>NC_047084.1:379449053-379797253 GCF_902459505.1 Geotrypetes seraphini
ATCCAAGCTAAAAGCCCACTTCTTTGAAGCTGCTTTCAACTCTTAACTCCCACTCGTCAGATACCTTTACCCATCATATCATTCCTACCAGAAACTCCCCAACCCTGAGATGTCCTGTCTGTCCAAATTAGACTGTAAGCTCTTCAGCGCAGAAACCATCTATTGAATGTTAAATGTACAGTGCTGTGTATTACACAAGCAAAATATCTGCCCATTAAAAAAATGAACCTACCTACTGCTGTCAACGGCCCCCTGAGACAAACGCAGCCCCCAACAAACGCGAACGCACCTCCCCCCTGAAGAAAAAGGCAGGAGGGATGCCCGATCCCTCCTGCCATTGGCCCAGCTCCCCGAAAAAAAACAAACAAAAAAAAAACAAAATGGCAGGAGGGATGCCCACTCCCTCCTGCCGGCAAATACCTCTCCCCACCCCAAAGAAACCCGGCAGGAGGGATGCCCACTGTTTTATTATAGGTTCATTTTAATGCCATGAGTATAAGGCCTAGTTATTAATAATCCAGATTAACAGGAAAACAGCACATCTCACTGATAACTCACTCCCCCCTCCCCCCACCAAGGAAGATGAATGAGGACTGGGGAGTGGAAGGAGTGGAAGAGGGAAACTGAAAACCAAAGGGTGAGAGAATGAATAAGAACATAAGAATTGCCACTGCTGGGTCAGACCAGTGGTCCATCGTGCCCAACAGTCCACTCACGCGGCGGCCCTCTGGCCAAAGACCAGCGCCCTAACTGAGACTAGCTCTACCTGCATACATTCTGGCTCAGCAGGAACCTGTCCAACTTTGTCTTGAATCCCTGGGATGATGAGGGGTAAAATCTAGCTGCAGTGTAGAGATGTAGGGAAGAGAAAACCAATGAAGGGGAATGTTCAAATATCAGTGACAAATGTAGAGGGGAAAAGAAGGCTGAAGAAGAAAGAGAAAATGAAACCCTGGAAAAGAACTTACATGAAGATGAAACAAGAGAGTCGAGAGGAGGGAACAGGAACAAACATATTAGTTAAAAAAAAAAAAATAGCAATAATAAAATAACCAGACAGCAAAGGTAGAACACGTTCTATCTTCAGTTAATTGATTGGAACAGGTCAATTTTGGAATGTGCATTCCTAGTAACTGTTGACAGTACAGAAGGAAATACATTTCTGTATCTCCAGTAATGCACTACATTCAGACTTCTGAGAGTTCCTATTTCTAGTTAGTGGTTGCGTATTCATTGTTTGAAGCTCTGTATACTGCAGAAGTGATCAAAGTAAAATAATCTGCTAATGTTTAAATTCTGTGTAAGGTTTGTAGCAGTCTGGCTTCTGTTTTTCCTGCCTAGTATATTGGTATGCTAGGCTGTTGTCTTTTATAAGTAGGGTCCTGTAGGCATTTAAACTAGAACGTGGGGGTGGTGTATATATGAAGGACAATTATAGAGACCACCCCTGGCAAAAGAAAAGATGTGATAGTAGTAAAGATTGCAACATAAACAATATCAGCAACTCATTTCTTAGTATTGCAACGGAAAGTGAAACGAAACAAAAATCCATACGAAAAAGGAGATTATCGCTGAAAAATAGCTGGAAAGCGATGACCACAAATGCTCGCAGTCTAAGCAACAAAGTTCATGATCTGCAAGCCCTGATGTTAGAGGCAGATCTAGATATTGTCTCTATCACAGAGACATGGTTCAGTGAATCACATGGATGGGATGCAAACATACCGGGATATAATCTTTTTAGGAAGGACAGAGATGGTCAAAAAGGTGGAGGAGTAGCTCTCTATGTAAAGATCAATATCCAAGCGATTGAAATGCAAGGGACCTGGGGAGAGAAAGAAGCGATATGGATTGCTCTGAAAAGAGAAGATGGAACTTCATCTATGTGGGTGTAGTCTACAGACCTCCGACCCAATTGCAGCAAATTGATATGGATCTGATTGTGGATATCCAAAAGTTTGGAAGAAAAGAGGAGGTTCTGCTGTTGGGAGATTTCAACCTGCCGGATGCGGACTGGAATGTTCCGTCTGCGGAATCGGAAAGAAGTAGGGAGATTGTGGATGCCTTTCAAGAGGCTCTGCTCAGACAAATGGTGACGGAACCCACAAGGGAAAAAGCAATATTGGATCTGGTCCTCACAAATGGAGAGAGTATCTCTAATGTTCGAGTGGGTGCTCACCTGGGAAGTAGCGATCATCAAATGGTTTAGTTTGATATAATGGCTAAAGTGGAGAGCGGCCGCACGATACTTAAAGTCCTAGGTTTCAAACGTATGGACTTTAATGCAATGGGAGAGTACCTGAACAAAGAGTTGTTAGGATGGGAGGATATAAGAGGAAAGAGAGTGGTCTAAGCTGAAAGGAGCGCTAAAAATGGCTAAGGACCTTCATGTGAAGAAAATCAATAAAAACAAGAGAAAAAGGAAGCCGATATGGTTCTCCAAACTAGTGGCAGAGAAAATAAAGGCGAAAGAGTTGGCGTTCATGAAATATAAAAAAACCCAAGAAGAGGAGTGCAGAAAGGACTACAGGGTGAAACTGAAAGAAGCCAAGAGAGAGATACATCTGGCGAAAGCACAGGCGGAAGAACAAATGGCTAAAAATGTAAAAAAAAAGGGAGACAAAAATATTTCAGATATATTAGTGAAAGGAGGAAGATGAAAAATGGAATTGCTAAACTAAAAGATGCTGGGAACCGATATGTGGAGAGTGATGAGGAAAAAGCAAATGTGCTAAACAAATACTTCTGTTCTGTGTTCACAGAAGAAAATCCTGGAGAAGGACCGAGACTGTCTGGCAAAGTTAAGAACATAAGAACATAAGAAGTTGCCTCCGCTGAGGCAGACCAGAGGTCCATCTCGCCCAGCGGTCCGCTCCCGCGGCGGCCCATCAGGCCCATTGCCTGAGCAATGGTCCCAGACTATCCCTATAACCTACCGCTACTCTTATCTGTACCCTTCAATTCCTTTATCCTCTAGGAACCTATCCAAACCTTCTTTGAAGCCTTGTAACGTGCTCCGGCCTATCACAGCCTCCGGAAGCGCGTTCCATGTGTCCACCACCCTCTGGGTGAAAAAGAACTTTCTGGCATTTGTTTTAAACCTGTCTCCTTTTAATTTTTCCGAGTGCCCCCTTGTACTTGTGGTTCCCCGTAATCTGAAAAATCTGTCCCTGTCTACTTTTTCTATACCCTTCAGGATCTTGAAGGTTTCTATCATGTCTCCTCTAAGTCTCCGCTTTTCCAGGGAGAACAGCCCCAGCTTTTTCAGTCTGTCAGTATATGAGAGGTTTTCCATACCTCTTATCAGTTTAGTTGCTCTTCTCTGGACTCCCTCAAGTACCGCCATGTCCTTTTTGAGGTACGGCGACCAATATTGGACACAGTACTCCAGATGCGGTCGCACCATTGCACGATACAGTGGCAGGATGACCTCCTTTGTCCTGGTCGTGAAAATGGAGTAGATTCTGCACCATTCACGGAGGAGAGTGTTTATGAGCAACTTAAAAAACTGAAG
Organism: Geotrypetes seraphini; assembly: GCF_902459505.1. Classification (NCBI taxonomy): domain Eukaryota; kingdom Metazoa; phylum Chordata; class Amphibia; order Gymnophiona; family Dermophiidae; genus Geotrypetes; species Geotrypetes seraphini. The sequence goes on from NC_047084.1 coordinate 379,452,568, forward strand.
GTGGACAAAGCGATGGGACCAGACGGGATCCATCCCAGGATACTAAGGGAGCTCAGAGAGGTTCTGACGAGTCCTATTAAAGACTTGTTCAACAAATCTCTGGAGATGGGAGTGATTCCTGCGGATTGGAGGAGAGCGGATGTGGTCCCTATTCATAAAAGTGGTTTTTCCTTTTCGTTTTCATTCATTCTTTATTGAGAAAATAGCGTAGATATGTCCATGTCCTAAATATAGTAGGGAATGATTTGGGTTCTTTGGAATTCAACCCATTTCTTTGTTTTTCCTTTAAATTTAGTTGATAAATGAGCAACATGTTTTCCCCTTTTAGTGGGCTTGTAAAGGATTGTTTGCTGTATGATTTGTTTTTGAAAAATTTGTATGGAAAACCTTTTTTTCTTGATATCTTTATGATATTGTAAATGTATTAAATTCAAATTTAAAAAAAAAAATAAGTGGTCACAGGGATGAAGCAGGAAACTTCAGTTGTTGGAAAAATAATGGAAGTGTTGCTGAAAAAAAGGATAGTGTACTCCTTGAATCTAATAGGTTACAAGATCTGAGGCAACATGGCTTTACAAAAGGTAAATCGTGCCAAACGAACCTGATTGAATTTTTTGATTGGGTGACCAGAGCGCTGGATCGAGGACATATGCTAGATGTAATTTACTTAGATTTCAGCAAAGCCTTTGATACAGTTCCTCATAGGAGGCTGTTGAATAAACTTGAAGGGCTGAAGTTAGGACCCAAAGTGGTGAACTGGGTTAGAAACTGGCTGTCGGACAGATGCCAGAGGGTGGTGGTTAATGGAAGATGCTCGAAGGAAAGAAAGGTGAGTAGTGGAGTCCCTTAGGGTTCAGTGCTGGGGCCAATCCTGTTCAATATGTTTGTGAGTGACATTGCTGAAGGGTTAGAATGAAAAGTGTGCCTTTTTGCAGATGATACCAAGATTTGTAACAGAGTAGACACCGAAGAGGGAGTGGAAAATATGAAAAAGGATCTGCAAAAGTTAGAGGAATGGTCTAATGCCTGGCAACTAAAATTCAATGCAAAGAAATGCAGAGTAATGCATTTGGGGATTAATAATCGGAAGGAACCATATATGCTGGGAGGAGAGAAGCTGATATGCACGGACGGGGAGAGGGACCTTGGGGTGATAGTGTCCAAAGATCTAAAGGCGAAAAAACAGTGTGACAAGGCAGTGGCTGCTGCCAGAAGGATGCTGGGCTGTATAAAGAGGGGCGTAGCTAGTAGAAGGAAGAAGGTGTTGATGCCCCTTTACAGGTCATTGGTAAGGCCCCATTTGGAGTATTGTGTTCAGTTTTGGAGACCGTATCTGGCGAAGGACGTAAGAAGACTTGAGGCTGTCCAGAGGAGGGTGATAAAAATGATAGGAGGCTTGTGCCAGAAGACGTATGAGGAGAGACTGGAAGCCCTGAATATGTATACCCTAGAGCAGGGGTAGGGAACTCCGGTCCTCGAGAGCCATATTCCAGTCGGGTTTTCAGGATTTCCCCAATGAATATGCATTGAAAGCAGTGCATGCAAATAGATCTGATGCATATTCATTGGGGACATCCTGAAAACCCGACTGGAATACGGCTCTCGAGGACCGGAGTTCCCTACCCCTGCCCTACAGGAAAGGAGAGACAAGGGAGATATGATTCAGACGTTCAAATACTTGAAGGGTATTAACGTAGAACAAAATTTTTTCCAGAGAAAGGAAAATGGTAAAACCAGAGGACATAATTTGAGGTTGAGGGGTGGTAGATTCAAAGGCAATGTTAGGAAATTCTACTTTAGGGAGAGAGTGGTGGATGCCTGGAATGCGCTCCCGAGAGAGGTGGTGGAGAGTAAAACTGGGACTGAGTTCAAAGATGCGTGGGATGAACACAGAGGATCTAGAATTAGAAAATAATATTAAAAATTGAACTAAGGCCAGTACTGGGCAGACTTGCATGGTCTGTGTCTGTATATGGCCATTTGGTGGAGGATGGGCTGGGGAGGGCTTCAATGGCTGGGAGAGTGTAGATGGGCTGGAGTAGGTTTTAACAGAGATTTCGACAGTTGGAACCCAAGTACAGTATCGGGTAAAACTTTGGATTCTTGCCCAGAAATAGCTAAGAAGAAAAAATTAAAAAATTTAAATTGAATGAGGTTGAGCAGACTGGATGGACCATTCAGGTCTTTATCTGCCGTCATCTACTATGTTACTATGTATCTTTATTATGGCAGGTTTCTACATAGGTATGGATGTTTATTTATTTTTTAACAAGCTTTCTTAACTTCTAAAGTACACTTCTCCCTCCGTATTCGCGGTTTCAGCAATCGTGGTTTTGATTATTCACGGTTTTTAGTTTGCTGGCTCCTCCCCCCAAATTATGTCAGCTTGCATAGAGAAATCGCTGATTCCAAGCGTTTACAGCGAAAATCACTGATTCCCAGCACTTTCTTCACCGTGTTTTGCCTCTCCTTCAGGAACAGGCCAGGTCTCCCACCATGTTATTCGCGGTTTCACCATATTCACGATGGTTTTTAATAGAAAACAGCGAATAACATATGAAAAAGTATTTGCGATTCTGTTAATCCCCTATCATAGCGAATATGGAAGGAGAAGTGTACTTGCTAATGGAGAGTGAATTGCTCTTTCTGAGGTGCAGTGCAATTTTTCTAGGATCAATGGTGCCAGCTTTAGGTGGGGCGGGGTGTCTATCCATGATTCTGCCCCTACATTTGCCACATCTGCTTAACAGGCATGTCCTTATCACCAGTCATGCAACATATAAAAAAAGCAGCATGATAAATAATACACCTGTCCCTAGAGTACCAACAGGAGCGTGTGGTGCAGTGGTTAGAGCTACAGCTTGGCACTCTAAGGTTGTGGGTTCAAATCCTGCACTACTCCTTGTGACCCTGGCAAGTCACTTAATCCCCATTGCCCCAGGTATATTAGATAGAGTGGGAGCCTGCCAGGACAGTTAGCGAAAATGCTTGTTTACCTGAATAATTTGTAATCCACATAGAATTGTAGGATATGCAAAATATAAATTATTTTTAAAAAAATGTCTTATTAGGAAAACAGAAAATAGAGGATTTTCTACAAAGAACCTACTTTTCAGCAGAACACGTATACACAGAACATGGATATTACATGGTCATAAAACACTCATTTACATAGGAATTAAAATCACATAAGAAGTACCACTTGTTGCTATGACCTGGAGCACAGCTGGGATTGAATTCATGCTATAAAAAGCAAATCTTACTTGATGGAACCAGGTCATCATTCAAAATCAGGCTGAGACAGTTCTGGTTGTACCCTCATTGCATGTAGTGGGAGTAAAATTAGGATGGATCCATATTGCCCCTGATGACTTGGAGCTTTACAGATTCAAACTATAGAAGCTGCTACAGCTGAAAGCAAGCAAACTGTTAAAGGCTGCAGGACTGCATAGTCCAAAACCAACTAATGAAATCTTTCAGAAACACAAGTTTGCAGCTTACTGAGTAGAGACTGGTAATGCCACTGTTATAAAATTTCCCACATCATTCATTTTAAGAATGTGTAGTAATCTATGCAAGCAGCAAACTAGAATAGCTGTATTTGGAAGGTGGCTGCCTTTCACCCTGATGCTCATAGGTTTAAGATTGATTTGGGCATGACTATTAAAAACATTTTGCAAGACTAGGGTTACCATATTTGTTCACACAACAAAGAAGACCCAACCCCACCCCGTCCATGCACGAACCTTTTCTCCTCTCTTTCAGGGCCATGTCTAAATGGCCTCCAAGTATGCGCAGATAAAACGTGATGATATCGCATGCATACACGCATGTGTGGACACTCTCCAGATGCGGCCCCAAGCTCCCAAACCCAGACAAACTACCAGGTTTTCAAGAAACACGCAGACAGTCCTCTAAAAAGAGGACATAGCTGGATAAATCTGGACATATGGTAACCCTATGCAAGACTTTTGGTGAAACATCTATTTGGATGGGTGAGATATTTTTGGAAGGCAGGAAAAAAAAGAGCCAGAAAAATTCCTGTCGTGGTGACTCCACAATATGTACATTATGTCCTAAACATTACACTGTATTTCACCTATGAAGGTATAACTGTACATTTCTGTTTTTGAGGTAACAGATAGACAGGCAGTCACCCTTCACCAATCTGATATTGTAGGCCCATGAAGCAGCCTGTTTAGGTGAAACTCAACTGAGTTGGACATGGCTTTGACCCCTCTGCTACTGTTGTTAATAAAATGTCTGCATTTGGAATACTCCCCAAGACCTTGGTCTCCTTGGTTTTTGACTATTGTCTGGTTTTCAGGGGATAAAGTAGCCAGTGTCGATCAGTGCTTACAAAAACGCTGACCACCACTGGCTGAATAGCAGGGGGTTTCCGTTTAGATGTTTTCTTGGATAATTAATGAATTTCCAGTTGTTAGATTTAATTTTATGTAATGTCGAAACAACCGTTTATATCCAAGAATTAAAAGGTAACATATCACTTGTTTCATTAAACAAGTAACTACAGTAGTAACTGTAATATATTACTTTTTCCTTGCAGTAACTAGTAACTGTAATATAATGTTTTTACAAAGTAAATTGCCCAACTCTTGCCAGTTTATGGAATTATGAGGTGACTGCACTAGGACTGAAGTAGCATTAAATCTTTTGCATTATCTGTCATATGAACAGTTAACATTTGGTAGGTTACCTGCAAAATACATTCCATGTCTCATTCCATGTGATGCAGCTTCAAGTGCCATCTGGATGCCATTTCTAATTGTAAGCATTCTATTTTTAAATTTACCTTTTGCATGTGGGAATTAGCGTGTGTTGTCAAACTGCCACCAGGAACACCACTTCAGGAAACCCTACTGTGTAGTAGCCCTCTGTTTCCACTATGGGAATTCAGGATCACAGACCGGCTCCCTCCTCCTCCTCCAGATCCTTTTTCCATCATGTTTCTATGTTTCTGTTAATGATCCTGGTAGCAGGACAGCAGGCTCTTCCTTCCACCAGTTCCCAATCACATTTAAGATGAGGAAACTGACCTTCTCTATCGCTGTTCCAGTACCCTCTGACTAGAATCTGCTGGGGATTTGAGGGCTGATGGGGCTACTCTGGAAGTGAGACCCAAAGAAAAATGGTTCAGTCCTCTCTGCTCTTGCAACTCCATCAGGCCCTGACTAGGAGGAAAGCATGCCTTAATAAATGGATCTAACTGCCTCTGGTATATAGAAAAAACAATTTTTTACAATTTCGACAATAGAGATCACAATATCAAGGAGAATGCTTTCCTGCTCATCAGTAAAAGGACACACTGAATCCTCTGCAGTATAAGAATTATACACCACTACATATACAGAACCAAATAAAAATCTGGAAAGTATAAACTGAAATCAAATCAAGGACTCTGTAACAAATACTTTCAGCTCAATTGACAAACTAAAGCAAATGATTCCGCTTCATTCAAGATAGTATTTCTAGAAATTTATAGAGGTTGAGTAAAAGCGAAAGTGAGAACTTTAGTGACTCTGTCTGGTGGCCAAAGCTGTAATGACTAATTTCTTTTTGCTTCAGCTTGGCCCATTTTTTGCTCCCTCCTGGGAGCTGAAACAGAGCTACAGCCTGGGCTCATGACAGGCTTGAGGAGTTATTTGGCTCACCAGTTTCTACTTGCCAGGTAGGGGTAGTAGGGGAAGGGGGAAAGGGGAAAATGCAATTACTGTACAATGTAAACAGTATGTCGTGTTTCAGTTTTAGGTCTTCAGTCATTTCATCAGTGAAGTGAGCATGAGATGCATTATTTTACCTGCTGGCTTTGCCCTTATAGCTTTCTTTCTTGTTATCAGAGGACTCAGAATATGGAATAAAGTGAGTCCCTGAAACAAAATTTATTTTTTTTTAATTCTTTATTATTGCTGTGGTTTCATTAGTTAACTATGAAGTTTATATCAACACAATTGTGTGCATAATTTTGTAAAATTAAAACATATAGGGCTCCTTTTAGCACTAAAATGCCGCATGCGCTAGCCGCTATCGCCTCCTCTTGAGCAGGTGATAGTTTTTCAGATGGCACATGCTAATCCGGTGCGTGGGCTAAAAACACTAGCGCACCTTTGTAAAAGGAGCCCATAGAAATCTATATTGAAGCAGCAGCACTAGCAAAAATAACAAGTCAGGTTACACTTCTACAAACTCATTCAGATCCCGACTCCTCTCATCTCCCCTCCCCCGCTCCCCCCTTTATCATTAAATTCATGAGGCGGTACTAGAATTCAGTTTGTAAATATGCCTGTGACTTATTCATTTCCAACATTATACCATTATGAATTATTTAACGTTCAACTCATTGGCAGGCTTCCATGAGAAGGTAGTGCTTTCCACTGAAGTTGGAATGAAGAATTCTCAGAGGAAATATGGGGAGAAACTTTGTTAATGAGAGTTATAAATAACCTGGAATTGCCTATCAACAGAGGTGAAAGCAATCGGAATAGTGACAGAACCCAAGTGTGATGGGAGAGAAACAGAAGGAAACAGTCCCGGAGGACCAAAAGGGCCTTAGCTTCAGTGTGAAATATGAGGGGAGGGGGATCTTATAAAGCTGAGGCCCTGGGGTAGCAGAAAGGACTTTTATACAATTTCATGACTGCATGTATGCATAACCCCCCAACTTCTGTATATGGAGCCTTACGTTATGTGTGCAAATTGGTGTGCATGACCGATTTGCACACATAACTTAATTATTTAACATAAGAACTGCCATACTGGGTCAGATGCTGTTCCCTGTGACCCTGGGCAAGTCACTTTGAGGTACTACGCCAAGTATAGAAACATAGAAAATGACGGCAGAAAAGGGCCATAGCCCATCTAGTCTGCCCACTCTAATGAACCAACTCCCCTTTGATTCTACCCCCCTAGAAATCCCACATGCGTATCACATTTACTTTTAAAATCTGGCACGCTGCTGGCCTTAATCATCTGAAGTGGAAGTTCATTCCAATGATCAACCACCCTTTCGGTGAAGAAATACTTCCCGAAAGGGTGGTTGATAGATTGTGAATCCGCTTTGAGTGTGGTTGTAAAACTACAAAAAGGCAGGATACAAGTCCCAATCCCTTTCCCTTTCTGAATGGTCTTTCTAGCACGGTATCCTGTTTCCAACAGTGACCAATCCAGGTTACAAGTACCTGGCAGAAACTCAAATTGTAGCAACATTCCATGCTACTGATCCCAGGTCAACCGATGGCTTCCCTAATGCCTATCTCAATAGCAGACTATGGACTTTTCCTTCAGGAACTTGTCCAAATCTTTTTTTAAATCTAGACATGCTAACAGCTGTTACCACATGTTCTGGCAATAAGTTCCAGAGAGTTTTGAGTGAAAAAATATTTCCTCCTATTTGTTCTAAAAGTATTCTATGTCATTGAGCGTCCCTGGTCTTCGTACTTTTTGAAAAAGTGAAAAATTGATTCACTTTAACCCATTCTGCACCACTCAAGATTTTGTAGATTTTATTTATTTATTTTGCTTTTTATCCCATCCTCCCAGAAGCTCAAAACAGGTTACAAAAGCCATTCACAGTAAAATTAAGGGCATGTCTGGTTGCTAAACAAGGTGTACACAGGAGAAAGGAAATATAGAGGAGTCTGTCTGCTGTAGTTAGTTTAGCTGAGGAGTCTGTCTGCTGGTGTCAGTTTAGCTGAAGAGGAGGATTTTCATTGCTCTTCAAAAGGTCACCAGTGAGTTCTGTGATCTTATCTGTGCAGGCAGCTGGTTCCATAGTCGAGGGAGGAAGTGGCTGTAGGAGCATCTGCGTGCAGTTTCCATCTGGAGAGATCTTCTTGGGAGGATGTATAGTCATCTTTTTGCTTCAGATTGGGGGGGATGGTTGGGGGTGATGCAGCTTGGATGTAATGTAGGTAGGGATTATGTTGTGGAATCTTTTGTGAGCTATTTTAAGGGCCTTGAATATGCAGTGTTTGTTGACAGGTAGCCAGTGTTCCATGAGGAGAGCTTGTAAGATGGGGTCATGGTAGTTGTGGCTGTATAGGAGGCAGATCGCCGAGTTTTGGACTCGCTGGAGGTGGTTGAGTTCCTTTGTAGTTATCCCATTAAATAGGGAGTTACAGTAGGCCATCCTAGAGAGCACATAGGCGTAGAGGAGTTGGGCTAGGTCAGGTTTAGAGAGGTAAGGTTTGATCCTTCATAGTTGGCGTAAATAGTAGAAGGAAATGGAGACCACCTGTGAGATGTGGGCAGAGAAGGACAGGTGACCATCCAGGATCACTCCAAGGCTGCACACCTATCTTTTGCTGTTAGTGGGGTAGATTCTCAAAATAATGTCGGGAGAGCAAAGCTAGTGTTTTTCTTTCTGATCCAGAGGAGTTCTATCTTAGAGGTGTTCAGTTGGAGTTTATTGTCTGTCATCCAGTTCTTCATGTCTGAGAGGCAGTGTTGGAGGTTGGTGAACTGGGCAGATCGGTTCTCACCTAGCGGGAGCAGTAGTTATATGCCGTCAGCATAGGAGTAGATTTTGATGCTGTATTTATGGGCACTATCAATGACTGGTCTGATGTACAAGTTGAATAGAAGTGGGGACAGGCACCCTGGGGAACTCCATATTTAATGGGTTTGGGTTCTGATTTGTTCGGGCCTATAGCACAGTTTGTGTTCTCTGATGTAGAAAGGAGGCGAACCATTGAAGAGCAGAGTTCTTGACTCCAAGGTCAGAGTCTGTTCAGTAGAAGCTGATGATCAATTGTGTCAAAGGCAGCGCTTAGGTCTAGCAGTACTAGTAAGGCATCGCTTCCTTTATCGAGCATTGACCAACTGTCATCAATGATGTCTAGGAGAACTGACTGTGCTATGGCCTGCTCGGAAGCCAGAATGAAATGGGAATAACATAACATAACTTTATTCTTCTATACCGTCATAATCAAACAATTTCTAGGCAGTTTACACAGAAGAAGGCTGGACAATCAGCGAAATACAGATAATTAAAATACAACAAGTTTCTTAAATATGTTCAATGTAAAATTTTGATTAACAGTAATATCCACATTTAGGAAATGAATTTATCAAACAATGCTGACTTAATTACTTTTCGAAATGCACCATAAGACAGCATAACTCCACCAATACAATTATCCCACCAGGACTGCTGCTTACTTGCTTGAAATGCAAGAGTCTTATCACAAAAAAATCTTGCATCTGCAGCCAGTAATTTTTGGATAAGCAAATAGATTGGAATTCCTAGTTAAACTCGTTGGGCTGTATAACACAAAATGAGATAAAAGGTAATTTGGGGCAAATCCCCAAACCAGCTTAAAACAGATGCAAGAAAATTTGATTTGTACTCGTGCCTCCACCGGGAGCCAATGTAGTAGTCGGTAGTAAGGTTTTTTCAAGACTACCACTCCCTATTGTGCTTTACGCTGTGGTCGGTTGGAATGGCGTAAAGCACAATAGGGAGTGGTAGCCTTGAAAAAACCTACTAAAGTTAATGGGTAAAACATGTTGGTGTATCTACCCCCGTGTTGAAACGAGACCATATAGCTAAGTACTTGTACATATTTATTAAAGTAATATTAAGATAATAAGCAATCACATTAACTAAGAAAATGACCCAGTGACGATTTGGGACATAAAGCCACTCACTATGAGAGTATTCTGAGTGGGTGGTGGCCTCGCTGAGGATCAGAATGACTGATTTAAATGAATCAGTAAGAATAAGGTGCATAATGTATACTGTTTACATCAAGCATATCTAAAGGTGCACTTACAACCAGCCATAGACCTGGCATAACTGCAGGAGTGTAAATGTGGCAGGGTCACATGCAGTTTACAGTGCTCTGTAGGTTATACACTAAGTGGAAGACTTGCTTATGTCCCACCCATATACTGTATATGCCTCTCTTGCATTAATTTTATCAATGGAACTAATTAATAGAAATATGCTTATTGACACAAAAAATCATGAATATACAAAAAAAAAAAAAAGCAAGCTGCACCAAAGGGCTTATAACAGGGGTACCCAATATGTCGATCGCGATCGACTGGTAGATCGCGAAGGCAAAGTGAGTCGATCGCGGAGCCCATCCCATTGCCTTCACAATCTACCGGGCCGATCAGCCTTCCTCTTCCCCACATCAATTCTGCCGTCGGAGAGGAAATTCCGGGCCAGCCAATCGCTGGAGAAGAATGCTGGTTGGCCCGACGCAGGGAAGCAGGGAGAGCTTGAGGCGGTGGTGGGTTGGGGGCTTGTTCCCCAATGGCGGTGGCAGTGGCTTGGGGAAGGGCAGGGAGAAAGAAAGAAAGGGGGTAGGCAGGGAGACAGAAGGAAAGAAGGGAAAAAGAAAGAAAGAAAGGGGGCATGAAGAGAGAGAAAAAAGTGAGGCAGGGAGAAAGAAAGGGCAGGGAGAGAGAAAGAAAAAGTTGGGGGAGGGAATGAGGTCTGGAGGAGAGGAAGCATCTAGGCTGAAAGCATACAGGCTGAAAGAAGGGAAGAAAGATTGGTTGCACAGTCAGAAGAAGAAAGTGCAACCAGAGACTCATGAAATCACCAGACAACAAAGGTAGGAAAAATGATTTTATTTTCAATTTAGTGATCAAAATATGTCCGTTTTGAGAATTTATATCTGTTGTCTATATTTTGCACTATGGCCCCCTTTTACTAAACCGCAATAGCGGTTTTTAGCATAGGGAGCCTATGAGCATTGAGAGCCACGTGGGGCATTCAGCGCAGCTCCCTACGCTAAAAATTGCTATCGCGGTTTAGTAAAAAGGGAGGGGGTTATTTTTGTCTATTTTTGTATGGTTGTTACTGAGGTGACAGTGCATAAAGTCATCTGCATTGACCTCTTTGAAAAAAACCCAGAATATAAATGATAATTAACATTTTCTCTGCGTACAGTGTGCTGTATTTTTTTAAATTTTATTTTATTGTTAACATAGAAACATAGAAACATAGAAATAGACGGCAGATAAGGGCCACGGCCCATCAAGTCTGCCCACTCCAATGACCCTCCCTATCTATCTTTGCGGATAGATCCCACATGTTTGTCCCATTTGGCCTTAAAATCTTGCACGCTTCTGGCCTCAATAACCTGAAGTGGAAGACTATTCCAGCGATCAACCACCCTTTCTGTGAAGAAGAACTTCCTAGTGTCACCGTGCAGTTTCCCGCCCCTGATTTTCCACTGATGTCCCCTTGTTGCCGCGGGACCCTTGAAAAAGAAGATATCCTCTTCTACTTCGATGCGACCCGTGAGGTACTTGAATGTCTCGATCATATCTCCCCTCTCTCTACGTTCCTCGAGTGAGTAGAGCTGCAACTTCCCTAACCGCTCCTCGTACGGGAGCTCCTTGAGTCCCGAGGCCATCCTGGTGGCCATTCTCTGGACCGATTCCAGTCTCAGTACATCCTTGCGGTAATGTGGATTCCAAAATTGTACACAGTACTCCAGGTGCGGTCTCACCATGGATCTATACAGTGGCATAATGACTTCCGGTTTACGGCTGACGAAACTCCTGCGTATGCAACCTATGATTTGCCTTGCTTTGGATGAAGCTTGCTCAACTTGATTTGCAGACTTCATGTCTTCCCTGACAATCACTCCTAAGTCTCTTTCTGCTTCAGTTTTTGTCAAGATCTCGCCATTTAGGGTGTAAAGTTTGCGTGGATTTCGGCTTCCCAGGTGCATGACTTTGCATTTTTTGGCATTGAAACTGAGCTGCCAGGACCTAGACCAGTGCTCCAGTAGAAGTAGGTCATGCATCATGTCATCTGCCATTGAATTATTGTCTGTTGTGCTCTTGTTCACTACATTGCTTAGCTTGGCATCATCGGCGAATAAAGTTATTCTTCCTCGGAGCCCTTCTGTCAAGTCTCCTATGTAGATGTTGAACAAGATCGGGCCCAGGACGGAGCCCTGTGGCACTCCACTTATCACCTCTGACATTTCGGAGGGGGTGCCATTCACCACTACCCTCTGAAGCCTACCTCCAAGCCAGTTCCCAACCCAATTTGTCAATGTGTCGCCCAGACCTAAAGAACTCATCTTGCTTAGCAACCTGCGGTGTGGTACGCTATCAAATGCTTTGCTGAAATCTAGGTAGACAATGTCCAGGGACTCACCAGCATCCAGCTTCCTCGTTACCCAGTCAAAGAAGCTGATCAGGTTGGATTGGCAGGATCTCCCCTTAGTAAATCCATGCTGGCGGGGATCCCTTAGTTTCTCCTCGTCCATGATTCTATCCAATTGGTGTTTGATTAGGGTTTCCATTAGTTTGCTCACTATCGATGTGAGACTCACTGGTCTGTAATTTGCCATCTCCATCTTGGAGCCTTTCTTGTGGAGTGGGATGACGTTAGCTGTCTTCCAGTCCATCGGGACGTTACCTGTACTAAGGGAGAGATTGAAGAGCGCGGATAGCGGTTCCGCTAGGACATCACCCAACTCCCTGAGCACCCTAGGGTGTAGGTTGTCAGGCCCCATGGCCTTGTTGACCTTGATTTTTGACAGCTCGCAATAGACGCTGCTGGGTGTAAACTTGAAATTACTAAACGGGTCAACTGATTTAACCCTTGTCTGTGGCTGAGGGCCGATTCCCGGCGCCTCGCGGGTGAAGACTGAGCAGAAGTATGTATTTAACAGTTGGGCTTTTTCCGAGTCCGTTTCTACATAGTCTCCGTCTGGTTTTCTTAGACGTACTATCCCTCCCGAGTTCTTATTTCTGTCACTGATATACCTGAAGAAAGATTTATCTCCTTTCTGGATGTTCTTTGCTAGAGACTCCTCCATGCGGAATTTGGCCTCCCTAACTGCTGCTTTGACGGCCCTTGACTTGGCCAGATATTTTACTCTAGAGTCCTGTGTCCCTGATTGTTTGTAGGAGATGAATGCTTTTTTCTTCTCTTTGATGATGTCCGAGATCTCCGTAGAGAACCACTGTGGCTTGTTGTTCCTACTCCGTTTGCTTACTGATTTAACATAGCGGTTTGTTGCTTCCTGTATGGTGGCTTTCAGAGTTGACCACATTTCTTCCACGCTGTCGGTGTCTGCTTGGCTTTGTAGCGCCTGGTGAACGAAGTCTCCCATGTCTTGGAATTTTGTGTCTTTGAATTTGAGAACCTTGGTCATTGATGTAGATTTCGTGAAACCTTTCCTGATATTGAACCATATCATATTGTGGTCACTGGAGGCCAAAGTTTCACCCACCGAGACCTCTGTGATACTTTCCCCATTGGTAAGTACTAGGTCCAGTATTGCCTGATCCCTTGTTGGTTCAGATACCAGTTGCCTGAGTCTTGCTCCATTCAAAGAGTTTAATAGCTTTCTGCTGTTGCCGGAAGAAGAGGAAAGTGTGACCCAATCCACATCAGGCATGTTGAAGTCACCTACCAATACTGTGTCACCTCGTAAGGTGATATTCTCTATATCTCCGATTAATTCCTTATCTAGGTCATCTTGATGTCTTGGGGGTCTGTATACTACGCCAAGATACAGGCATTTGTCCTTCCCTCTGGCCAAATTTACCCAAAGGGATTCCCCAGTGTACTGTACATCCGTGATTCTGGTGACCTTAATGTCATCTTTAGTATATAATGCTACACCTCCTCCCATTTTACCCTCCCTGTCCCGGCGAAGCAAGTTGTAACCTGGTATGACCATGTCCCACCCGTGGGAGTCTGTGAGCCAGGTCTCAGATATCGCCACTACATCCAGGTCAGCATTCCTCATTTCTGTTTCTAAGTCTAGGATCTTATTTCCCAGACTGTGGGCGTTGACGTACATAGCCCTCCACGTTGTGTATTTGTTGTATCTCAGTGGGGACGATCCCTCTTTATCAACTAGGACCCCATTAGCATTATTCGCATGTCTCTTACACTCCCTAACATTATTTGCCTGTCTCTTACACTTCATAGACCCAGAGCTAAAGCTTGTTGGTAGATCATTTTGACTTGGTCATTTTAAAAGTAGCTCGCAAGCCCCAAAAGTGTGGGCACCCCTGGCTTATAATGATGAGTAGGGAAGGGTCCGTGTTTTGGCAGAAATGCCTGTATCAGGAATCACAACATCCATGGTGGAGATATGGTAACTGCATATTGAGTTCTTACATGATTCTGCACCTCAGTCAAAATATTCATTAAGGGCATTTTAATCCTCTCTATGGACTCTTCAGATGCTGAAACTCCTGACACAGGGGTTTCTGCTAAAACATGGACCCGTGTCGACTCTATTCATCATTATTAGCTCTTTGGTGTCGTTTTTATTGTATTTAACGTGATTATTTCATGTCAATAAATACGTAAAAAGAGTGAGGTATCAAAACCAAAAGACCTTCAGATGGAAGCAAAGTCATATAAATAAAAAGTCTTTATTCACAAGAATAATTCATAAGAAGGACTTGGCACGGACGTGTTAAGGCAAGGGAGCCTGCCTCAGGAGTCAACATAAACCTTAATATAGTTCCTGAGTAAACATGAAAAGCAAGCAGAGCAGCCTATAACAAATCCATGTGAGATGCAGCTAATGTGAAATAGATCTGAAAGACGTCAGTGTTTCACTAGCACAGTAAAACATATTTTTGTGAATTCAAGTTTCAAGTTTATTTATTAATTTGATGAATCGCCTATCCATAATTTACTAAGCGAATTACAATGAGTTATAAAAAGCATACAAATAATATTATGTAAAAAGAGGGTAAAAAACAGACTCATAAACGTAACAAAAACACGAAAGGATAAAAGGGGAAAAGTTACATAGTACCGTATTTTCACACATATAACGCGCGCGTTACACACGATTTTACAAACCATGCATAACCTTGCGCGTTATACGCGTGAGCGCGTTGTACAAATTTTTTTTTACATAGTTCCCCCCCCCCGCAGGACCGCTCGCACCCCCACCCCGAAGGACCGCTTGCATGCACTCACACCCGCACCAGCACCCCCACCCTGAAGGGCCGCTCGCACCCCCACAGCCTCCCGACCCACCCCCATCATGTAGAAGCTCCTACCGGTGTCCTGCTGCTTCCTCTTGGCGGTCCCGGCCCTTCTGTGAGCCCTGCGCCTGCGCTGCTTCCTCTTCCGGCGGTACCGCCCTTTCTCTGACGTCAAGCCCTCATGCCCCGCCGACTCCCCGACACGATCGGGGCAAGAGGGAGCTCAAGCCCTCTTGCCCCAGCCAACCGTGGCACCCCCGACACGATCGGGGCAAGAGGGAGCTCAAGCCCTCTTGCCCCCCCCAACTCCCCGACACAATCGGGGCAAAAGGGAGCCCAAGCCCTCTTGCCCCGCCCACTCCCCAACTCCCCGACAATATCGGGCCAGGAGGGAGCCCAAGCCCTCCTGGTTCTAGCGACCCCCCCCCCCGCTAGTTGTTCGGGCCAGGAGGGAGCCCAAGTCCTCCTGGCCCTGGTGACCCCCCCCACTAGTTGTTCGGGCCAGGAGGGAGCCCAAACCCTCCTGGCCACGGTGACCCCCTACCCCCACCCGCACTACATTACGGGCAGGAGGGATCCCAGGCCCTCCTGCCCTCGACGCAAACCCCCCTCCCCTCAACGACCGCCCCCCAAGAACCTCTGACCGCCCCCCAGCCGACCCGCAACCCCCCTGGCTGACCCCCACGACACCCCCACCCCCTTCCCTGTACCTTTGTGTAGTTGGCCGGACAGACAGGAGCCAAACCCGCCTGTCCGGCAGGCAGCCAACGACGGAATGAGGCCGGATTGGCCCATCCGTCCCAAAGCTCTGCCTACTGGTGGGGCCTAAGGCGCCTGGGCCAATCAGAATAGGCCCAGGAGCCTTAGGTCCCTCCTGGGGGTGGGGCCTGAGGCACATGGGCCCAACCCAACCATGTGCCCAAGGCCCCGCCCCCAGGAGGGGCCTAAGGCTCCCAGGCCTATTCTGGGAACGCCAGAAGAGGAAGCAGCACAGGCTCAGGGCTCACAGAAGGGCCGGGACCGCCAAGAGGAAGCAGCAGGACACCGGTAGGAGCTTCTACATGATGGGGGGGGGGTCGAGAGGCTGTGGGGGTGTGAGCGGTCCTTCAGGGTGGGGGTGCGGGTGCAGGTGGGGGTGCGGGTGCATGCGAGCGGTCCTTCGGGTGGGGGTGTGAGCGGTCCTGCGGGGGGGTGAATCGGACGTCGAGGGGGGGGATCAGGCTTTCAGGGTGGGGATAGGACTTCAAGGGGGAGAGGAGAGTCGGGGCAGGTGAAAGGAGAGTCGGGGTGGCCAGAGGAGAGTCGGGGCGGGTGAAAGGAAAGTCGGGCAGCATGCACGGTATACGGGTGTGCGCGGTATACAAAAATTTTTATACATATATTTCGGTTTCCCGCGCGCTATACCCGTGTGTGCGTTTTACACGGGTGTGCATTATCTACGTGAAAATATGGTAAATGTTTTGGAAAAAAAGAAAAGAGAACATTCAAGGAAAAAACATAAGGAGGGATGACTTGGCTACACTGCTTAAATTATGTTTATTTTAGAGACTAAAGGCATCTTTAAAAAGGAAAGTTTTTAGTTTATTTTTAAAGAGATTTAGTTCCTTTTCATCTCTTATGTATTGTGGTAGGGAGTTCCAAGTTTGGGGGGCCACTATTGAAAACATGTTGTGACGTCTGGTGCCTACAACTTTTAAAGAAGGAACTGCCAATAATCCTTGCGCTAAAGATCGAAGAGTGCGTGATAAGTTATACGGGATAAGCATCCGATTTATAAATGATGGTTCACTCGTAGATAGAGTTTTAAATACCAGAAGCAAAATTTTATAAGTAATTTCTTTGATAACATTTTATAATTGGAAAGGCCAAGGGCCTGCCACTACTCCTTTCTTATGGTGTTTTTATGTAAGGGGTTGTTTTTCCCCTTTTTTTTTTTTTTCTTTTGCTTCTTTTGCATTTACATGCTATGGGGCTCACGTTCAAAAAAGGAAAACATCCAAAAGACAGCATAAACCAGCACTTGGATGTTTTCACTGCCCAAACTACCAAGTGCTAATTTTTTTTGTTTTTGTTTTTTTTTGAAACTTCGTTTTTAGATTTCTTGCAGGTCATTTTCCCTCCAGTACATCTAAATCTGACTGCGACGTCCTATTAAACATGCTCTTCCACGTCACTTATGAATCCTGTTAAAGAATACCACTTAGACACCCTACTAGAACTTTCACAGGTTAAGTTTACATTTATGCACTAACTAAACGAAACCTTAAGCTTATATACCGCATCTTCTCTATAAATATAGAGCTCAACACAGTTTACAAAAATGAAAACGGAAGTGCAGTGGGAGTTGGAGGTAGGGGGAAGCAGAACTTTACATTTTTGAAAATAGCCAAGTTTTCAGGTGTCTACGGAATAGTTGGAAAGAGCCCAGGTTGCGCAGCTGGGCAGGGAAATTATTCCAGAGCTCTGTAGTTTTGAAGTGAAGAGATTTTCCTAATTTTCCAATGTAGGTAACGCCTTACAGTGAGGGGAAAGAAAATTTGAGCTTTTGGATAGATCTGGTGATGTCAGGTCTCACAGCATTCCAAGATAGAAGAATTAAAGGGGGAAGAATGCCATGCAGGATCTTGAAAGTTAGGCAGGCACATTTAAAGTAGACCCTAGAAATTACTGGGAGCCAGTGGAGTTGTTGCAAGAGTGGCGAAACATGGTCAAATTTGCACATATGATTTAGCATTCTGTAAATCTGTGTGTGCAAGGGGTACATGAATGATGACTATTATCCGATGCTGCTCATCCATGTTGGCACCAATGATACAGCCAGGTACCCCTGCGAATGTATAAAAAGTGACTTTGTGGCTCTGGTAGAGAAGGTGAAACAGTCAGGTACGTAGTGTGACAAACCCAGCACCAGCACTAGCCCAGTCCCTGATAGGATTAAGTGCAGAAGAATGGACCAGATTGATTCTGGCGCTCAACTTGAGGCTGACCTCCCTTGCCCCTTTAATCAAAGTGATAGTGAGCTGGAACAGAGGCAGGCAGGTTGGCAACAGCAGCTTCCGGGCTTTAGAACAGCTAAAGAAGCCACAAGGAAAGTGGCTGCAGTTGAAAAACCCAGGCAGAAGAAAACTGCTGTAGAGCCAAAACCCATCCCCCGCTACAGGCTGAAGGGGATTGGCTCTGGTCTGTTTAAAAGCAGGCAGAGACAAACAGGAGGAGGAGGAGCGAGTGACGAGGGCGAGTCACTCCCACAGCCCAAGGCAGGAGAGGAGCTGTGGAACAGGGCAGCAGAGGAAAACATGCTGGATTATCCCTTGCAGGATTTGGAGGAAGTCTTAACTCCTTCAAACTATCCAGTGCCAGACCAGGTGGAAGGCATGGAGGTAGAAATAGCTGGCCCTAGGGTAGAAGGCCAAGTAGAAGGTATGGAATTCTGAATGAAAGAATACAGCAGCAGGGAAACTGTTTGTGCTTTATGTTTTCTTTTTGCATATCGTTTTTTTTCTCCTCTCTGCTGCCCAAGTTAAACCTGAAGAAGGGGATATATATTGAGCTGTATAAGCATGAGAAGTTGGAGAATAATACTTGCCTGAAGTCTGAATCAAGTAATGCATTCTAAGACAAGTTTATGAACCAGAGGCAGGCTGCACTGTTTTAGAGTGTAGTTGGAACTGTAAGAAAGTTACTGTGACTCCCGTTGCAGGGAGCTAATTAGATTAACCGTCTCAGCTGTGTGATTTGTGCCTGCACGTAGGAGCTGTGAGAAAAGCTGAACTGCTAACAGAGTGTGCTGTGACGATTTTTGCCTACTGAGTTCTTGTCTGCTTGAAAATGTTCTGTAAGTTAGATTTTTGCCAATTTACTATTTTTGTTCAATGACCTGCAAAGTGATATTGTTTTGCTGTTGCATATCTTTTGACCTGGAGGTCAGAATAAACCATTTATGTTTTCCTAAAGAACTCGTTTGCTTGGTGATATAGTGAAACCTTGTACTTACCCTATATCTCGAGGGGCCTAGACCGTTGTCTGGGGCCGCCTAAAAATCCTGAAGGTACCCCTAGTTGAAGGGGACGCGCCCGAATCCGTGTGTTTGGCACACGCCAGCCCTGGACTGCAAGGGGGTTTGTGACAGTAGATGATATTCTCGTCCATAATCCCTGGTCAGAGAAGCATGCATCCTGGAGATGAATGTGTGGTTACATGGAGGGTGCAGTCGACAGTGTTTTGGCTTCCTAGACCATGGAATGATTTTCCAAGGGCTGCTGAGCAGGGATGGTATACATCTATCAAAGAAAGGAAGAAGTGTCTTCAGCAGCAGGTTGGTTAATCTACTTAAGAGGGCTTTAAACTAGAAGTGTTGGGAAGGATGATCAAAGCCACTGGGTGAGTATAAGCCCTCAGGTAAGTAAATCACTGAATACCTCTAAACGGATGGGAAAAGGGGACAATGTCTATAAAGCAGTATATACTAATGCTCGAAGTATAGGAAACAAGATTCTGGATCTAGAAGCTGTGATGGAAGATGATGAATTGGATATAATGGCGACCATGGAGATGTGGTTCACGGAGAACCATGACTGGGATGTAGTTATACTGGGCTATAATCTGTTCAGAAAAGACAGGGTAGGAAGAAAAGGAAGGGGGAGTAGCGTTATATGTTGAATATCATATTTAAAGCTATAACCCTTCATTGTAGCTCCTTTTCAACCTAACCCTGTAAACCGTGCAGAGCTCTACGCTTGTGGAGATGGCGCGGTATACAAACCTAAGGTTTAGTTTAGTTTAGTTTAGTTTAGTTGCAGGATCTGCAGGGCAAGGAAGAGGCACTGCGAATCAATTTGGAAAGATAGAATGGTAAATATATTTACATTTGTGTGATATACAGGCCTTCTTCACAGACGGAAGAAGTGGACAGAGATTTAATAGTAGACATTCAGAATATATCTGAAAAAGGGGAAGTTTTACTAATAGGTGATTTTAGCATGTCGGATGTTGATTGGGGTATCCCTATTGTGGGGTCTTCTAGAAGTAGG
Source organism: Geotrypetes seraphini (assembly GCF_902459505.1). Classification (NCBI taxonomy): domain Eukaryota; kingdom Metazoa; phylum Chordata; class Amphibia; order Gymnophiona; family Dermophiidae; genus Geotrypetes; species Geotrypetes seraphini. Next base: position 379,472,553 of record NC_047084.1, read on the forward strand.
GAGATCCTGGATTCTCTACAAGGATAACTGTTCCAGCAGTTGGTAATGGAACCCACACAGGATGGTGACATACTGGACTTAGTGCTTACAAATGGGGAAAGTGTTTCTGATGTTATAGTGGGTGATCAACAGGCATCCAGTGATCACTGCATGGTATGGTTTAATATTAAGATGAGTATAGAGAGAACTCATTCAAATGTAAAGGTTCTAGACCTAAAAAAACAAATTTTTTTCGGTTGGGGGATTACGTCAAGTAAGTAAAATTAAGAGGAAAAGAAGGTCGCTTTGGGTTCTCAAAAGTAGTAACTGAGAAGGTAAGGAATAAGAGGTTAGCTTTCATAAACTACAAAATATCGCAGAAAGAGGAAGACAGGCAAAAATATCTGGAAAAGTTAAGAGAGGCTGGTCGAGTAGTCAGGAAAGCAAAGATACAAATGGAAGAAAAAATAGCTGATATGGTAAAATGGGGAGACAAAACATTTTTTAGATATATCAGTGATAGGAAGAAGTACAAAAGTGGCATTGAGAGACTCAAAAGTGAAGGGGAGAAATATGTAGAAGCTGATAAAGAAAAGGCTGAAGTGCTTAACAAATATTTCTGTTCTGTGTTCACGGCTGAAGCTCCAGGAGTGGGACCACAGAAGACAAACATGAATAGGGATGGTAGAACTTGATCCATTTTAAGTAGACAAAGTGATGAGGCCAGATGGTATACATCCGAAGGTGTTAAAGGAACTTAGGGAAATTCTGGTTGTTCCAATGACTGACCTTTTCAATGCTTCTCTAGAGTTAAGAGTGGTACCAGAGAACTGGAGAAGGGCGGATGTGGTCCCTCTACACAAAAGTGGAAGTTAGGAAGAAGTAGGGAATTACAGGCCAGTAAGTCTGACTTCTGTGGTAAGCAAATTAATGGAAACACTTTTAAAACAGAGAATGGTCAAGTTTCTGGAATCCTGTGGATTAAAGGACTGGAGGCAACATGGATTCACTAGAGGTAGGTCTTGTCAGACAAATCTGACAATTTCTTTGACTGGGTGACCAGAGAATTAGATTGCACTAGATGTGGTGTATTTAGATTTTAGCAAAGCCTTTGACAGTGTTCTACACAGACGTCTAATAAATTAACTGAGTGCCCTCAGGATGGATCCCAAAGTGGCAGGCTGGGTCAGAAAATGGTTGAGTGGAAAACGACAGAGGGTCGTGATTAATGGAGATCACTCTGAGGAAAGGGATGTTACCAGTAGTGTGCCTTAAGATTTTGTTCTTGGGCCTGTTCTTTTTAACATTTTTATAAGCGATATTGCTAAAGGGCTGTCAGGTAATATTTGCCTCTTTGAGGATGCTATCAAAATATGCAATAGAGTAGACATCCCGGATGGGAGGGAGGGGTCATGCCTTCAAGCATCCAGTGGTCTAGTCAGTTTGGTCTGAAATTTGACAGCTAAAATTTAATGCTACAAAATGCTAGGTCATACATTTGGGCTGCAAAAACCCAAAGGAATGGTACAGTTTAGGGGGTAAAGAACTTTTGTGCACGAGAGAAGAGTGGGACTTGCATGTGATTGTATGTGATAATCTTAAAGTAGCCAAACAGATTGAAAAGGTGACAGTGAAAGCTAGAAGGATGCTAGGGTGAACAGGAAGAGGTATGGTCAGCAGGAAAAAGGAGGTATTGATGCCCCTGTATAAGACTTTAATGAGACCTCATTTAGAATATTGTGTACAATTCTGGAGACCACACCTTCAACAAGATATAAAAAGGATGGAGTCGGTCCAGAGAAAGGTTGCTAAAATGGTGCATGGTCTTTGTCATAAGGCGTATGGGGACAAACTTAAAGATCGCAACAGACATTTAAATACATTCCTGGCATAAATGCACATGGGTTGAGCCTTTTCCATTTGAAAGGAATCTCTGGAATGAGAGAGCATAGGATAAAGTTAACAGGTGAAAGGTTCAGGAGAAATCTAAGGAAATACTTTTTTTTTACAGAAAGGGTGGTCAATGAATGGAATTAGTCTCCTGGAAGAGGTGATGGAGACAGAGACTGTGGCTGATTTCAAGAAAGCCTGGGATAGGCATGTGGGATCTCTGAGAGAGAGGAAGAGAATGGTTACTGCAGACTGGATGGGCCATTTGGCCTTTATTTGCCATTATGTTTCTATGTTTCTATTAAGTTGTGTGCCTATCTCTGCAACTAGTGCACAAAACTGCACATCCAATTTCTAGATTAGAGTCAGTTATGCATATAACTTAATATAAGATAATGAGTTGCTAATATACACTATTGACCAACTGTTGGCTTTTAATTGGTACTAACTGGTACCAGTTGTCAGTAGTTAGCAGTTATGCATGTTAACTGCCCCAGTCGGTATTCTATAAATTTTCATGCACACATTACAGGGTGTGCAACTGCAGGGTGGGCTTGGGAGGGGCCTGGGTGGGTTAGAGGCATGTCTGGCAGTTGCATGCATGGATTATACTTTTGAATATCTGCATTAAAGGTTATATATCAAATCCCCTTTCCCATAACCCTTCACATGCCCTGCTGCCTAAATGCTCACACCTAAAGTTAAGTGCATAACTGTGGACTTAGCTAGTACATTTAAAAAAAATAGCTAGTTTCTATAATTTAAAAAGGGTTTTGTCCCTTATGCTGCTAGTCATTGGTATCATGAATTTCTAGTCTTTTTCCCTCCATATTCTGGTGATACACTGATAATAATTAATGGTCACGTTTGCAGTGCTTTTGGCCTTTTCCATCCTCTGTTCTGTTCTTTTCCCCATTGCTCAGTGCGGCTTGGCAGCCTTTAGATGGCAAGAGTGGCTAAACACTAGAACAGTTACATAGGAATGTGACTGGATTGGTCACCAAAGGGTGTCTAAAACAAATTAGCCAAACACCTATTTGGGATGGTCCAGGTACAGTATATTTTACCTACAGGCATAAGGGGGAATGACCTCTGGAGTAGGGTCATCTGGGGAAAACCAGACATGTCCAGGTTTTGGAAGTCCCTAACCTCAGGGCCACATCTGGGGGGTGTCTGCGCATGCACGGATGTCAATGTGATGACATCATATGCATGCAGGTGACATTATCGCGTTGATATCTGCACTTGCGCAGATACCCTCCAGACATGGCCCCAATCTCGGGGAGGTTCGTGTGGGGACAGGCAAGTGGCGTAACGGGGCAGAGCTGGAGGTTGAACGAGACGGGGCTGGGGGCATAACAGGGCAGGTCCAGGTGTCCTGTTCTTTATCTTATCCTGCCCTTTTAAGACAGGTGAAGGGAAAAGTTTGAGAAAGAGGATCTGGCTAAAGGGGGGAGGTAGAGAAACTAACTAGAGAGGACAAATCAGCATGGGCAAGGCAAGGTTTAAACAAAAGAAACTCGTATAACTTGGCTAAAAGAGTATGAGAGGCTGTTTGATTTTAAATTGTTCCTATGAACAAGAGTGATAGGGAAATACAATTTAAAAAGCATTGCAGCAACTGCAGTCCCAGAAACAGAAACAGACTGCCTTCATTGGGGAATGAAATGATCCCCGCCCTCCAGGCAGTTTCAAACCTTGAAGCCCAGTGTCTGAATGGTGTATAAGGCCTCTGCAGTCTCAACTTCTGACATGAACCCATTTCTGGCTAGTGGATACCACTGCATAAACCCTGCACTGCTCTGAACAGCTGCAATGGCAATTCTGTCTGGGAACCAAAATAAAAACTGGCTATAAAATCATCCAGTCCTACGAAAAGATTAGTTAGTGAATGACCTCTACCACTGAGCACTCCCTGACAACGTGCCTGTACAGATTCGGGGACAGATTGATACTGCTGAGAGAGCTGTGTGCAACCTCAGTGCTGTATTCCGCAGGCTGGCAAGACCACTGGCCAGCAGCCCCAGGGGCTTGGCACAAGCCTGAGCACAACAATAGTACCGTATTTTCACGCATATAACGCGCGCGTTATACACGATTTTACAAACCGTGCATAACCATGCGCGTTATACGCGTGAGCACGTTTTACAACTTTTTTTTTACATAGTTCCCCCCCCCCCCCGACGTCCGATTCACCCCGCAGGACCACTCGCACCCCCACCCCGAAGGACCGCTCGCACTCGCACCCGCACCCCCACCCGAAGGTCCGCTCGCACCCCCATAGCCTCCCCACCCCCCCCCCATCATGGAGAAGCTCCTACCTTTGTCCTGCTGCTTCCTCTGCCGGCGGTCCCAGTCCTTCTGTGAGCCCTGCGTCTGCGCTGTTTCCTCTTCCGGCGGTCCCACCCTTTCTCTGACATCAGAGAAAGGGTGGGACTGCCGGAAGAGGAAGCAGCGCAGACGCAGGGCTCACAGAAGGGCCGGGACTGCCGGCAGAGGAAGCAGCAGGACAACGGTAGGAGCTTCTCCATGATGGGGGGGAGGGGGTGGGGAGGCTGTGGGGGTGCGAGCGGTCCTTCGGGGTGGGGGTGCGAGTGCGAGTGCAAGCGGTCCTTCGGGGTGGGGGTGCGAGCGGTACTGCGGGGGGGTGAATCGGACGTCGGGGGGGCATCAGGCATTCAGGGTGGGGACAGGACTTCAAGGGGGAGAGGAGAGTTGGGGCGGGCGAAAGGAGAGTCGGGGTGGCCAGAGGAGAGTCAGGCGGCGACGGGAGAGTCGGGGCGGCATGCGCGGTATACGGGTGTGCGCGGTATATAAAAATGTATTTACATAAATTACAGTTTCCCGCACGCTATACCCGCGTGCACGTTTTACACGGGTGCGCGGTATATGAGTGAAAATATGGTACTCTGACTCAGAGCAATAGTGCTCTCACATGCATAGAGACCCTCCAGACGTAGCCCTGAAGAGATGAGATTTGTGTGGAATGGAGTGGGGCTATGGGCAGAATGGGGCAGGCCCGGGGCTGAATGGGATGGGGCCAAGCATCCTTTTTTTTTTTTTTACTAAAATCTGGTAACCCTAAACTGGGCAATGAAGCTGAAGAACACTGACAGAGCATTTGTAGGTCAGGAAAGGCAAATGGACATGTTAGGTACTCCTTCCGGTAAGTACAATATGTGCTGTCCTATTCTGTTTCCATCTCACACCCTGGAATAGCAAAAGAAGCCCTTTACTTCCTTCGGTCTTTTTTTTTTTCATGAAATACACATGGCACAGTAGGGAGCAACTCATCAATATTTATAAAGATTCCAGGCAGGGTAGAGGAACTGAGAATTATGCTGAAGTTCTTGCAAAAAAATTGATAGCTGTGTGTATAATTTGTCTCTATAAGTACAGGGCAAAAAGCTGGTATATTTCATAAATATTTCACCAGGAACAAGAACATTAATGTTACGAGCTTTTCATGCAAACATTTTTACCCATTTGCTAAACAGGCAGTCAACACTAAACATTTTTGTAAACATTCAAATATGGCATTTCCATCTCTGCATCTTGTTTGCACCTTAATTGGGAAACATTTTATCTCAGCTTAGGGTACAGGTGCACCGAGCAACTTTTCCATCTGACACAAGAGCCCTTTGCGTAGCAACAGGGGAGGAAATTCTGCAAGCGTCTCTGAAGCACGGACAACTCCATCACAGCAAGCATTATTGATCCAGCTACAGTGTCAAAACACAAATACAAGGTCGCTCAGTCTCAAATCTCAATGTACCTTTTTAATCCACACTCATGTGACAAATCTCTATCCGCTCCACACTTCCTCCAGAGAAATATAAACTTACACTGAAATATCAGACTCGATACAGGACTCGTGAGAATAAGGACTGAATAAGGAGCACTCCACAAAAGAGAGCATCCTTGAAATTTGTGGATGAAGGATGGATGCATCCATAAAGAGGTAATTTTAAAGGAAGCAATCTATAATTGTGTGCTACATTTAGAGCTCCTTTTACGAAGGTGCGTTAGGGCCTTAACGCGCGGAGTAGCTAAAATGCCACGCGCGCTAGCCGCTACCGCCTCCTCTTGAGCAAGCGGTAGTTTTTCAGCTAGCGCACACTATAGAACGCGCTAATCCAGTGCGTGCGCTAAAAACACTAGCGCACCTTCGTACAAGGAGGCCTTAGGTATCTAGATGCGAAATGCTGATGGCATCTGGGCATCAAGATTCCATTGTAGAATACTGACATAAGTTGCCATCTACACACCTACAATTAGACGTGCCCACTTATGCCATGTCAATAGCAAGTGTAAATGTACACAGCTGAATGAGGCACTTTAGTATATAATTTACAGTATTCTGTTCATGCTCCACCTACACATTTGTATTTAAGCACTACGTTGTGTGCATCATTTATAGAAGAGCTTTGCAGCACACACAAGTGCTAGCGCCAGCGTCGGCTCTTCCTCTGACATCACTTCCTCGGCGCAGGTCCAGGAAGTGACATCAGAAGAAGAGCTGACGCTGGTGTAAGCGGCTTGCTGCTCATGCCGCGAACATTAAAAAGGTACGGAGGAAGGGAAGTGGTGCACGGTAGTGGGACAAGTTCCTGGAGGAACAGTCCATTGAGACAGATACGAGGGAAGCCACTGCCTGCCCTGGGATTGGTAGAATGGAATATTGGTACTATTTGAGCTTCTGCCAGGTATTTGTGACCTGGATTGGCCACTGCTAGAAACAGGATACTGGGCTAGATGGACCATTCATCTGACCCATTATGGCTATTCTTATGTTCTTATATGTGTGTGGTAGAATTAGGCATGTATTTCCTGCACAGATATGCTCTCTTAATATGTGTTAGTTACAGACCTGATGAGCACAGGTGCACTTAATGCAATTCTTGAGGAAGAATTAGGTGAGACTAGAACATCAAATGAAAATCATGAAACCAGTGGAGCCAATATAGATTATCAACTGACATCTCCACTCTTAAAAATCTATTTAGAACAGGTAAATCACCATTAATGTTAATGAGATTATGTGAATTATATAGTTAAAGAGAAATAAGGTTTGAATACTAGATTGAAATGGCAATATATTTTCTGAAAGAGGTTGTCTGTCAGATGATTTGTTCTGCAAAGAGATTTTTAGTGGAAAATGATTTTGTCAGCAATATGATTTTTGAAATGTGGGCTCAGAGATTTGGAAGATTCATTTTCCTTACAGAAACCAGGGACAGATAAAGACATAGGCAGATTAGCACAAATCCCTGCACAACACAAACCCTTTGCAAGCCTAGGTTAGTGCAAAGAGGGAAAATATTGCCTAAAACTACTTCTCAGAATGGGTTCAAGCAGCCAAGTACCTGTTTATTATTTCCTAGTTCAAAGTCTAGTCATCTAAAATCAGGACTAGAAATCCCAGATAAACTGGGACAGGTAGATTTGAAACCAAGAGCTAAAACAGCTTCCGCAAGCCATAGGCCGAAAATGGGTTTAAACCAGCCCCGCTCACTGAGCAGCACCCACTGAGATGCAATCAGGGTAAAAATCACACCTGGGTTTAGCTTTAATTGCCCAACTGCAGGGGAAGAAAAGGAAGGATCCCACAGCAGTAGAGGTGAGCATCAACAGAACTGGAAGCCAGTCAGCACCTCGTGTTTCAGCAGGAGTCCTAATCCAGTTTCATGGACGCAGCAAGACACATCACACATGAAAGCTCAGGTAGAACCCTATGATAGGGAAGCTCAGAGTGAAACTTTGTCTTTATGTTCTGATAATTTTGAAGATATGGAAATAGAGGAAGGCTTGGGTTCTTATAATGACCATGATGATTATTCAGCTGCTCAAAGCATTGTAGAAATGGACATTTCTTAAACCTGCTGAAAGTTTGCTGCTGGCAAGAAAAGTAAAGTGAAATGCCATGTGATTTCCTTGAGCCAATTGAAGGCAGAGTTTAAGAAAGGCTTTGAATGGAACTGGTTTTCCTTGTTTGTGAACAAGCAAAGCCTGTGAAAGACTGGTTGTTACTACTGAAGTAGTGCAGTGATTTGAGAGGCCAGAAGCAGGCCACTGTTTTGCTAGAGAAGAGTACTGCTTGTGAACCTTTTTTTAGGAAGTTTTGCCAAAACTGCTGCAGTGAAGCCTTACAATGTGAATTCCACTGAAAAGAAATTAAAGATCAAATGGGATATTTTTTCTTTTGGGTGGGATCTTTTTGAGCTGATCATATGGATGGTAGAACCCATGCCCTGGGTTTTACACAATGGTTAAACCCAGTGGAGTACTTCAGTAGTGATAAGGCATGAACTCTGAATTTAAAAGCAGTGCTTGAAGTTTGGGTGGGTTTCTCTAAGCTATCAGGCTTGGACAGAGTGTGCTGGTCTGGTTCAGCTGGCTTAGGCCAGACCAAGGCCTGTAGAAGTGCAGGAAGAAGAAACTATTGCAAAGAATGTTGTTGTTTTTTTTAAATTTCCTTATGATATTTTAGTATTAAAACTGAGTTAAGTCTATCTACTGTATTGGAGGGAAAGAAGACCCTATGTTTTGTTTTGGCTTGTTGAGAGATTTTGGTGAAAGTTGAAATACAAAAGTGAAAGAAATGATGAAATAAAACATTTTTGTGTTTATCAGAACTTGAATGCTCTCGGTTCATTTAGTGTACCCAGTTCTACCAACAACATAAAAAAAACTGCTCAGTTAAGGTTTGTGGCCTAAGCAAAGGCTGTTGGATACTAGCATCATGCCTATGCCCAGTCACTATATACATTTGCTTATATTTATAAAAAGATCGAGGGTTGATATTTTGATCATATAGGTTGGGCCCTTTAAGAAATTGAGGATCCAACTGCATCAACGCTAATGGTGAGCAGTCATGTTTCAGTAAAGAAAGTGAGTTTTAATTAGAATGGCAATCTTTGTTGAATTGTTTTGAGTTGATGTTACAGTACACTTGCTTTTCTATTTTAGCTTTCTAGATCCTCTTAGTCCTGAAGCCGCCATTTTTGATGAAACGCTGGCCATCGGTAGCAGTGGGATTGAAGTTGAAAACATCACTTTACCTGAATTCACAACATTAGTGATGGAGTAACATGGACATCAAAGATTTTCAAGATAAGCGAATTTAAGTAAACTGAGAGAACATTTAAGTGAATATTTAAACAAACTGAGAGACTGTTTACCTGTATAAAGACATTTAGCATCCATCAACACTGGATTTTAAAGAATTAAGAAAAAGAGTGCTGAAATAAATTAATTCAGTAACTGTTTACAAGTGCTTTAAAATGTTGGAGGGTTTTATGACCTTTGAGGAGATGCTAGAGAGTCAGTGAGGACAGTGGGCCCAGACTGTGTCCTGAGGTTTTTTTCTCCCCATTCCCCCTTTTATCAAGCTGCGCTGGAGCTTTCTAGCGCTGGCTGGCAAGGTAAGTGCTCTGATACTCTTAGGAATTCTATGAGTGTCAGAGTATTTACTGTACTGGTTTGCGCTCAAAAAACTGTACTGCAGCTTGATATAAGGGGGCCTTATATTATTCACATAATCTCATTAACTTTAATGGTGACTTACCAGTTCTAAATAGATTTTTAAGAATGGAGGTGTTAATTCATATTCTGTACTATTTGGTGAGCCCACATTACCTGCACTTTTAACACTTAGCACTTGTTACCTACTGCACACTGATTACATTGTCCAATCTATACCCATTCCCTGATCCATCCCACACAAAGCAATTAGTGCCAGATTTATACTGTATTGGCTATATCAGCACATGCTGGGCTTTATTGCTAACAATTAGCAAACATTAAAACCAGGCTAACTGCCTAGTGCACCTTAGTAAACATGTCTCTTAGATAGTAAGCCCTCTGGGGACAGGGAAATAACTAGTGTACCTGAATGTTTATGTTTGATAAGAACTTTATATACCGCATAACAGCCTAAAAGGATCTAAGCGGTCACACACCGTGAGGTACTATAGAAAAAAAAAAGGTGAGTGCTAAGTCTAAATAAATAATATCCTAGAAAATGAAAGGCCAATATAATCTGCCCACTCCTAAACCAAAGCAAAGAGCCTGTTTATTTTTGTTTCTAAGGATGCTTTGTGCTTATACAGGTGTTTTTGAATTCTGTTAGGGAGTCAGCAGAAAGGTCTTTAAAAAAATAAAAGGCTTTTATAAAATTATCCTAGGGCTGTCTATGTAAAAGCACACACAGTGACAAGAAGGCACATAGTTTCACATGACCCTTGTGAGCGTTTTGCTTTAAATGTACGTTGAACATCCATCATTCACCTATGTTATTATTAATTTATTACAACGACTCGACACGATCGTGTTTCGGCCCCAACGGGCCTGCCTCAGGAGTCTGTATGTGGATGATACAACAGTAAACAAAAAATGTTCAAAGTCTTCAATTGCCAATAATTCAAAGAAATGTTCTAACATCCGATTCTGAAGTAAAAAAATGTACACTTTGTACTTCAGAATCGGATGTTAGAACATTTCTTTGAATTATTGGCGATTGAAGACTTTGAATATTTTTTGTTTACTGTCGTATCATCCACATACAGACTCCTGAGGCAGGCCCGTTGGGGCCGAAACACGATCGTGTCGAGTCATTTTAATAAAGGAAATTGAACATCCATCAGTCACCTTTGTTGTTTGTTTTCTGCTTTCACGTTTGTGAAGGTCGCATCTCCTGTTTTCAGAAACTTTTAAATAATGTCCATGTCTGAAGCAAACTACTGACCCTGGTAACTGCTCCCTTCAATTTTTATTTAATTTCTCATTTTATCATAGTCTATCTTTTAAAAAAATGAAATGCTACAACAATAGTTTTTTAGTGTCCTTCAAGTGATTATGACAAATTTTGATTGCATTGTGATCACTATTGCAAAACTGTCCCAAAACATCAGGTCCTGTAGGACTCATTAATTTACATAACTAGAACTATTCCCCCCATATATTTAGCCCTCAGCACTCAGTAATTTTGAAGCTCCTGATAGCTGCATCTAAACTGGATGTCCTATGCCAGGGCCATATCTGGGCATTGGCACTAAATATCCAGGTTGTCTGTGGACCCAGAAGTTATAAAAGTGCTGGCCAATATTCAGAACCAGCACTCGCATAGCTAACTACTACTACTATTTATCACTTCTATAGCCCTGAAAGGTGTACACAGCGCTGTACATTTGACATTTAATAGACAGTCCCTGCCCAGAAGAGCTTAGAGTCTAACTTGAACAGACAGAAGAGTCTAACTTGAACAGACAGACATAGCTAACTCAGGCAAAGATAGGACTGCTTTTGGTGTGGTCCTATCTGCCTGGTTAGCTATGTGGACACTGGCACAAATAAGGCCAGTGCTCACATTATTTCCATCTCCTCCCTGACTTTTCCCAAGGAGGGCCCCGACACTAGCCAGATAGTGCCACAGCAGTCAGAGAGCATATTCAGCAGTGCTTGCTGTTATGTGCTGCTGAATACCCAGAGACAGTCCACTGAGTGGGGTTTAGGTGGGTAGCAGGCAGGGCTTCCTGCTTAAATCCCTTTCAGGATCTATACAAAAGTTCTTAGTTTGTGCAGTAATAGACAATTCTGCTTTTATTTTAAGTCATTGTAGACTTATTGCTCTTAAAATTTTCAGTACAGCAAAAATGCACAAATACTATATCACAAGAGAAAATGTAAATAACCCTAAGGTACATGCTATTAAAGGAATTCCCAATAATCACATGAACAAAACATTTTACTTTAATCAATATCTCCTGCTAGAAAAAAAGACATGATTGTTCATCAAAAAATGACCTCCAGATCCTTTTTGTTGCTTTAAAATAAAATAGTGAATTTGCACTTCAAAGGCTTAGAGTTCTTAGAACAACATATTTTTTGTACCTATTCTATCTAAAATGCTTTGCTGAAACAAGCGCAGGATATATTTTGAAAGCAAGTGCTGCAACAAAGGTGTTAGAAAGAAGTCAGTCGGCTATTTGTTTGCTTTTGTTTTTTGGTTTTCAACCTCTTCACACCGGCAGGCCAGTGACAGCTGAAGCCGAGTCAGCCGTGATGACTCACAGACATCCGCAGTGGAATCATGATCCTGTGGGCAGAATACAGATTCGATGACGGGAGCAAAAGGACAAGTATGAAAGCTGAGAGAAAAATTAAGTATCTCTGAAATCGAAACTCACTTGGCTCGTCATGAGGGACAGTGGTGTAGCGAGGGTGAGAGGTGCCCCTCCCCTGCCCTCTTCTCTGCCCCCCTCCCCCGGCTCCTTTCCCGCCTCCCCCTTCCCTTCACCCTTACCTCTAGTTCACTGCTGCGAGCAACAAGAACTTCAACGTGTTCTCTCAGGGTTTCCGCAGCTGGCATTGTGCTTGTTGCAGGGTTTCTTGAAACCTGCAACAACACAGTGCCGGCTGCGGAAACCCTGAGAGAACATCTAACCCACCCAGTTCCACGGGGAAACATCTTTAAACCAAAATCATAAAGACCCAGTGAGACCCAGAAACCTGCAACAAGCAAGAACTTCAGCTCACCCTCTGACGTTACTTCCTGTGCATGGCGCCCGGAATCGACATCGGAGGGCAAGATGACACGGTCGCAAGGAGCACATTGAAATCGTTGCTCATGACGGCAAACAACTAGAGGTATGGGGGAAGGGAAGGGGGGCACACGTGGTGAGGAGAGGAGGAGGGGTGCCGGCGCCCTCACCAGCATGGTACCCGGGGCGGACCGCCCCCTCCCCCTTACTACGCCGCTGATCAGGAACTGTCCTCAGTAGGGATGGGCATCCAGAAAATGTTGGGCCATGCACACTAATGGGGTACCATATTTTTCACTCCATAAGAGCACTTTTTCCACCCCCAAAAAGGGGTAGAAATAAGGGTTCGTCTTATGGAGCGAATACCCCCCTCCCCCATAGGCAGCCCCCCGGTACCTTTTTTTAAACTCCCCTTTCCGCGCTCCTGACTGTCTCCCTCGCCGGACAGCTCTTCTTCACTTTGAGCAGAGCGGCGCAGAAGGCAGGCGCTTGCTGTCCGTGTTCCTGCCTGGTCCGGCCCTGCTCCCCGATTGGCTGCAGTCAGTTCTCACTACCTCATTTCTTGTATATTTCTATTTTCTTTCTTTCTCTATTCCTCTCCTTATGGCTCTAATTCACTTTCTGCTTCTCATTCTCACTCTCCCCAATCTCACTCCCTTGCCCTCTCCTCTCCACAGCACAAGTCCTCACTATCCTTCTGCTTTTCCTATCCCCTCACCAGCCAACTTGTCATCTACCTTATTCTCTGCTTGAACATTCTCTCCCTTCCATTCATCCATCTCCTTTCTCTTTGAGTACTTTCCCGTCTTCATCATTGCTGTCATTATTCCCCTTTGCTTCAGCGCATTCTCCTACTCCTCCTTCTGCTTACTGCCGAGGATGTTAATCTCAACCCTGGCACTCCATGCCATCTGCTTCCCCATATGTGTAACCACCCTAATCTTATACCTATTCCTCTCCTTCAGTCCTTCCCTCTCCCTTTCTCATGTGCCCTATGGCAGTGGTTCCCAACCCTGTCCTGGAGGACCACCAGGCCAATCGGGTTTTCAGGATAGCCCTAATGAATATGCATTGATCAGATTTGCATGCCTGTCACTTCCATTATATGCAAAACTCTCTCATGCATATTCATTAGGGCTAGCCTGAAAACCCGATTGGCCTGGTGGTCCTCCAGGACAGGGTTGGGAATCACTGCCCTATGGAATGCTCACTTTGCCTCCAAAAACCGTCCTACATTCATGACCTCTTTATCGTCCTTTCCTTCCACCTGCTTGCTCTGACTGAGACATGGATCTGCCCTGAGGACTCCACTTTAGCTGCTACCTTCTCCCATGGTGGCTACTACTTCTCCCATTCACCACACCTTACTGGTCGAGGCAGAGGTGTCGGGCTTCTTCTCTCCCCTTCTTGCAGATTCTAACTTCTTCTCCCACCTCAATCACAGAGCCTTTCCTCATTTGAAGTCCACTCAGTCTGCTTATTCATTCCTCTATCTCTCAGGATAGCAGTCATTTATCATCCCCCCCAACAAGTCCCCTTCCTCCTTTCTCATCAAATTTGACTCCTGGCTTCCTTGTTTCACCTTCTCCCTCCCTCCCTCCTTCATGGAGATTTTAAGCCTCTAAGTTTCTTGCCTTAACCTCCTCATTCGACCTCCAGCTATGCTCTACTATCCCTTCTCACCGGTATGGCCACTGCCTTGATCTTGTCTTCTCCAACTGCTCTGTCTCTAACTTCTCTACCTTACTACTCCTCATCTCTGATCATCATCTGATAACCTTCACAACCCTCCACACAGAGTCATCACCAACAGATTTTGAACTCTTCAAGCCCTCAATCCTTCCACATTCTCAACCACTGTTTCACCTCTCCTCACCTCCACTATGTTATTTAAGTTTGTCCACGAGGCTGTCTTGTCATACAACTCTATTCTGTCCTGTGCTCTGGACACCCTTGCTCCCCCTGTCCGCCGCTCTGTCAGGCATACCAAACCTCAACCTTGGTTCACTCCCAGTATCTGCTACTTATGTTCTTGTACCCGCTGTGCTGAGCGCCTTTGGCCCAAATCTCACACACACGCTGACTGCCTTCTCTTTAAATTTATGCTGACCTTTAATTCTGCTCTTACCCTGGTCAAGCAAGACTTCTTCCAACATCCCTCCCCCCTGTCTCTTTGCCATGCTGAACTCCCTCCTCAAAGAGCCCTCCCCCCCACCCCAGATGATGGCTGAATACTACCATTACAAAGTTCACAAGATCGCCCTTGAATTCACCACATAGTCACATCCTTCACCCTTTTTCACCACCCACTCTCGTGACATTCAGGCTCCACCATCCCTTCTTCCTTTGCCCAAACAACTCAGGAAGCTCCCCTTGCACCCTCTCGACCCTCCTTCACCTACCTCCAACTTTTCTTCCTTCCCTGAAATTACAGAGGAAGAAAACGCACAACTTCTGTCCTCAGCCAAGCCTATTATATGCATCAATTAGTGTGCAAATTTGCACCCACAACTTATAGATAGAAGGACAGTAGAGAGTGACCGGGGACAAAGATTCATTCCCATCCCCTCACGTCCCTGCATTTTTATCCTCTGTCCCCTCACCGTCCTCACAGTCCTAATTTTCTTCCCTGCATCTCCCTCTCAAAGCAGAAAGTTGATTTTATGCAATTTTATGGGCCTAAGGCATTGCAAATAAACATTTTAAGCCTGTAGTGGGGGGGAAGGAATTTCTATCTTTTATTTTTATTGAAAGAACATCAATAAAAGTACAACTTGTGAGGCATGCAGGGTTCTGCATTGTGCACAAAAGCCAAACATCAACTCAATACCGGTGATATTTTAGTTCTAATTGTTCATGTGTAAAACATATTCATTACATCCCCCAGAATATCACACACAAATAATTTAGTGCTTTTTTTCCAGTGTAAAATCAAACCAATGGCACATGGCTTAATGATTTTCTTAGTGTAAAAGCAAACCAAAAAACACAAACAATGCCCATTTCCAAGCAACAATACAAAGCCAGCAAATAAAGAAAAAAAAATTCAATCAAGTACAGCTCTTAGAATATCACATGTAAATAACTTATAGGAAGATTCTCAAAAATTTAATGCCATCGCTAAACTGTTTTCCAGCAGTTTAGACTGTATGCAGTTTAGCGGCAGATTTTCAAAACAGATTCTCTCCGGCTTTAGCGAGGTTTCTAGCACTGACATGACATGCAAATGAGCTCTTCAACATTGAGTGGTGCTAATTGGCATAATTAAAATTAGGTGCTATTCTGCAAACTAAGGGCTTGATGCACAAAACTTTCTGATCGTGTACCGATGGTCGCTAAATCAATTTGACTGGTTTAGCAACCGACGGAATTTGCCGACCCAATTCTCAAAACAGCCCACCGTGTGGTTTTCGCATGCATTCTGCAGTTCTAGCATGCAAATGACCTCATTACTGTTAAAATGAGGTCATTAATATTAAAATGTGCCATCCAATCAATGGCCTAACATTGCATGCCATAATTGGATCGCTAAAGCCGACCCTAAAAACCTGACAGGTCTAGGTCGTTAACTGTGTTACCAACAGATCTGCCTGTTTTTTAAAAAAAGTTTTTTCTATGGACACAGAAAAGCCAATGTAATTTAGTGCTGCCTTCATTCATTTGCAAAGCAATACTACACTTAAATCATTCTAGATTTATATCCTGGATGTACTTTCTCAAAAATCTCACTCTTTGGGATGGTTCACACTTGGCACTCTACACACAGGTACTGGAAAAGTCTGGGAAACTAATCTCATCAGTGAGCCACCCGGAAAGATTTGCGGAAAATCAATCCTGACCTCCCTTTCTACAAGGGTTATTCAGGTCTCGTACTTTAATGCCCATAGGACAGTCTGAACCCAAACAGAAATAGAAAGTGTAGGACAGTGAATTAAGGATTAAGGCCACATAAGATAGTTGTTAGTACTTTCTCTCAGCCCCCACTTCTAATCCAGGAAGATGTGGAGGGATATTATCGACAGGATGTCTAAATGCCCCACAAAAAGTCCAGCGCAAAACTTCTATCCCCTCCCTCCAAAAATAAAGTCCATCTCGCAACTATTTTTGAACAGGAAAATCATTGTTTAATAAAGGGCATACTTATGCTGGAGACATCCATCCTAAGGAACCATTTTACAAACTGAAACATTTAAATTATGAACAGGGGGAAAACAAGGTACAAGGAGTCTGTCTGGCAGCTTTCTTATTAAAATGGTCACACGAACATCCTTACAGAACAGAGGAGCAGCCCACCGCTTAGTACTGTGGACTTTAAATCAAGGGACACGGATTCAAATCCCACTGTAAATCTTTTTTTTTTTTTTTAATGTGATCCCTCTAGGAACAGAAAAATACCTACACCATTTCAATAGCCTCCCGGTTTGCAAGTGATCCAGAAAAAACCCATTAACAGTGTTTCAGTAGGATATGAACCTGTAACTTTTGGTTTACAGTCTGTACTAACCACTAGGATCCTCCTCTGATCTGCACATGACTTTGTTCAGAATGTCATAATATAATACCTGCAGCTGACAGAGTCTCATTTCCCTTTCTGGGTTTCCTTTCACAGGAGGGATAGAGGGATATCATCCACTGGTGAATTAAGGAAGGGTCATGCAATAGTGGTCAGCTGATTAATCAGAGCACTCTTCTCGTAACATGGACGTGACTGAAACCGAACTAGATAATGACGTCTTTCTTTTTAGAGACAGACGTTTCCTCCCATTCAAAAATCACCCACAACATGCCCCCTTCCCCCCCCCCCCATGCTATTTGGATGAACTGCAGTGTGAAACGTCTAAATTCTGACTTTCCAAAATCAGGATTTGGACGTTTTTAGCAGATGGACATGTCTTAGGCATTTTAAGCGTCCATCTACTTTGAAATGAGCACCTTGACCATCAAGATCATAATTTGGAAACCATGTGCGGTTGAATCGGATCTACCCGAGGAAAGTGTTAAGTTGTCAGATATGTTGGGCCCCTTTTAAAAGGCCCAGGTAGCGATGCTGCCATGGTAAATGCACCAAAGCCCGTTCAATTCCTCTGGGCTTCAGTGCATTTGCTACAGCAGCATCACTACAGCAGCGTTGTAAAAGAGGCCCATTGTCAGCTAATTCTTAATATTAACAACTCTTAGAAAAAAAAAAAATGGGCGGAACATTCTGAAAATTTTACCACAACCAAAATTATCAGCAAAATGAAATGTATATAAAGGGTATTAAATTTCTCATAATAAATGCCGAGTAGAGAAATTTAGGGCTCCTGTTACAAAGAGGTTTCTACCGCGGACCAGTGAGGTAAGTGCTCCGACACTCATAGGAATTTTATCCTGTCAGCATCGGAGCATTTACTGCACTGGCCCACAGTAGAAACCTCTACCACAGCTTTGTAAAAGGAGCCCTAAATTTCAATACTCGGCATTTATTTTTTTTTTTTATTTAAATTTCAATTACTTCACAAGAATCCTCTTGTTCAAGAAAAACAGAAAGAAAACATATAAAAGAAATTACATCACTAATGTTAATTAAAATATTAATTAACAAACAAAATATATTCAATCTTTCTCAGACCACAACTTGGAGGAGGAGAATTCCATAGAGCAGTGATTCCCAACCCTGTCCTGGAGGAACACCAGGCCAATCGGGTTTTCAGGCTAGCCCTAATGAATATGCATGAGAGAGATTTGCATATGATGGAAGTGATAGGCATGCAAATTTGCTTCATGCATATTCATTAGGGCTAGCCTGAAAACCCAATTGGCCTGGTGGTCCTCCAGGACAGGGTTGGGAACCACTGCCATAGAGTAGAGAGATTCAAAAAAGAAAAAACAAATCAATAATCTGGAAATAGGCTTAACAGCTATAACACCATATTATAACTACTGTTCTACTGTTTCTGATATTCCCCCTTTTGCCAGAGTCTTCAGATCCAAAAAGGATCATAATTGTTCCGGTACAAAGAAGACATATTTGACTCCCAGGTATTTTATTAAATACTTGGCATTTATTTTTAGAAATTTAATTATCCTTTTATATACATTTCATTTTGATCGTTAATTCTTAATAACTAGGAGGACTAAAATTCTATATGAATTTCTGGCAGAACACAGCACGTTGTTCCAAGAAAAATAGCAGAAGGCAGCTAAAAAAGACAAAAGACATCTTAAAATTAGGCACCTGTTCAGAATTTTGTTCAGAAATGTTTATCTATTTATCCCCCTCCTTTTACAAAACAACGGAAATTATTTTTAGCACAGGCCAGCGCACTGAATGCTCTGCGCTGCTCCCGACGCTCCTGGCAACTCTGAGTGTTGGGAGCAGCGCAGAACATTCAGCACACTGACCTGCGCTAAAAACCACTTCTGCGGTTTTGTAAAAGAAGGGGGGAGGGGCAGATGTATTCATTTGCAACATTCGGTATACCACACTTTAAATAAACTGTGACAGTTTATAATATATCTGAGAAGTTAGTAGAATGGTAAAAGGAAAATATGTTTTTATGCATTTACCCCTCCCCCCCTTTTACAAAACCATAGTATGGTTTTTAGTGCTGGTCGAGGCGGTAACAGCTCCAACGCTCATAGAATTGCTATGGGCGTCTGAGCTGCTACCGCTGCAGTCGGCGCTAAAAACCATGCTATGGTTTAAATTCGGTTCAGATCTTTTTCAGTGGTAGTTTGAGATAAGCTACATTCAGGTATAATAGGTATTTCCCTATCACAGTCTAATTTCTTTCCTTGAAGCAATAGATGGTTAACCCCACTCCCCCTTTTTTTTTGCAAAGCCACACGGCAAATGCTCTAATGCCCATTAAATCCCTATGGGCATCGGAGCAATTACTGCGGCAGCAGCAGTTGCTTCCATGGCTTTGTTTTATTTTGGCTTTTTGGAAATCAATATGGGGCCAAATAAATTGTTTGTTAGAAAATCATGTGACATTATCATATGATACAGTATTATTCGGCATGTCTATGAGGGCTAAGAGCCAAATATCTTCCAAAAATAATAAACTCTTACTTATTTTAACAGGAGTCGCCATACAACAAATAACTTGCAATTGGAATAGATTGAACTACAGCTTTTGGTGGAATTCAATGTGTCATATTTTTAAAATGGAAAGATCATTAGCTATTCAGAGAGGGAATTTTAATAAATTTCAAGATATGTGGGGACCATTAACAAATTATTGCAATGAATAGGTACCTTTTTCCCTGATTAGTACAAATGAAATAATGGGGATGGAGGGTAATTTTTTTAAATTTTCATTATTTGCTTTGAATGGAAGGAAAGTCTTTATTATATGGTATTTGTGTTATGAGATATTGAAGGGTTGGGAGGGAAAGGGATAAATTCTATTTAATATGAAGAATATTACCAGTGATGTACTTAAGTTAAAATGGTGTTACTTTTTGATGCACTTCATGTAAGTTATAAAAATGAATAAAGAATTTAAAAAAAAGAACTCCCAGGATCTTAGCAGAAAACTCGATTTGCAGGAGAGAACCAGATATCAATGCTACAGAGCTAGGAAGACAATCAAGTTTAGGGCCTAGCCACAATAATTTTGTCTTAGACGCATTAAGTTTGATCTGAACAGTACCGTATTCTATGACAGCTTCATGGTGCACAGTTCTAATAATAAAATTGTTGCTCAATGCACAACATCAGCATACCTACCTGGAGGTGCCCAGTTATAGAACTGCCCCCCCCCCCCTCCCCTCCATACTGAGAATGCAGTTAAAAATAAATGCTCTGGATAGTGGCAGGGTGAAGAGAGGACAGGCAACATAATTGTACATACAGCAGCAATATTCAGCTACTATCCATTAGCTAAGTGGCTTAATAAAAAAACACTGTCCTAAATTAACTGTTCAGCTATATGAATACAGACAGAAAATTGCCACCATACAAATTTATATTCTATTTGCTTGTGTTTATGTACCCCTTATGCATGTAAATGTCTAGAATACTTGTACTAACATTTAAATATACACTTCAGGATGCCTACGTATTATTCCGCACCAAGCCACAAGGAATATTTCTTTATTTGTTCATTTTTATAGCCCGTCCTCCCCAGAAGCTCAGAACGGGTTAGAATAAAATAAAATAAAGTTAGGTACTTGGAAATTCCCTAGAATAGAGGTTCTTTTAGTACTGCAACTTATAAGTTTGAACGTATGAGTTCAATACGTGTGGGACATTATAAGAAGTTCAAGGAAATTTGGGACCCATTAACAAAATTTTGTAAGAATTGATTATTAGTTTTGCACTTTGTTTCTGCACATCCAGGATGTGTGGGTTGGGTATGTAATTAATTTATTATTTGATTGCAAGGTTGTTTATCTTGATTATTTGCATTATATTAAGTGTTTTTACACTTTTAGGAAGGGTGGGGAGGGGTTATGTATTTATTGTATCATTTGAGGAATTGAGTGCTGTCTATTGTATTAATTGATTTGATAATATGTTGCACTTTGGCCAGGATTCACTAACCTGCCAGATCGGGCCTGATCCTGACAGGTCCGATCAATTCAGAAATCAAAAATATGCCCCCATGTGCCTGCAAGGATCGTGCATGCGAAGACCATAGGAAAAGCGATCTCTTTTTTTTTTTTTTAATTTTTTTGTACTTGCGGCGGGACTTCGGGGAGAATGAACCAAATGCTGCCGCTGCCACTGACCCCAACCTGCATGGCTCCCAGAAAGCTGGTCCCGCTCTTGCCAGCTGCCTCACTAATAATAATAAGATAAATGGAGCCCGTGGTTTTAACCCACTTAGAGCCCGCGGGTTAAAACCATGGGCTTAAATTGCGGGGAAGGGTGGGAGAGTCCAGGCAGGCAGGAAACCATGGCAGTTCGGGGCAGGCAGCAGTTTGGGCTGGCAGGAGAAGAGCATCGGAAAGACGAGCAGCAGGAGATAAGAAGCAGGGTTCAGCAAGGCAGCATTCGGGGCGAGCAGGCAGGAAAGATTGCAGGGCAGAGAGCAGGGCATCCAGTCGGAAAGACGTTTTCGGCTGGTCCCCAGCAGTCGCTTCTTCAGGTGATCGGCCAGCCCAGTCGGATCAGAAATTTGGTATAGTGAATCGGGTCGCTGTCCAATTTGCATGCATTTCACCTCATTTGCAAGCAAGGATTCTAAGCGGATCACAGGAGAGGTAAGTGAATCAGGCTGGATGGAAATTTGATAGTAAAGGGGTCGCAAACCGATCGGTACACGATCGGTTTGCTTTGTGAATTTAGCCCTTTGTGCTGGTTTTAAAATGAATAAAGATTAAAAAAAAGTACTGCAACTGCACCTTCTCTATGGCACTCTCTTCTTCAACATCTATGACTTGAACTGTCTTATCAAAGATTCAGATCTGCCTTTAATCTACAGTTGGGCAGGTCAACACTTTTCAGGATTCACTGATTTCCACATGTCTTTTTGTCGCCTACGTGTTTTGCTATCAATGCCTTTGATGCCATTACTATTAGTTTACTGTCTGCTTTGCTATCTACCTCTCCTATGTATGATTTCCTGTTATTAAATGGAATTCCTCCCCTTGATTTTAATTCCAGTGTTGCTTTTATATTGTTCAGTGCTGTTTTATTGCTTACAAGAGCAGCATATCAAATGAAATAGCCATGAATTATAACCAGCCACGTCTAGTTTACGTAGGAATCCTTCTACAAAGCTACAGTATGTTTATGTTATTAAAACTCTTAATATACCACTTAGGCTACAAATTAGATCAAAGCGGTTTACAACATAAGTATAAATAATGAAAAGAATTAAATTAAAAATAGAAAATAAAAGACAAAAAAAAGGAGAAGAAAAATGTATATACGGTATATCAAATATGTATGTAAATATGGGCAGGACTTGGCAGGGGCTCTCAGTTACACATTTATGCAGCTTCAGTAATGCCAACTCTGGGGTAACTGTGAGCATGTAAATATTAGACATGCCCATATCAGGTTGAACTAGTATAATGGAATTTGGACGCCCAGGTGGCATTATAAAGTAGGGCTCCCACTATATAGTATTATGGCGTCTAAAAGGATATACTTAGTTGCAGGGCTGGTGTTAGACATGCTGTGGTCAAGGCAGAAATTAAGAAGGGGGCCCCCAACCCTCTCTCCTCCCTGCCCCTTCCCCTGATTTCCCCACCCACCAAATGCCGTCCCATCCAGCATCCCACCCTTCATTTAAAAATCATCTGCTCCAAGAGGCTCCCTTGGGCCGGGATGCCCTTCCCTTCTCCCCACCCTTTCTGAAGCCCTTCTCACTTTTGAAAATACAAAGGGGTCACCAGCATGGCAGCGATACTTTAGTGCTGCTTGTGGTTTCCTCAGCATTGTTCCTCTGCAGCAGTCTGCCTCCCCCACCCCCCACCCCCAATCCCCTGGCAGCAACTTCCTGTTTCCTCTTGGGCAGACTGCGGCAGAGGAATAGCGCAAGAAAGCCAAAAGCAGGGCTAGAGAATCACTGCCACACCGGCGACCCCTTTGTACTGTATTTTAAAAAGTGAGAGGGGCTTTGAAATGGGGTGGGAAGAATGAAAGAACATCCCAGTTCACGGGAGCCCCCCGGACAGGGCAGTTGCCCTGTTTTCCTCTCCCCTAACACTGGCCTGAGCACTGACACCTATTTGTGTAGCAGCACTGAATATTCATCGTTTGTTCAAGCCAAGGCCACAGCTGGCATTTAAAACACATGCTCACCACCAGCTTTGAATATTAACCTGCTAGCCACTGATTTTTGTGGACATTGTTGGTCTGATACATTGCCCACTATTTGGAGATAGAGATGCACTGGGAATCATTTTTTTTTTTTTCTTCTTTTTAGGTAAATCTCCTCTTCATCTTAGGGGCCTACGGTATGGATAATAGATGCTCTGTCTGTGGAAGAAATACTTTGTAAATAGGGCTCTTAGTCACCGTTGAATATATGATGGTACAAAGCTGTAATAAAATAAAATCTATTAAAATGGAAAGTACTGTATCTTTCTTTTAGTTTCAACATAAAGATTGTTATTTATTTTAAAATACAATATGCAGGGTTGACTGTCCAGTATGCTGACATTTACCTATTGTGCTCTGGTGATATATTTTGTTTTCTGGTAGCTCAGGTTTTTGATGAAATTAAGGAACACAATGCTCTGTAGCATTATGGTACTGTGCCTGGAATGCTAGCATTTGATGAATATTTATAGGACGACAGCAAGCAATGCAGTGCTGCTCTCTGGGTATTCTAAACGAGTGCAAATGAAATCAGCCTTAAAGAAAAATATATCCCTGCAAATGCATGTACAAAGCAGAGGGAAAGGGGGACAGAGGGCCAAGAGAAGAAATAGCCCCAGCAGCAGAAATGCAGATAGGACTGATGTGGCTGCAAAGCCAATTCCAGTGTGAACCTGGAACCCTTCTTACTTTTCATGTAAGAATGCTGGATATAGCTAGAAGGTAACTGGCTTGCTCCTTAAGTGTGAGCGGCAGTTAGAATCTTGGATGCAAAGCTAGGGTAGCCTGAATCCATTCCTTATGGGAAATAAGAGGCTCACACCGACTTAATGCTGCAGTGGAGAGGTGTAGTGCTGGATAGGATTTTGACTTCCTCTGCAGATACAGTACTTGGAAAAAAAATTATAACTAAGTAGAAGGTATATGTGGCAAAATAAAATACACTACCAAATCAAACAGGTCAAACAAATATCCTTTCAGAGGGTAATTTTATAGCAGAGTGCATAACTTAGGAGACGAAGGAGGTGTTTATTAAGTGCTATTATACAAAAAAAACCACACGTGGTTTATATTCAAAGTGATTTAAATGGCCAGAAGTGGCTCCTGGCTGGTTGAATTGCCTATTCAAGACTAACCACAAATTTTCTGTGGCACTTAAAGGGTCAGTGCCGCTGAAAATAACTAGTTTAGTGCCAAACTGAAAATCAGCTATTTGGAGGTGGAGGGGGCACTTGGGCTGATTCATTGCCGATATTCAGGCCAGGTTAACTGCATAAAAAGGGCCACATAAAAGTCAGTTCTGTCTATAAGCAGCAACCCATAGCTGGTTAACGCCCCTCCTTTACAAATCCAAGCTAGCGTTTTTAGTGCCGGCTGCGGCGGTGACAGCTCATAGGAATTCTATGAGCATCAGAGCTGTTATCATGGCAACCAGCACTAAAAGCGCTAGCTTGGCTTTGTAAAGGAAGGCGGTAAGTGCTGGATATCACACTTAGGTTCCCTTTTATCAAGCTGAGGTAAAGCATTTTAGCATTGGCTGGCGAGGCAAACGCTGCAATACTCATAGAAACTGAATGAGCATCGGAGCATTTACCTCACTGGCCAGCGCTAAAACGCTCTGCCGTAGCTTGATAAAAGAGGGCCTTAATGAGCTATGTGTTAGCTGGCTGTGGAAACCTGGAAATTCGATGCCAGTACCTGTATATTCCATGGTTTAATGCTGGTGGCGGTCAGCAAAATGCTTTTCACCACTGGCTGATTATCAGGCCCATAGGCGCACAGTGCTCTGTATAAAATACTTGAGTAAGTGGTCAAAATTGCACCCACTTTGCAAAAGTGCACATGTGTACCTGCCCTGGAGTAATCAAAAATACTCATGTCTGTAATTAACCCTGCACTAATAACCACTATCGTGGTTTAGTAAAATAGGGGGGAAGGGTAAATATGCAAATAGATTGGTCAATGTTCACCCACTGGTGATAAGTGTTTTGTTTTTTACATCACTGGCTAAGTTACACCTGAAAATGTGATTCTAGCCAATATCCGGACAGCAGCACTGAATACAGGCAGTCTGAATACATTCAACTTATGTCAGACTTGTACTTATAAATGGGGGTCCTGTTCTACTTTCAATATCCCAATGTGCCCTTCTCCTTCCCATGTCCCAATACGCCTCTCTCTTTCCCTCCCTCCTTCCATTCTGTGCCCCAAGTATGTGCCTCCCTCCAGTTTCCCTACTGGCCAGCTCCCTCATCCTTCCTGCCGCAGTCATTTCTCTGCACAAAGCTGAGCCAGAGCCTTCCCTCTGACGTGGGAGAGTGAACATAAGAACATAAGATTTGCCGCTGCTGGGTCAGACAAGTGGTCCATCGTGCCCAGCAGTCTGCTCAAGCGGCGGCCCTTAGGTCAAAGACCAGTACCCTATTTGAGTCTAGCCTTACCTGCGTATTTCTGTTCCAGTAGGAACTTATCCAACCTTGTCTTGAATCCCTGAAGGGTTTTCCCCCTATAACAGCCTCCGTAAGAGCGTTCCAGTTTTCTACCACAGTGAAAACTAATAATCACACAGGTGAAGTCAATCATCAACACCACTCTGAGAACCCCCCAGCCAACTCCCCAAATAACCCTGCACTTAGCTTAAAAAGTGTGTCCATAAATCTTGCTGGAAAGTAGGGGGAGACACGATAATCCAAACACTCCTGGAAGCAGTATTTTCACTATTTTGGTTCAGCACATGTGAGGTATCCTATGATGGTGTGCAGGCAGATGTTCGCTTACCTTTGCCTTGTTGTGTAAAGCGCATTTCTCCCTTCACTGACCTCTCACGCTGAGGATACCCCGTTACACTAATAATTTTGAATAATATTTCTCAAAATCCACATTTTGTGTTGTTTCACACAGGTCTATCAATCATCAGATAACCACTCTCAGAACTCTTGACTTGTACTGCCTTTTGGTCTGTGTCTTTTAAACATACAGTAGACATGATGTTGGTAACTTATAGAAGTATGCTATGAAGAAAAGCAGAGGCCTTTCTTTTTTTGTAGAATAGACCTCAAAAAGGTACTGTTCTAGTAGCTAAATATAACACTGGCTTCTGTCCATCTAAAAGGAAGTCCTGTTTTAAAATTGATTACTTTGGCCACTTGGCAGTTTATATGGCAAAAGTTATCCATATATGTACTGTGATTTTGTTTTTTAAAGAACCTTTGTTTTCAGTGCCCATAAAATTACATAAATGCTTTTATTTATTTATTCAATTTTCTATACCCTTCAGAATGGTTTACATGAATTTATTTAGGTACTCAAGTATTTCTCCCTGTCTGTCCCGGCGGGCTCATAATCTAACTACTATATCTGGGGCATTGGGAGACCAAGTGACCTGCTCAGGGTCACAAGGAGCAGCTCGTGTCAGAACCCACAACCTCAGGGTGCCGAGGCTGCAGCTCCAACTCCTGCGCCACACTCTCAGACTTAGTATGGTAGGAGATAGCATGGCAAACATTGCCCAACAGGGATGGCAAAACATAGTTAACAAAGCATGATAAAACATAATATGACAAACATGGTATGGTGAGAAATAGTATGGTGAGCATAGTATTACAAAGCATGGGTAACATAGTATGACATGACTTGGCAGAATTAGTAAGGCAAGCATGCGTGGTGGAATATAGCACAGAAGACATGGAACAGCAAACATTGTGTGGCAGACATGGCAAGAGAGACTGAAGCATGGTAGACAATGTGGCAATTATAATATGGTAAATACAGCATACAGTATAGTAGGGCAAAAATGGTGAATAGTATGGCAGAATGTGGAAGAACATTGTATGAGAAAACATGGCATGGTCAGACATAGGACAAAGCACGTGGAGGGGCATAATCAAAAAAACGTCTAAGTCCCCTTTTGGCTTAAGGCCTTAAACGTTGAAAGTAGAAGCAGGGAAAATGTCCATTATCAAAAAAACGTCCAAAAGGAGGTTTTTTTTAAAAATAATGACCTACCTCTACGTTCAGCTGTTTAAATGCCCAGACCACCACTACGTATAAACTTACACCATATAATCAGCCTAAAAAAAGCCTAAATCCCAAATGCCCAAAACAAGGGCTTTTAGGTGAAGGAGGAGCCAGTCCTTCGCCTAAAAGCTGGATTCTGTAACCGGTGTCTGTCAAACACAACACCGGTTACAGAATCGTAGTCGAGTCAAGGGGGAGGGCTGATTGCTGCAGGAGAGATGGCTCATCTCTCCTGCCACGATGGTGATCGCCCACCCCCCACCAAACCGCGGCACTTCGGGGTGAGGATCGCCGGCAGGGGAGATGTCCTGCTGCGATGCTTACCCTGAAGTGCTGCGGTTCAGAGGGGGGTGGGTGATCACCATCACTGCAGGAGAGATGAGCCATCTCTCCTGCAGCGATAGTTGCAATAGGCAGTAGGCAGGTTGCTGAGCTGCAGTGATCAGCTTAGCGGCCCCTTTTTCGGCACTTATATCTGTTTTGACTTGGTCTAAGTCAAAACGTATAAGTGCCGACTAGACAACCTGCCTAAACTTTTGGTTATACCTGTTGTACGCCTAGGTATAGGTTGGCCCACCACCTGCCCAACCTCCCGCCCTTTCCCTTCCTCTAAAAACGCTTTTTTTCGCTCTATGCATTTAGAGGCAGGGGAAAGACCTAAGCTAGTTTTAGATACGTCTAAAACCAGATTTGATTATGGGTACTTGGACAATCAGGCTTTTTGATCGTCCAAGTACCCATTTAGGCCACTTTTTAGACTTTTTTTAAATTATTATTATGAGCCCCATAGTGTTTTAGATTTGAGACAGTGGAGGGTCAGGCACTTGTCGGAAGGTTTGGGAAATTTGATTGGCACATTCTCATAGAGGGTCATAGAGGTGAGTTTTTATTGCCTTCCTAAAGTTCAGTAAGCCCTCTAATGATCTTATGTGGGTAGGGAGTTTGTTCCAGAGGCGCAGTAGGAACTGCAAGTAAGATCTTTTTCAGGTGTTCTCAAGGTGGAGGGCTCATCCTGAGGGCACACATAATTGCTTTTCATCTTGTGAGCGGAGCGGTCAATTTGAGGCATTATTTGTCGATCAGCAGCCAATGGGCAATGTGCAACGCCAGGGCAATCGGGTCTTGTATGCGGAGATTCTTCAGGAGTCGATTGGCAGCATTTTGTACTCATTCAAATCGATGGATGTTTTTTGCAGTGATCCTGTTTAGGACTGCACTGCAGTAGTCCATAGAGGAACGGACTTAGAGTAGCTGAGACTTAGAGTAGCTGAGAGAAATCTGGTTCCGAAAAGTACAGTCTGATTTTCTGTAGCTGCTGGAGGTAGTAGAACGAGGCGGCTTCTACTTGGGAGATGTGGACAGAGAGTGAAAGATCAAAAATACAGCAGTTAAACTAATATATAATGCAAAAAATATTTGACCATGTTACCCCCCTCCTCATAAAATCACACTAGTTCCCAATCACTCATCGAATCACATATAAAATTTTACTACTTATCTTCAAAACCAAACTAACACATATTCTCAGATTCATTGACAGACTGCTTATCCCACGCTGCCCAATCAGAACACATAGATCCAGCAATCTGCGGCATCTATTCTATGATACCACCAGAAAGAAAATCTTCTCCGAGACAGCACCAACACTATAGAATTCCCTGCCCTCCCACCTATGAGAAGAAAACGCAATGAATAGATTCAAAATAAACTTAAAGACCTTCCTCTTCAAAGACACCTACGATAGGTAGACGCTTGTTCTCATTAGAAGGAAGAGCATATCCATTTCCCTGTGTATTGACCATCTATGTCTTTCTGTACTATCATAAATTGTATTTCTCCCTCAGTCTGCTTGTATCCTAAGCACATAAGCATCGCCTCTGCCGGGTCAGACCAGGGGTCCATCGTGCCCAGCAGTCCGCTCCTGCGGAGGTCCCCCAGGTCCATGACCTCTAAGTGATCCTTTACCTAAAATGTGTATCCCCTATTCATTTAGTGTCCTGTAAAGTTACCCTCTATCTGTATCCTTCAATCCCCTTCATCTTCAGGAAGTCATACAATCCCTTTTTGAAACCCAATATTGTACTCTGTCCTATCACCTCTCCTGGGAGCGCATTCCAGGTGTCCACCACCCTCTGAGTGAAGAAGATCTTCCTAGCATTTTGAAACTGTCTCCTTTCAATTTTTCTGAATGCCCTCTTGTTTTTGTTGTCCCCGCTAGTCTGAAGAATCTGTCCCTCTCCACCTTCTCTATGCCTTTTATGATCTTATAAGTCTCTATCATGTCCCCTCTGAGTTTCCGCTTTTCCAGGGTAAAGAGCCCCAGTTTCTCCAGTCTTATTGTCTAATGTCTTCCCTTTTGATTTTAATACTTATGATTTTGTACACCGCTTAGACAATTCTTTTTAAAGCGGTATGTCAAATTTTAAATAAAATTTGGAAACTTGGTCACAGTCAAGGATCACCCCTAGGCTGCATACTTTGTCTTTGGCCATCAGAGTGGTTGATTCCCAAGAGATTAATGGGTGAGCGAGTTCAGGATCACCTCTCTGTATCCAGAGGAGCTTGTTTTTTGCTGCGTTTAGTAGTAGCTTGTTTTGGGACACCCAGGTTTTTATTTCCGAGAGGCAATTGTGAAGTTTGGAGATTTGGGATTCTCGGTTTGCACCTAGCGGTAGGTACAGTTCTTTGTCGGCAAAAGAGTGGATCTTTATGTAGTGTTTTAAGGCAATGTCTATCACCAGTCTGCTATAGAGGTTGAAAAGCAGAGGAAACAGGAGAAAAATATCAGTTTACTTAATTTTATTACTAATGTCTCTTAAATAGCTAATCTGCTTGTATTAATGAACTGGGTCCCTTCAATATGGTGGAATACCTCAGTGCTGACTTATCACAGGTAATGTGTCTTGCAAATAGCTTAATGCAATGTTTAATATTGATCCTTGCACTATTTCAAAAACTGTACTTGTTTGTTTTTTGTTGTTGCTGTTTTTGGTTTGGATTCCATTGTGCCTACTGTATTTTGCTAAATATATAATATGTAGGTTCCTCAGAAGCCTTTTTTTTAGGGGGGGGGAGGGCTTTGCCTTTGCTAGTTGTTTATAAAATGCAGCGTAAAGACCATACCACTTCCTAAGTCACTGAATTCCTTGACACTCATGTGCTTCCAACCCTGTATCCAGGGCTTTGGATTCCACTTTTGCAGGATTTCAGAGTTACAGCAATTACGTAGCTGCTCTTGTTTTTATAAAGTGCTTATTCCCTGATGCCTAATGCGGGTCTGTTTTAGAAGGTGTGCGATAAATCATGAATACTGATTCCATCCACTGTCAGCAGTATTTCCCCCTGTCAAACACTAATAAAATGATGAATGTGTAACAATGACAAGGGAAACAAATAAGATTCATGTTTGTGCCACAGTCAGTGGGTCTGCAGTAGGGAATCCCCCGATTGCTAATATGTTTAAATTCTATGAGCACTGTTTCCTTTGCACAGGCTGACAGCTGCAGCCTTAATGTTATTTACCATTAGACGACATGTTTCAGGCTACCAAGCTGTAACAGGATTTTCTGATTCTACAACAGCTTTCAAAACTGCAGTGACATGATGGGGGTGGACAGATGACCACTGGCTCCTCTACCAGCTAGATAGAATCTCAAGCAAGAGAAATGCAATTTGGAGTAGCGCCAGAACAAAGAAATCAAAAACTGTGATTTCTCCTATCACTTGTTCATTTTCTTCTGCTTTTGCTCTTGTTCCATAAGTTCCTTTTTTTTTTTTCTTCTCTTTCCCTTCTTCTGTGTTCTACATTTTCTACCTATTTTGCCCATCTATCCCTCTCATTGCTGTATCTGCCAAGCCATTTGGATTCCATCCCCACCCTTTCATAGTTTCATCCTTCCTTCTTCTTATATAGACCTCTTTCCCCTCTTTTTCACTTATGTAGGCCCCCTATTATCAAGTCATGGTAGAGCATTTTAGCACTGGCCGCTCTACTGCGGCTTGATAAAACCTATTGATTGATTGATTTCTGATTGATTTACTATACTGTCTTTAACTGTAAACAAAGACAAAGCAAGGCGGCGTATACACTTTCCTCTCTGTATTCACGGGTGTTAGGGGCAGAGCCGGCCCATGAATATTTTAAAAAAATGCAAATAATATTCAGGCTGATTCTGCCCCTAACCCCCACTTCCCCCGACTATTATAAGCCCTGAAAGCCCCCCCTTAAGGCTTACCTGGTCTAGCGGGTTTTCAGGCAGGGGCGATCTTCCAACGCCCGTGCAGATCGCTCACAGGAAATGGCTGCCTTGAGCTCCTATAGTCTCTCAAGCCATTTCCTGTGAGCAATCTGCACGGGGCAGGAGTGTGGGAAGATTGTTTCTGTCCCGAAAACCCACTAGACCACCAGGTAAGGCTTAAGGGCTTAAAATAGCCCCATAAATGAAAATAAATTTTTAAATTTAAAACCGCGAATAAGCGAATCCGTAGATACGGAATTCACGAATATAGAGGGGGAAGTGTAGTCTACTAATAATACAGTTGAGAAAGGAACCACAATTTTCAGAAAGGAGAGCTTCATTTGTACTAAACACAAAATACAGTCAGGATGAACCAAGTAATACTACAAAAAATAAAGGTGTGGGGAATAGAGGGGAAAACACAGGCAGGATTTGGGAACAAATTGCACCTGGGGCCACTCTAATATGAGAAGGCTCGCTCAGACAGCCATGTTTTAAATGCTACTTTAAATTTCTTCAGTGAGGCTTCCCCCCCCCTGAAGAGATAGATGTAAATAATATCTGAATTCAAGAAAGCAGGGAACAAGCAGAAAGGATCACTGAGGGGAAAAAAAGGAATTCTAGGGAAAGGTAAACTGGATAGACTGGTCATTTTCTGTTTGTAAATAGTAAGGAGGACATGAAAACTATGCGTAGACATAGATTGTCAGGACTTTTCAGAATCCAAGGCTCCAATAGACCTTGCTCCCCAAAGCCTGAGGGGATTGGCATGGTTTAGTGGAGGTTACCTTGCTCGTAGAGAGACAGATAGATTGATTCACTGTTACCATGTTTTTGCACCTCATGTTGGAAGACAGTTAAAAAAATAATGCACAACAATTAAAAAAGAAAAAAAAAAAAAAAGAGTGGGGACTGTAAAGAAAATGGTACTATGCAGTGTGGACTCCAGTGCGGGCAGGACCAGTCGGTTATCGTTTCTGGAACGTAATGTGCACTGAGGAGTATATGGGATAGTAAGACAGTGAAGGAAGTCTGATTTCACACTGAGCCAAAGTGCTTTAAATGTTAAGAACAGAATAATTTCAATTTGATTTGCTGCTCTATTGGGAGCCAATGATGTTCTTTTAACAATGGTGTAACGTGAGCAGATTTATTCACTCAACACAGGAGACGAGTGGCACAATTTTGTAAAATCTGCAGCTTGTGGACCAAAGCCTGAGAAATACCCGAGTAGCATATACGAATTCCAGTAATCTAACCATGTATTGAAAAGTAAAAAAATGAGTGTGTGAAAAGACTTGGGGCTCCTTTTACAAAGCTGCGATAGCGTTTTTAGCGCACGCTAAACCCACGCTACGCGGCTAGAACTAACACCAGCTCGATGCTGGCATTAGCGTCTAGCGTGCACTGCAATTCAGCGCGTGCTAAGCGCACACTGAAACCGCTATCGCGGCTTTGGTGCTAAACAAACTTCTAACTGTGCGCAACTGTAAAAATGTAAAAAAAAGAAAAAAACAGGACCGACTCAGAATGGAAACCTGTGGACCGAATGTCATTTGTGAATCGAGTAAAATACCAGGTATTAGAAGGACTTCACTGGGGTGAGTGTGAAACGTGCTAAACGCTAACGCATCCATAGACTATAATGGATGTGTTGGTGTTTAGCGCACGCTAAAACAGCTACCACGCCTTAGTAAAAGGACCCATACGATCCCTTTCCGGATAGGGCAGATGACCAGACAGCAATTGTCTTTTCGGGTTTGAGAACTAGGTGATGATCAAATTCAGCGATCCTGTTTCCTTCCATCGACTCCTTTTCTCTCTCTCCTTGGTACTTACTCCCTTTCATCGCTCTTCCCTTTATTTATTGAGGGCAATCTTCAAAATAATTTCTATCAATACAATGTGCCTGGTTAAACCCCTTTGAAGATTGAACCCCCCTCTGTTTTCCAAGTGGATTTGGGCGCTTTCATGAGCACCTACTTGAGCATGAAAAGCACAGTTCTACAGGCTCAAATTACTCATAAAGGGGTCCTTTTACTAAGGCGTGCTAGATGTTTTAGCGCGCACTAAACGCTAACACGTTTATTACATGGGCGCGTTAGCATTTAGTGCGCACTAAAATGGTTAACGCACCTTAGTAAAAGGACCCCAATATTAGCATCAAAATAACAGAAAGACTGTGGGACAGAAGATCAGATGTTTGTAGTTTAATAAGCATTATTTGGTTTTTATCCTATGGGTCATTTGTGACTGTATAATACACCCTTTGTGGTTTATTGTTAAGATTATTATTTGTAAGTTATTTGGATGCTTATTAAACTACAAACTGGTACATCCAATCTTCTGTTTCACAATCTTTTTGTCATTTTGCAGCTCCAGTTCCTTTGTGGAACCTTTTGGTGCTATTTGGATTTTGTTGTTTTGTCATAAAATTCAGCCATATGTGTAGACCCAATCTTCAAAGCTAGTTCTCCAGGATATTAAGTACTGGTATCCAAACATCGGCCAGCACTAAATATCCAGATACAGATTTAAGTTGTGCAGTCAGTGTTTGAATCCAACACTGACTATAAAGATTAAATAATCGGGGTTAGAAAATGACAAGGGGAAAAAATTTGTCCCCGTCACCACCCGTCCCCGCGACCACCATCCCTGTCACCACCCTGTCACCATGACCACTATCCCTGCCCCATCCCCGTGACTACTGTCCACTCCCTCCTTCCTAGTGTGAAGGAACATGCATGATCATGGATCGCGTGGTCCAGAAGCCCCTCCCACCTGATCGCCGTGTCCTGCCATCTCCCTCCCTCCACCTCACCTTAGGTACCTGCCGAGTCAACTTTAATTCTTCTCCGAGCCACACACTTTCGATAAGCCACGCGCGCGGCTGCTTGAGCTGTTGAATCTTCTCCTCTGACCCAACTTCCTGTTTACGGTTGCGTCAGAGGAGGAGATTCAACAATTCAAGCAGCCGCACACACACGGCTTATTGAAAGCGTGCTGGCTGGGAGAAGAATTAAAGTTGGATTCGGCAGGCACCTAAGATGAGGTGGAGGGAGGGCGATGGCAGGACATGGGATGCGGCGATCGGGTGGGGATGCTGGACCGCGTGATCCATGCTGGCTTCACTACGGAGACAAGACCATTCACCACTACATGGGGCGGCGAATGGCCTTGTCCCCATCCCCGCAGCAACCACTAATTTTTCTCTCCCCATTTCAGCGGGTTACCCGTGGCTACTCACGGCTAGCTGCAGGTAACAACCACCGTATCATTCTCTAATCGGGGTCATACTTCTAGCCATGCCTAAAGTTGGAATTTCGTTTTGGGTGTTACATAGGGAATGGGTTAAAACAGGACCTGCATTTGGCATTTTCTAAAATATATGAGGGGGTGTGGAAAAGTTCTCAGCCCAACCAACTAAACTTCCTAAATTACTAAATTATTTTGCCACTGTACCTGAAAAAAGTGTTATCTTATTTCGTTAAGTGCCAATTTGCAGAAACAAAATTCTATGTTTTTTGACATTGTTTAAGAACATAGGCAGTGCCTCTCCTGGGTCAGACCAGAGGTCCATCATGCCCATCAGCCCGCTCATGCGGCGGCCCATCAGGACCTACTAATAACTGTATAGTAATCCTCTATCTATCTATCCCTTTCTATCCCCTTTTCCTTTCAGATCATTCATTGAACCATATCCACGCCATTCTCTTCCTGGTTGGGTTGAGAACTTTTCTGCACCCC
The DNA here is from genome assembly GCF_902459505.1 of Geotrypetes seraphini. NCBI lineage: Eukaryota > Metazoa > Chordata > Amphibia > Gymnophiona > Dermophiidae > Geotrypetes > Geotrypetes seraphini. The sequence goes on from NC_047084.1 coordinate 379,507,727, forward strand.
TTCGTACATGCTACTTAACCTTCAAATAGTGCAAAGTGCCACTTTTCATATCTATTTCATTTTGAAAATTAGCAACAAAGAAAGTGTGGTAGGTGTAAGGGAAGGGGCATATATGTACATAGGCAGGGCATGGACAAGACATGGGTGGGGCTTTCAGTTATATGCATAATTTACAGAATACTATATTTATAAGTTATCTGCATCTCTGCCAAATTTATGCACCTGCACTTAATAGGGTCATGGATTGGATATACTGCTTTTCTGTAATATAGCAAAAGCAGTTTACATTTATTATAGACAAATGCAAAGTAGAGATAGAGAGATGCTTCCACTGGGATCTTTTTCCAGGTACTAGTGACCTCCACCATGAGAACGGGCTACTGGGCTTAATGGACCATGGTCTGAACCAGTAAGGCTAGCCTTATGTTCTTAACAATACTGACTCAACATGGCCAGTGTTTCAGCCCCATAAAAGTACCTTCTTCAGACGTCCAAATTTCAATAAGTTCCAAATGTGGATTGACGATACCAGATTGGCCGAAACCCAGTAGCGTACCAAGGGGGGGCGGGGGCGGTCCACCCCGGGTGCACACCCCAAGGGGGTGCACAGCTGGCCACCCTCCCTATTCTGCTGCTGCTGCTTTCCTTAACCAGCAGCAGCTGCAGTAAACTGTGTCCAGCGGTTCAGCTTCTGGCCAGCTCTCCTGCTCAAAGCCGCGGGTGTCAGCTCCTCGCGCAATCCACGGCTGCGTCGGAAGCGTTTCCTCTGATGTCACGACGTCAGAAAGAAGGCTTCCAATGCAGCCGTGGATCACGTGAGGTGAAGACGCTCGCAGCTTTGAGCAGGGGAACCAGCCAGAAATGCTGGACAGGGAAGAGAAATGTTGTTGCTGCCCAGGTAAGGAGGGAGGGTAGAAATGCTGCACAGGGAAGGGGGGAGAAATGCTGCACAGGCAAGAGGGAGAGAAATGCTGCTGCTGCACAGGGAAGGGGGTATAAATGCTTCACAGGCAAGGAGGAAGTAGAAATGCTGCACAGGCAAGGGGGAGAGAAATGCTGCTGCTGCACAGGGAAGGGGGAGAGAGAAATGCTGCTGCAGCACCCAATTGGGGTAAGAGCTGGAAGGAGGAAGAAGGAAGACAAGGGAGAGGAACCAGAAATGCCAAGTCCTTGGGAGGGAAGAAAAGGAAAAAAGGAAGGGAGATATCAGACTATTGAAGCGGCGGAAGAGATGCCATGGCATGGGGTAGGGAAGGGAAGGAGATAGAGATACCAGACCATGGTGTGGAGTGGGAAGGAAGGAAGGAAGGAAAGGAGACAAAAAAGAGAGAGATGCCAAAGCATAGGGGAGGGGGTGGAGACAGAAAAATGGAGAGGGGGTGAAGCTGAAATGAATCATGTGCAAAGAAGAGAAGGGACACAGGATATACAGTTTATTGAAGGGACATAGAAAGAGGGACGATGCCATATGGAAGAGAGAGAGGGTGGACAGTAGATGGAAGGGGCAGAGAGAGTATGGGTAGTAGATGGATGGGAGAGGGCAGATGTTGCATGGAAGGGAGAGAGGACAAATGCTGTATAGAAAGAAGAGAGCAAAGAGAAGATGATTAAAGCAGAAACGACAAAAGGTAGAAATATTTTTTTGTTGCTTTACATAGAATCAAGTAGTATTGTAACAATATTGATAAAAGTTCATAAATAGGAAATGGAAATAAGGCAATTTTTTGGACTAAACCCCTTTCCTCAGGTCAGGACAGGATACCAAAACAGCAGTATACTGTACTGTTCTGAAGAAAGATTTGGCCTCTGAAAGCTAATTGAAAAATGGATTAGTCGAATAAAATGGTGTTTTCTTATTTCTCGTTATTTGTTTTATTTTTATTTGTTAATTTGTAAAGTAGTGATTGTTATGTATCAGTTTTTTCAAATTTACATCTACTGTCTTTATATTTTGCACAGTATTAGGGGACATGTGTCACTGTTTTTGTGGTGTTGTGGTGTTGCATTGTATGCAGAGTCTGGTTTCTTGGCGTTTCAGTTTAACTTTTGCTAAATATTTCTATTTTTAGTTTGTGATTATTCCATATTGGACGAGGTGTATCTCTTTTCTGTGTATATAAAAAGGACATAGTTTTCAGTTGGCATTGACTGTGCGGGATCTGGCTTGTTTAGTTTTACAATGTATGTGTTGGTGTTCTAGTGCTCACTGCAGTGTTTAAACTGCTGCCTTTTCCTAGGTACACTCTTGTGCGATATGTGGATTGTTACTAAAAATTATGTTTTTCATATAGATGAGAGGGATGTAAAAAAATGATGGGTCCTGGGTGCCACATATGCTTGGTACGCCACTGCTGAAACCAATAAAGATTAGTCAAATAGCCACAAGTATGGACTGCGTTGAGAAGCTCTAGTGCAGGGGTAGAGAACTCCAGTCCTTGATAGCCGTATTCCAGTCGGGTTTTCAGGATGTCCCCAATGAATATGCATGAGATCTATTTACATGCACTGCTTTCAATGCATATTCACTGGGGAAATCCTGAAAACTTGACTGGAATATGGCTCTCGAGGACCAGAGTTCCCTACCCCTGCTCTAGTGTGTGCTAGCAGCATTTCCACTCACAGTTCCTAGTGGGCTCACAATCTAAGATTTTGTACCTCAGGCAATGGAGGATTAAGTGACTTGCTCGGGGTCACAAAGAGCTATAGTAAGACTTGAACTCAGTTCCCCATGGCTTTGGGTACATAAAAAATAGGCATTCAGATACCAGGTAACACTAGTGTTCTAGAATGGAATCCAGGTTCCCAGGTTCTGTTCTAGAATAGGCTCCTATGTGCACAGATGTAGGACTAATCTAATTTAATCTTTGGTTTATATACCGAGTCATCTCCCAGTGGAGCTCGACTCGGTTCACATATAATTAAGACTAGAGTACATAGCAGAAAACATAGAAGGAAGAACTAATTAAAAACTAAAGTACATAAGAAAAATAACTATAATATTATCATTTCATTGAGGCTGTAGTTAAACCATTTAAAAATTGCGAGAACAACGAAGTCTTCAGGAATTTACGAAATAATTGCAGCTGGTCTAAAAGCCTAATGAAGTCAGGAAGTTCATTCCAGATCTCTACTAACTTGAAAAGATCGACTGAGCTTCCCAGCAGATTTAATTCCCTTAAAGGAAGGGAAGGCTAACATATCTTTGTGTGTTTCTCAAATGGCAAAGTCTAAGGGTATTCCAACATAAGGGGACACAAGGATCGAATATTCCATAGAGAAGCTTGAACATTATACATGCACATTTAAACTGGATCCTAAAGCGAAATGGGAGCCAGTGAAGCTTTATCAACAAAGGGGAAACATGATCATACTTTTGTTTCCCAAAAATGAGCTTAGCTGCAGTATTCTGTATTAACTGAAATCGTTTTAGGCTGCTCTGCTTAATGCCCAGATAAACTGAGTTACAATAATCTAGCTGAGAAAGCACAGTGAATTGTACCAACACTGCAAAATGTTCCCGATGGAATAGAGATCTGACCTTCCTCAACATGCGCAGACTAAAAAAACACTTTTTTGAAAAGGAATTTATCTGTTCATGAAATGTAAGTGTTGAGTCCAAGATGACACCCAGGGCTCTAGATGAAAAATCTATATGTAATGCGATACCTGTTTTTAATGTAACAGAGAAAGGGGGGTTTTCTAATTTTGGCCCAATCCAAAGCAATTTGGTTTTAGCAGCGTTCAGTTTCATTTGAATAGACAAAGCCCACAGTTGAAGTTTAGAAATGCAGTGGTCTATGCTAGGGACCAGGTTGTTAAGATCAGGATCAATTTCTAATAAAATGAAAATATCGTCTGCATAGGTATATATAGTCTCTGCTGATGAAAGGCAAAAAATTTTCAGAGGAGTTATATATACATTAAACAAGATTGGCGACTACTACCAAAGAGTCCACATACTTTGCAACTACTCAAAGATTTGCACGTCCTCAAATAAAATGTAAAGGATTTCCACCTATAAAATATGTAAACCTTTAACAAGTTACAATCACTCAGCTTTATACCCATGATAGATCTTTCACTCTAGTCCCATGCTTATATATCAATGCTAGATTAAAAAAAACTCTTGTTGCTCAATGAATTAATTTGTATTTAAGATGTAGGCTTTGCATTCTTTACTGAATGGTAAGCTAGTTCTGCCCCATTAAAAAAAAAAAAAGAAAAAATTCCCTGCACTGATTGGCTTCCTCAATGACCCCTCCCCCCGTAAACCGGCACCATGGACCCCCCCCCCCAGCAGTGAAAATGACAGGAGGGATGCCTACTCCCTCCTGCCTGGCTGAATACTTGTGCCATACCCCCACCTGGTCCTAGACCCCTGCACCACCGACCCCCCCACCAACCATCCCCTACCATTCCCTTTCCTCATGAAAACAAAAAAGGCAGGAGGGATTTCCCTCCCCACACACACACTCTCTGAACCCAACCCCCGGTACCTTTGGTAGACATTGGGAGCTGGAGGGAAGCACGTTCCCTCCAGGTTTGAGGTGTGCCCGTAGAAAATGATGGGCCTTCCTTCCCGGTGCACCTTGTGATGCATGGGGGAGGAGTCTAGGGCCCTGATTGGCTCAGACATCTAAGAAAGTGACATCAGAGGAAGAGCCGACACTGGCATGAGCAGAATGTTGGGGGTCGCTGCTCAAGCCATGGTCATCAAAGAGGTACGAGGGAATGGGCGCAGGTGCATGGTAATGTGGGACAGGTAAGGAGCAGGGAGGATGGATGCTGGCCCCCCCCCCCAAGTTGGTACCTGGGGCAGGCTTCCCCCCCCTCTTACTATGCCACCAACATCAAACAAATGCTCAGTAAAGGGCAACAGTCAATCCTCCTCCAGTTTGGCATATCAGCTGCATTTGATTCAGTTTATCACGAGCTCCTTCTGAATAAACTTAGTGAACTAGATATTACTGGAACTGTTCTGAATTGGTTCAAAGTGTTCCTCATGAACAGAGAATACTATGTTTGGAAAGATGGCCCCTTCTCCCGAAATTGAAGATCAGTATGTGTAGTACTCCAAGGGTCACCACTTTCACCTGTGCTCTTTAACATATTTATGAGTTCCCTGGGAAACCTCAACTTCTCAGATGGTGAATGTCTGCTATCCTATGCAAATGACATCTTCCTCGATCCCACTCTATATGGATGATAAGGATCTCCCTAAAATAATTTTCAAAAACAGAAAAAAATCTACTCTTGTGCTCTCACCAATAAACTAAAGTGAAACACCACAACAAACAAATTATTCTGGTTCCATTGTGAAACTTAATCTATCCCTACAAGCCTGACCATACCCTCTAGTGCTTCACTAAAAGTACTTGGAATCTTGTTAGACTCTACACTAGCCTATGGATCTTAGATCTCCAACCTCTGGAAAAACTTTCTACTGTTTAAAACAATTGAGATTTATAAAACCTTACTTTTACAATAATCATTTTGCAATTCTGGTCCAAACGCTGCTCTTTTTTTAATCTTTATTAAGTTTTCAAGGCTAATAAAAAGTGCAAAACATTATGGGGCTCATAATCAAAACAAAAAAAATCTAAAAAGTGGCCTAAATGAGTACTTGGACGGTCAAAAAGCCTTTTCGTCCAAATACCCATAACCAAAGCTGGTTTTAGACTTATCAAAAACCAGCTTAGGCCTTTCCCCTTCCTCTAAATGCATAGAGCGAAAAGAGGTGTTTTTAGAGGTGGGGAAAGGGCGGGAGGTAGGCCGACCTACACTTAGTCGTACAGCAGTATAACCAATCCTTTTGACAGGTTGCCTAGTCGGCACTTATACGTTTTGACTTAGACCAAGTTCCCTGATCGCATAAGGCTCTGATTGGCTGAGGCGCCCCAAGTCCGGGGCGCCTCAGCCAATCAGGACCTTAGGCCCCTCCCCGTACATCAGATGATGCATCAAGGTGTGGCCTAAGGCTGCACTCGTCGGCGGAGAGGCATGGAGCAGGAGGGACTAAGCACCCCTCCTGCTTCCAAAAATATTAAGGTACGGGGAGGGGGTGGGCCTTGCCCGGTCCTCCTGCCGGCCTCGGAGGAGACTTGTAGCAGGAGGTAATGAGCACCCCTCCTGCTCCTAACGATTCTTAAAGTTAGGAAATGAGCGGGTGGGCCGGGCAAGACCTGGCCAGCCTAGGTAGAGCTACAGGCAGGCAGGCAGGCAGGCAGGGAGGGAGGGAAGTAGGCCAGGATGGGGTTTCACATGGCAGGAGGGACTTGTCTGCTTTTTGTGGGGCATCGGCACGGGGGGGGCAGCGTGGGAGTGGCATCAGCCTGGGGGGGGGGGGTGAATGGGTCTAGGCTGCAACTTTTTTTTAAAACCGTTTGTAGGCAAGGGAGCCCGTGGTTTTAACCCGTGGGTTAAAACCACGGGCTCGCAGTGCGGGGAAGGACAGGAAAGATTTGGGGTAGCAGGCAGGAGAAAGCCAGGGACGAGCAGGGCGGCGATTCGGGGCAGAGCAGGCAGGAGAGATCGGGGAAGAACATCGGGACGGCAGGCAGGATAGATTCGGGGCAGCAGAGAGCAGGGCTGGCAGAGAGCAGGGCTGAAAGCTGAGCTTCTATGGAGCAGAAGAATAGGAAAAACGTTTGCGACTGGTCCCCAGCAGTCGCTTTTTCTGAGCCCAGTCGGATTTGAAAAAATACTTAGTGAATCACGTCCCTGCCTATTTTGCATGCAGTTCATTTACATGCGCGGATCGGAAGAGGGTCGCTACACAGGTTAGTGAATCGTGTTGGGGAGAAATTGGGTCGCAAAGGGCTCGCAAACCGATCAGTACACGATCGGTTTGCTTAGTGAATCTAGGCCTTAATTACTTCACCGTTAGAAAGCTACTTAAAACTTACCTATTTGTTAAATACCTATCTGTTCAGTAACTTTGCTTCATGGAGTTTTTCTCTCCTGTTATGTTTTTTATTGAATTATTGTATTATTATTTCCTCTTCCTTTCTTCATCTATGTCTGTTATATATGATGATAATTGTTTGTTCATCCCTTTTTATAGGTACTGCAGTTAGATTGTGATCCCATTGGGACAGAGAGGGAAATTACTTAAAGTAACTAATTAGATTATTGGCTATTGTATAAGTCTTATTTTTATTTGTTTTCTTGTAAAGTGCTTAAAGCCATTGTGATGATTTAGCAGTATATAAACTCTGCATTAAATTAAATAAGAGTTGACAAACAAACTGTAGGTGATACCTTTTTATTGGACTAATTTTGGAACCCTTTTACTAAAGTGCAGTAAAATTTGGACTTAATATGCATTTTACCACACACTTAAGTTCAGGTTTATTGTGGCATCCTTTTTTAGGGCTTTTTTGTCATGTGCTAATGTTTCCATTAGCGTGTGAGGCCTACAGAAACACAGGAGCACTTAGCACTTTCTATCGTTACTCTAGACCCACCTGTTTCTAGAATAATTTTGTTCATTTCCATCATGAGTCTTTTTGCCCTCCGCCTCAACCCCCCCCCCCCCCCCCCCCCACACACACACACACACACACACACAGTTTCCACCCTCTGATTTTACTAGTATTGCAAACCACATAATTGCCTTTGTTATTGGCCATTTCCAGTAAATCAAGTTTTTGGAAATAAATAAGAGTAAAATACCGCTCTAGCTGGTTAATAATTCCATACCCGCTCTTCACCCATGATACATCCCCTCCCAAAAATGTTTTTAAAAGAATGGTAATGTACAGGTTAGCATGAGCAAACAGAGAACATATCACAAAATGCTTTTTTTTTTTTCATAAGTATAACAACTTGTTTAATGAAATACGGAGCCATAATCCAACATGAAAATTAATCTAAGTACAAACTAAGAAGTAATAACAATCTTATGGAAATATCTCTCGGTAATTTTGATTCCTTTTTTTGTTTCCGTTTGTGGTCTAAGAAAGAGCTAAGTTACAGGAAACTATTTAGGAAAAGGCTTAATTCGTCAAACCCCCCAGTTACTAATTATTTGAACCAGACACTCCTCCATCTCTGATAAACCTCTTGAGGTCCTCTCAAAATGCTTTAATGTATTTTTGTGATAGCCTGTTCACATATGCCAACCATGCATTAAGGTCCATATTCTATACATGGCGCTCTTGCGGTGCCTAACTTAAGTCCAAAACACCGTGTAAAACCAGACTTAAAAGAAAATTTAAGGTGCTTACTGGCACCTAAAAAAAGGCACCAGAATCACGCTTCTGAAGGCGATTTACAGCGACTAACGCCAATGTAGGTGTGGCTAATGCAGGAAGTGGGGTTAGGCGCTGTAAAGCCCCCTTGTATGCATGATTCATGTGAAAGGTAGGCACCTTAAATTAGGCCTTGAAAACCCTGGCCTACCTTTACCGGAGGTGTGATTCTCTAAACAGCGCTGTCACGTAACTGATACATAATCAGTGGCCGCCGACAATGGTGCTGTTTAGAGAATCCAGGCCTAAGGGCTTCACGTCTTTTAGTAAAATGGTTCCTTAGAGGGAATTTATCAAGGAACGCTAATTGATTTAGTGCGCTCTAAATACTAAGACACCCATTATATACCTGTGGTACTCTTGAAACTGAGTATAAAAACATCAGGGCTATCAGGTGCAGAAATAGAATCATTTGACAAGAAGATAGAAATTGAAAAAAAGGACTGGAAATGGGGGCTGCGTCCGCACTTGAGGCAGACTTCAACTTGTACCCCAAAAGAAAAGGAAGAAGTTGCTGGGAGACTGTATTTAAAAAATGCTGCCCAACATTTTTATCACCCAACCCTTTCTTTCTCTCCTTCCCTATTACTACTATGTGGGATCTCATACCACAAGAGAATTCTTGGAATGTCACAGATGAAAATCTCTTCTAAGGCCCCTTAATGCTGTAGCTGGGTTCCACCTAATCCAGGAACTCAGTACATCATTTTTCTCTAGCCCTCATGGGCAGGAAGCCCTAACTCAGGCCCCTAGCAAGGCAGTGATAACCCCCAAACCACAACTTAAATCCTTCATAATGTTTTTAACTGCCGCAATGCCGCATCAGCCAATAATATTATCGATTCGTGGACTAACCGTACATATCTGTGACAAGCCTTTGAGGGATGTGCTTCCTTCAGCAGGTCAGTGCAGAGAAACCTCAAGACTGAAGCTCTAAATCCCGGTAAACATCCAAGATTTGCACTCTAATATGCAGTATCTGTGATGGTGGTGTGTCTAAGGGAGGCGACTGCTGTACTGCAGGCAGAAGCCAAGCTGTAGCTGCACTGGAGAGCTGTAAGAATATTAAAGGATTAGAGAATGAAGTCTGGCTGTCAAGATCAATTGCCTCACACAGAGCAAACACATACATGTGAAAACACACACGTACAAAACGCATGCAAATTCCCGAGAGACAGCCTTTCGCCGTTCGATCAAACAGATGTCTTCCAGCAGGTATATAAAGGAACTTTTCCACCTATGTTCAGAAAAGAAAAATGCAATTTCTCCGTGAGCAAGACTGAAAGTGAGGACCAAATGAATGGGAACATTTCTACACTCTGGTGCAATCTATAGTCAGTGTGTTGCTGTTAAAATTCTAAGAGATTTTCTTTTCTTCTTAGTAGAGAATGACAACACGGGGACAACATTTTCTCCGTCCCCACAGGAACTCAATTTCTCCATCCCGTCCCCGCGAGTTTTGTCCCCATTCCTGTAAGCTCTGCCTTAACTGCACAAGCCGTGTCAGTCTCTACTTCTTAGCCTAGAGGAGTTAGCTCAAGCCTAGCCTTGGTAAACCTCAGAAGACTATTACATATCTATTAAAACCTTGAATGCAGTTATGGATTAATAGCTTTGGTTATACTGTAATGAAATGTGTCTTCTCATTTGCTGTGCACATCTAGAGCCAGTGCAAAGGGTAGAAGGCAGGATGAGGAATCAAATGTGCTCTGGGGGGGAGGGAGGGAGTTGTGTGCAGAACTTAAAGCACCATATACAGAACTTGGGGACAGTGCATAAATGGAAGGGGGTGTGTATGTGGGTGGAGCTTTGACAGGACACGGGTGGGGGCATAACTTACAGAGTACTGGAAGTTGCATGCATCACTGCAGCAGTAACATAACCAGGCCTAGGCCAGTTAAAGCACACCAATGCCAAGTCACTAAAGTATTCTACAATGGTTTCCGTTTAGGATGCCCAGTTTTAGAAGACACCCAGGCGACTTTTGAGAATTGCACACGGGCGTCCTACAGAGAATCGCGTCTTTCCTCACGGACAGATGCCTAAGCCCGCCTAATAACCCAATTCTCTAACCGGCGTCCATGTCACAGGGGGTGGGGGTGGGGTTTCTGGCAGGAGGGACTGAGCATCCCTCCTGCCAGCGATGTACGTGGGGGGGTCCTGCAGAGGAACTGGGCATCCCTCCCACTGGCGATGTAGGCATTTTGCTGGCCTATATGGTACGCCTAGGGAGGCATGTACGGCCGCTTAGGCCCACCTAAGGCAACTTCCAGGCCAAGGCATGCCCACACCTAGCCTTAGGCGGGCTTGCATACCTCCCTGGGTGCCTACAATGTAGTTGGCTTGCCTCAGGAGGTTGGTTTTTTTTTTTATGTGCATCCCGATTGGCTGGTTAGGCAGCAGTTGGCCACCTACAATCAGGATGCCGTTTATAGAATTTGTCTCTAAGTGCCCAGATGCTGTTACAGAGTACACGCTCACTGTGGGACATTGGTGTGCCTAAAAAGAGGTGCCCACTTAGAGAACTGTCTCCCAAGTGCCCAAATAAGGTTAGAAGAAGATCCAGGATATGAGGGAAGAGAGATTGAAAGCACAGAAAGGGGAAAAAGAGCAGTGGGAGGAAATAGATGGGATAACAGAATGAGGGTAGAGAGTGGGAGAGAAAAATGGGAAGGAGAACAAGCAGAAGAGGGAAGGTAGAGAAAGAATCCTAGAAAAGAGAACATTTCTTGATTTTATGCTATTTTAAGATATGGAAGACTGTTTTATTTGTTTTAAGCATGTTCTGTTCAATCATAATTTATATGTTTTATTGTAATCCGTTTTGGTTTCAAGCGGAATACAAATGAGAACAGTAAATAAATAAAATTTTAAAAGTGAATACTGCCTCCATGCCACTACATACCTTCATTCCCAACCCTAGCCACCCACCATGTGTCCATAAATGCAACACATTCCTTATTCTCTCCATGTCTCCCAACCGCCACAGCCTCCCCTATCCAGAGCCGGATTAATGAATAGGCCCAAGAGGCACATGCCTAGGGCCTGAAGCTGTCAGGGGGGCCCGCTGAAGAAACAAATGGGACTCCGATTTTTTTTTTCCTTTCGGCAACATGGCTGCCCCTCCCCATGCCCCCTCCCGGAAAGATTGGCAGTGCTGGGCCCCCCCACCCCACCCCGCTGGAAAGATCGGCAGTGCCGCCCCCCCCAGAAAGATCGGCAGCACCAGCCGCCCCCTCCCCCCGGCAGCAGCAGCAACCAGCAACTATTCTGTTGCAAGCTATGCTAAGCCAAAAGCTTCCCCTCTGACACAGCTTCCTGTTTCCGCCTGGGCGGTTTGAAGAGGGAAGCTTTGGCCGAGCAGCAGCAGCACCGTTTGCAACAGAAGGGTTGCCGCCACGTTGTCAATCTTATGCCGAGCCCCGTCTTCGTTTGGAAAAAAAAAAATCATAAAGAAGAAGACAAGCCACACGGGTGAAGAGAAGGGTGACTGACCCGCCGTGTGAAGGTGAGGGGAAGGGAGGGAGATGGAATGGGGCCCTGCGGTAGAGCCGGGACAGGAGAGTTGTTTGGGCCTTGGTCTGGCACACTGACAAAACCAAGTAAGTGGGGTATTCCAGCAGTTAATGCAGTCCTGTGAGCTGTAAAAGCATTGATGGAAAAGGTAAGAGTAGGAAGGGATCAAAAGGATGTAGGGATGTGGGGTCTATACTGTGCGAAGGGGGGGTCTAGTTGTGAAGGGGGATGATTTGGGAGCACACTGCAGAAATAGTTATCAAAAACATATCTAGAAAGTGGTCTGTCTATAAGAGGGGCATGGCAGAAAGGGATATTAAACAAAGAGGTGAGGATTTAGGTGTCAAAACTAGGCAGGGCCTGAAGGAAATGTACACTAGAAATTTGCTAAAGATCTGGCAGATCCAGAAACAAAATATGTTCATATAGCAAAGACAACTCCTTGGCCTGGTAAAATTAAAACCAACCAACCAACCAAAGGCTTTTAGGTAAAATCTTAGTTTTAACATGTCTGTCAGCTGAAGTGACTGAACAGAGAAAGTGTTTATTAATGAGTGAAAGATATACCTTATTTTTATTTTTAAGCATGGCAGAGTCAAAGACCAAGGGGATGTTTACTATAATTTCCTATCTAGGTAGTACCATCCTCCAGTCACTTCCTTCTGCAAACATTTTCTCTCAATCTGACCTACTTTTGGTCCCTCCATCAGTCTCCAACAGTATCCTAATCACCAGAATCAGCACATCAAGCCAGTAGTTCACTGATTCTGCTTTCCTCTCATCCCACCTATGGAAGACCCACAGTAAGGGTAAAGGCATATTGCATGTTTTTTAGAGGAGAATAGAGACCCTTACCAAAAATGCAATGGTTGGAGCACATCATACCCAAGCTATGAAGTTTCTTCAACCAGTTTTAGTAGCCTTCCTCTGGACCGACTCCATCCTTTTTATATCTTTTTGAAGGTACGGTCTCCAGAATTGCTCACCAGAGTCTTATACAGGGACATCAATACTTCCTTTTTCCTACTGGCCATACCTCTTCCTATGCACCCTATCATCCTAGCTTTTGCCGTCATCTTTTCAACCTGTTTGGCCACATACAATCGCACCCAAGACCTGCTCTTCTGTTGTGCACACAATTTCTTCACCCCCTAAACTGTACTGTTCCTTCGGTTTGTAGCACCGTCCAGCATGCTGAATGCTCTGTGGTGCTGCGACACTCACTGGAACTCTTCTGTGCTTTTGTAAAAAGGGGGAGACATTAGTTTGTGATTACTTATTCCATACTGGGCGCAGGTGATTCTATGTGTATGAAAGACATGGTTTTCTGTTAGCATTGACCAACCTTATTTGGCAAAATACTTCAGGTATGGTTTTTGGAAGCACCTTGAATAAACCTGATTTGAATCTTCTTTTGTTCAACATTGGATTCTGAGCTGGATCGCTTGCCTTGATGAATGGAAAGGGTTCAGAGTTAAAGTTAAAGGGAAGGAAGGGGGATTTGTTCAGCGATTTTTGGGGCTTGCATAGAACTCAAACTGTACACTGGCACTTTGTTGTTTGTTTTGAATTTTATAAAAAAAGAAAAAAAAGAAATACCAGTGGAAATGAAGACGTAAATAAGAAAACGGTAAATAAATGGGGGCAGATGAGTGGGGCAGGGGGTGTGGGTGTGGCAGGGCTAGGGGGCCCAGTGTACTTGCGTGCCTAGGGACCCGCCAAGAATTAATCCTGCCCTGCCCCCATCCACACATACACATATCCCTGCTGATATATGCTTACAATTTCCAAATACTTCAAAAAAAAAAAAAAAATGATGCCGTTTTTAATTCAAAAACTCTCTTAGAGCAAATATATTTTGTCACAGTCTTATAATTAATACTCCAAACTACCATCCACTTTTGAAATCTTCTTTACTGAGCCTCAGCCCCACCACTCCATCGCATCAAATAACTTTCATAGCGGTGAGCTTTATGTGGTAGTATCGTCACTGGCTCACTGTTAACATTCTATTTACCAGGTTTTTGGTTTTTTTTACAGTGCTTTGTGCTACATATCTCAGAACCTCTTTTAAAGTGCTTAGTGCTTATTCACACTATACTAAGAGCTCCTTTTACTAAGCTGCGATAGTAGTTTTAGCGCAGTGGTCTCAAACTTGCGGCCCGCCAGGTACTATTTTGAGGCCCTCGCTACGTTTATCATAATCACAAAAGTAAAATAAAACAGTTTCTTGATCATATGTCTCTTTAGCTATAAATGACAATATTATTATAGACTTAGCCAAAAGGAAAGATTTATAAACTATAAAGAGTTTTACCTCATGCAAAATTGTCATTTCTTTAATAAGACATTAACTATTTTTTCTGAGGCCCTCCAAGTACCTACAAATCCAAAATGTGGCCCTGCAAAGGGTTTGAGTTTGAGACCACTGTTTTAGCGCAAGTTTAGCGTGCGCTAAATCGCCACGCGCGCTAGACACTAACGCCAGCATTGATCTGGTGTTAGTTCTAGCCACATAGCATAGCGCTAAAAACGCTATCGCAGCTTAGTAAAAGGAGCCCTAAATTTCATATCCAAATAAATAAATAAACAGCTTTGGTAGAAAATTTTCTTTTTAGAATAAATTTGTCAGTCATTCATTGTTGTTATTTGAATCTTTATTGTTTTTTTTAAGCATACACAAAGTGCAACAATTATACATTCAAAGATACCAAAGAACAGCACTTACATACTTGCAAATAACTGAAACAAATTACCCATCCCCTCCCCCCATCTACCCCTCCCTCCCTCCCTGGATGTGTGTATCTGGTAACTAAAGTTATTAATCATTCTGTTGTTTAATGAATGACTGCAATAGACTCCAAATAACTTTAAAAATCTTACTATTCCCAGATTGGTCCACTATCATCCTTTCATATTGATAACATCAAGCTGTGGTAGGGGTTTAACGCATATTAAACCGTCTGCCGCGCTAGCCGCTAACGCCTGCATTGAGCAGGTATTAGTTGTTTAGCCGGCCACGGGGGTTAGCATGTGATGAAATGTCCGACGCGCTAACCTCGCTAGCACGGCTTGGTAAAAGGACCTCCAAGTGTTTTCCACCAAAAAGAAAAATTCAATCTATCCCAATTTTTCCAGTTCCTAGTTATTAATTGTATGGCCACCCCAGTCATTATAAGAAGTCTATTTTTATATTTGTCAATTGGACTATTAAGTTTTAACAATGTCCCAAATAAAATAGCGTCATATGACAATGGGATAGAGACACCTAAAACCAAATTAATTTTGCCCCAATTTGACTTCCAGAAGTTACATATCAACATGCAATAAAATAACAGATGATCCAGTGTCCCTACTTCAAGTTGACAGTGTGTAATCCAAACTGGAGTCCAAAAAATTCTATATAACAAAAAAAATGAAGTTTGTCTCTTAGATGCTGATGTTGTACATCTTATTCTCCAAGTCCAAATCTGTGGCCATTGCGTAGCAGAAATACTCTGCTTTATTTCTATGCTCCAAATATCTCTTAAGCTTGTTTTAGGTTTTTTCCCCCAAAATATTCAGATATTAATTTGTTCAATTTAGCCATTTGATGTCCTTGAAAATCTACCTGGAAATATAGACAGATTTTTAAAATTACGCCATTCAGGGAACCCAAATTAAGTGGGGTGGATGATACCGGCGGTTGCGGGACGACTCTTGAAAAAGCGATATTCGAAACATGTCGGGTCCAACCCTCCCGAACCGAGTTTAAAAACAATGAATGGCTGATGAATTTATTCTAAAAAGAAAATTTTCTACCAAAGCTGTTTATTTATTTGAATATGAAATTTAGTATAGTGTGAATATGCACTAAGCATTTTAAAAGAGGTTCTGAGATATGTAGCACAAACCACTGTAAAAAAAAAAACAACCCAAACCTGATAAATAGAATGTTAACAGTGAGCCAGTGACGATACTACCACATAAAGCTCACCGCTATGAAAGTTATTTGATGCTATGGAGTGGTGGGACTGAGGCTCAGTAAAGAAGATTTAAAAAGTGGATGGTAGCTTGGAGTGTTAATTATAAGACTGTTATAATTTCTAAATAGACACAAATGTATATTACACACTGTACCAATTCCATATCCACACTCCATACAGCCTCCAATACACCTACCCACTTAGCCCATGTACAACCTATCCACCCTGCTGAGATATACTTTACCATGCTTTTTCCCACCAAATCCCCTACACAAACATGCCTGATTTGGAGCGAGGGGAAATACGCCACTGTGGCCCATTATAAGTGTGCAATTTGCAATTTGGTATTTATTTTTGAAATGCCCAAGTCATCCAAAATGAAGTCAGCACTGTATCATGAACATGTCTGCTTTAAAAAAAAAAAAGCCAAAACACACACACGGCTTCTTCCATATTCAGAAACCTGGTATTTATTTCTAAAATGTGTATATTTAGTGGAATACAACATATCTTAAATTAACTGGCTAGTCTGAGCTCTGCATCTCGATGCTCTTTACGCACTGCCAGTATTCTGTTGGCAGATCACATCTTTTCCCTTTCCTGTATGAAGAAGCTTTCAGAAATGTCGTAATAGCAGGGCTACGAAGCCAAAAATATATCATCTAAAACCTAGACAGGTCCTGCATAACACAGTGACTTGTCTAAACAATAGGCACTAGGGACAGAAAATATGAGATATAAAAACAAACAATGTTTGACCTATTCACTGCAGTCTTAGAACATCCAAATAGCATTTCATAATGAACAAAAATCTGACATTTTCACACCACCTACTTTGGTGCAATATTTGAAAAAGGTTTTCATGCTTTTTTTTCTGTAGGTAAAGTCATGTTATTAATTTTAGAGCCTATTTTGTCTTAATATATACGAGGGGCATTCAATAATTTATCCGAGTATAAAAGAAAGTAGCAAGTGTATTGAAACAGGTCTGTGCATGTTGTGACATGCCTCAAAGTTACTCATGCACAGTTGTGGCTCAGTGCAAGTCTCCAAAATTGATAATAATTGCCAAAGGAACTTGCAAAGAAACCAACAATAAGGCAAAAAATGGTCAAGGGTTGCGCAATCACTCACGGAACCCTTGACCATTTTTTGCCTTATTGTTGGTTTCAGTGCAAGTCTAACATTCCAAGAGACAGGATGTCAGGAGAGTCCTCGTGTGAATCAAGTAAGAAACTGCTAAATTTGGAGCACCGTTCAGTGATAAAAATTTCTCACAAAAGAAGGGAAAAACCCAAACAAAATCCATGAACACATGACTGCAGTTTATGGTGAGTCTGCCCCGTCATCCTACAAAGTAAAATTTTAGAGCAAGTAGTTTAAGTGGGGTAGAGAGTCCACTGAAGATGACCCTCACACTGGATGGCCTATGGAAGCAACTTCCACATAAATGTGCAAGAAAGTTGAGGATTTAATTTTGTCAGGCAGACGAATTAAGATTTCTCAAATAGCTAATGAAATGGGTATCTCGACAGGTACAGTATGGGAAATAATTCATGAAAAGTTGGGCATGTCCAAGGTTAGTGCAAGATGGGTTCCAAGAATGTTGATGAGGACCAGCCAGTATGGCTTCAGCAAAGGAAGATCTTGCTTGACAAACTTGCTGCATTTCTTCGAGGGAGTTAACAGGCAGAAAGACAAAGGTGGCCCGGTCGACATTGTATATCTGGATTTTCAGAAAGCGTTTGACAAGGTCCCTCATGAACGACTACTTAGAAAAAATGCGAGCCATGTATCAAAAACTGATGAGAATTCGCAGGAACCATTAAGGAAGCTGCTCAGCGCTGAGCAGCAGCGCAAAATTGCACGCCTACTCATGCTTATTCTCAGCGGCCGATGACACAGCAGCCAGTTAACTTGGAAAGCTCCTGCCCACTGCACCTCCACCGACGATCATCAGTAGAGGTATGAGCCTGAGTCTAGGACAGAGAAGGCGGCAGGGTGAACGGCAGCGGCGGCCTGCAAAAAAGTTTGGAAAGGGGGTGTATTGGCTCGAATATAAACTGGGACCCCCATTTTTGGGCCAATTTTTGGGTCCAAAAATCCCAGTTTATATTCGAGTATATACGGTATTGTACTGCGCATGCGCGGCATGGAAACACGATGCACGGAGGCACGGAGATTAAAATGCACATACGCACTAAGGGTTTTATTATGATAGATAATACATCTTTCTTACTCATACTGAATGGATCCTAAATAATCCAACCAATTAAGGGCTCCTTTTACAAAACAGCAGAAGAGCTTCTTACTGTGGGCCAGTGAGGTAAATCCTCCAACGATCATTCAGCTCCTATGAGTGTCAGAGCATTTACTTCGCCAGTCTACAGTAAGAAACTCTTCTGTGATTTAGTTAAACCCAGTGGAAATGCCTTAATCATCCTTAATTTCATACCATTACTAATTTTCTCTCCAGGATCTGATTCATGAGCACATGATAAGTTAAATAAGTTTCTGCACTACTTTTGTGTGTGTTTAAATATTTAGAAGGTGTTTAAGACAGTGAAGTTATTTGCCCCTAGAGTCAAAAAAATATACACCCTCTTTTATGAACGCATGAAAGGGCATAATCGAAAGGGATGTCTAAGTCCGTTTACGTCCATCTCGCAAGTCGTCCAAAGTTAAAAAGAGTCTAAGACACATTTTTGAAAGATACGTCCAACTTTTTTTTACTTTCGAAAATCATCTAATTATACGTCCTGCCTATCTGATCGTCCAAGCCACTAAATCGTCCATCTTTATACCACATTTCCGTCCAATTTTCCGTCTAAGTCCAAAACACCTAGAAAAGCCCGGTTAGACATGGGAGGGGTCTGCAAAGTGATGGACTGCACACCCAGACATGCCACCTAAATAGTGGGGTACCTTACTGGGCACTGCTGCGAACTTCACAAAAAGCGTGCCATGTCTTCTTCTCACTACAGCTCCCTTATAGGTGATGCTGAGCCCCCCAAACCACCTCCAAAATCCCCTAGACCCACTTAACTACCACCCCAATAGCCCTTATGGCTGCAGGAGCCACTTATATGCCAGTAAAAAGGGTTTTGTGGGTGTATAGGGCAGTGCACATGTTTAAGTATCAATGCAGTTATTACAGGAGCTCCTCTCTATGGGTCCCTAACCCACCCCCCAGGACGACTTAAGCTGCCTCTGTGCTGGACGACTAGGCTTTCCTATGCCCGGCTGCCAGGTGATGATGGTGTGGAGGCTGAAATTTAAAGCTGTGAATAAAATTTCTATGGGGTGGGGGGGGTTGGTGATCACTGGGGTAGTGTGTGGGGGTCTGTATTATGTGTTTGCAGTGCTTATCTGGTGAGTTTAGGTGGGTCATGTCACAACATCCAAGTTCCATCAATCCTGGGCTATATAACTTTCGGTTATACATGCTGTACGACTAAGTCTAAGCTGGCCCACGTCCTGCCCAACTCCCGTCCTCGACATGCCTCCCGAAACGCCCCGTTTAGCTTTGGACGTTGAGCGGCACTATGAAGGCCTAGGTCGTTTAGAAATACGTCCAAAACCCGTTTTTATTTTCAGTGCTTGGACGTTTTTGAGAAATGTTCATTCAAGTGCCAACTTAGGCCGATTTTTGGATGTTTTTCTCTTTCGATTATGAGCCCCATAGCGCGGATTTTAGGACCAGCAACGGTGGTAACTGCTCCAACGCTGATAGGAATTCTATGAGCATCGGAGCAGGTACCGCCAATGCCAGCAATAAAACCCACACTATGCTTTCGTAAAAGAGGGGGACCTGCTTTTTACCTTCCTTAAGATAATTACCATAAATATTAAAGTAATTAATATAACCCCTTTTACAAAACCGTAGTGTGGTTTTTAGCACTGGCCACAGTGATAACAGCTCCAACGCTCATAGGAATTCTATGAGCTTCAGAGCTGTTACCATTGCGGCCAGCACTCAAAACCGCGCTACGGTTTTGTAAAAGAGGGGTATATGTATTTGAGAACTCATTTAAGAAGATCTGGACAATGTTTAAATGCTGCTGAGCAGCTTATAGCAGAAATTTAATTGTGTGGCCAATGCAAGATGACTGCGGCAGCCTGCTGTTGAGAAAGACGCTGCTAAATCCTCTTTCTACAAGCGAGAATTTCTTACAGCTATGCTGAAAAGGAGGGGAAAGAGCATCGGTAGTGCCTCCCGATGCCCGGTAGTACCCTAAATCGGCGCTATTGATGAAATTAAGCAGCGCCTGCAATGGGAATTAGTTTTGCTGGGGCTTCGCCCGCTGGAGACGCCAGCGGGGAGTGACGTTGTGGTTGATCTCCCATGGCTTGATGCAACCTTGAGCCCCGACATCAGAGCACTGCCCCCACAGCCTCAGAGAACAAGCTCTCCGCGTGAGCTCGACATGTCCGAGGCAGCAGTGTTAGAGCCGCGGGAGACCAGTGAGGGCGTGTTAATGGACTCTGAGGGGATTTTGGTAACCCCTAAGAGATTGCCTGAGGAAGGAACATCAATGGAGGTGGACCAAGGCAGACAAGAGACACATCTGGAAACAGAAAATTTCTTTGCCACTTGATACTTTTTCCACAACAACTAAACCACATAAGAACATAAGAAGTTGCCTCCGCTGAGGCAGACCAGAGGTCCAACTTGCCCAGCGGTCCGCTCCCGCGGCGGCCCATCAGGCCTATTGCCTGAACAGTGGTCTCTGACTAATTTTATAAATTACCTCTAATCCTATCCCTATAATCTACCTCTACTCCTGAGGTTACCTTGGACGCTTTGTGGGATCTTGTTAACTTGGGAAAATTGATTTCACCTCAAGTTAATGAACTAGAGGAGAAGCTAAAAGTATAGGCAAAAAAACTTTCTACTTTAAAATAAGATACTTTAACAACTAAAAATGAATGACAAAAAATTTCTACAGAGGTTACCTCAGTTAAGAAAATTCAGGAAGCATTAGTAACAGATAATATTTTCCTAAGGAAGAAATTAGAAATAATGGAAAAGCAAAGTAGAGCTAATAATTTATGTATACTGAATTTCCAAAAGATTCCTATTGTAACTTCTTTAGAAATGTTAAAGAGGTACTTTACAGAGATCTTAAATGTACCGAAGCAATCCATACCCCCCTTTGTTCGTATCTATTATCGTCCTAAGAAAAAAGATTAACAACAACTTGAAAGTGAAAATCAACAAGAGACCCCCCACTAGACGTTTCAAACTTATTAGAAGCATCTGATGCTTCTCTCTCTTCTCCAGCTACACTTTTGTTGACGGTAGCCCTTTTACTGGATAAAGAATGGATTTTGAGGATGTTTTTCCAGAACAGATCTAAGGAGTTTTGGGGACATAAAATCCAAATGTTTCCAGATGTCTCTAGGGATACACAAAAAAGAAGACAACAGTTTTTGATTTTGAGACCAGCAGTAACTGAAATAAGAGGTGTTTCCACTTAAGATTTCCTTGCAAACTTGTTCAAGGAAACATTGGTCTAAGTCACAAAAACCCATCTAAACTCACCAGATAAGCACGGCAAACACATAACACAGACCCCCACACACTACCCCAGTGATCACCAACTCCCCCACCCCCATTGAAATTTTATTCACAACTTTAAATTTCAGCCTCCAGACCATCATCACCTGGCTGCCTGGCATAGGAAAGCCTAGTCGTCCAGCACAGAGGCAGCTTAAGTCGTCTTGGGGGTGGGTTAGGGACCCATAGAGAGGAGGACCCATGCTCATAAGCCCCTGTAATCACTGCATTAATACTGAAACATGTGCACTGCCCTATACACCCCAAAACCCTTTTTTACTGGCATATAAGTGGCTCCTGCAGCCTACGGGCTATTGGGGTGGTAGATAAGTGGGTCTAGGGGATTCTGGAGGTGGTTTGGGGGGCTCACTGTCACCTATAAGGGAGATGTAGTGAAGAGAAGCCATGGCATCCTTTTTGTGAAGTTCACAGCGGTGCCCTGTAAGGTATCCCACTATTTAGGTGGCATGTCTGGGTGTGCAGTCCATCACTTTGCAGATTCCTCCCACATCCAACAGGGCTTGTTCTAGGCGTTTTGGACTTGGACGGAATGTTGGACGGAAATGTGGTATAAAGATAAACGATTTAGTGGCTTGGACGATCAGATAGGCAGGACATATAATTAGATGATTTTCGAAAGTAAAAAAAAGTTGGATGTATCTTTCGAAAATGCGTCTTAGGCTCTTTTTAACTTTGGACGACTTGCGAGATGGACGTAAACGGACTTAGACGTCCCTTTCGATTATGCCCCTCTTAATGTATTTTAAAGCACATGGCAACAAATTATCTTCTGCACTCCTGGTGCGTTGAAGAAGTAAATCTCAATAATTGAACATTTAAATGCTGTTTTAACTATCCTTTTTGGATACTTCCTTTCTGAGAATTTTTCTTGTACACCCTTCACTGACATCTTAAATTGCTCAGATGTATTGTATATGCGTCTATACCTTAAAAATTGAGAATGGTAAACTATTTTTGGTATGGAAGGGGTGCATACTTTCATAACAAAGAGTGTTCCTATTTGTATTTTCACATCCAGAAACACCAACTTTGAAGAATGACACACACAGTCAAATTGGAATCCTCTTCTGACCCTCTCCATATCTACTACTACTACTACTACTACTATTAATTATTTCTATAGCGATTCCAGACGCACGCAGCGCTGCACAGTCACAAAGAAGAAGAAAACAGTCCCTGCTTAAAAGAGCTTACAATCTAAACAGCCAAGACAGACAAACAGGATGTCATGGATACAGTTAAGGGGAATGGTTAATCAGTGGGCTGGGTTGGAGGGCAGAGGAGTAGGGTTAAGGATTGAAGGCTATATCAAAAAGGTGGGTTTTCAGTCTGCTTTTAAATACGGGAAGGGAAGGGGATTGACGGACAAGCTCGGGTAATTTATTCCAGGCATAGGGGGCAACTAGATGGAATGAACGAAGTCTGGAACTGGCAGTGGAGGAGAAGGGTAATGTTGAGTGACTCATCTGAGGAACGGAGTTCTCTGGGAGGTGTATAAGGAGAGAGAAGCGAGGAGAGATATTGAGGGGCAGAAAAATGAACACACTTGTAGGTCAGCAATAAGATCTTAAACTGTATGCGATGGCAGATAGGAAGCCAGTGAAGTGACTTAAGGAGAGGGGTGAATATATCATTGATGTATCTATACCAACATATTACTTTTTGAAACCATATAGAAGGGTATACAAAAATTTGTTCAAAGTTGCTCATAAACAAGTTAGCTATCAAGGGAACAAAAGAAGCTCCAATGGCTACTCCTGAGACCTGAAGAAACAGCTTATTATTAAAGATAAAATGATTGTAAGTTAGTGCCAATTCTTTTAAGGCAACCAAAAATTTGGTCGGCTCCATCCATGGATAAGGCCAATTATTCAAAAAATATTTGACCATCAGCAGTGCTTTCTGTTGGGGGGATAGATGTATACAGGCATTGCACATCAAGGGAGACTGATAAAACATCCTCCTTTGGAATTCAAATAAGAGATAAGATTCGAGGAAATGGGTGGTGTCCTGCAAATAGGACAGGATTCGTTTAACAAGTGGGCATAAGAAGCTGTCTACATACTTACACACCAGTTCCAAAATGGACCATCTAGAGGAGACAATAGAGAATTACGTATGTTTATGTATTTTAGGTAAAAGTTAGAATATTGGAGTTTTGGCATTTATAATTTAAAAATTTAAATTCATTCTCATTCAAAAAAACCAAAAAAAACAGATGACTTAGCCAGCAGAGTAAGGGCTTCTATACATTGTAAAATCTCCTGCAAAGGTTTATGCTCCAACTTCTTATGTTTTATCATCTGAAAGCTGTCGATTTGCTTCAGCCAAAAAAGCACTCTTGTCTAACAGGACAATCACTCTGCCTTTATCAGCCCAGCAGACAATAACTGAAGTTTCTCTGCTCAATTTGTGGAGAGCCAACTATTCTGCCTTACTCAAATTACAAAAACCCAAACTCCTATCTTTCTCCAAGCATGCCACATCCCTAAGTAGCAATCACCAGTCGATCCAGGGGGAACCCATGTACTTTTATTCCACACATCTGAAAAATAATTTCTTCCCTGAGATTTTAAAATTGTTTAGCAACCTGTAGAGCTTTGAGGTTTCAGTTTGTAATGTAATTTTTTTTTCAGTTTTCTCAGACGGTTTCTCCAAATTGTTATTGCAAACCTTATGTTGGTTACATGCAATGTCAATTCAACATTTTATAGTAATATTTTTTCTAATATGAAGATTTTCAGAATGTGATGTTTGTATACATTTATGATAATTATTACTCCTATTATCATCACAATTTCTAATACCGGTTAATTGCATTGGGCCCCATTTACAAAGCCGCAGTAGCGATACTGCCATGGTAAGTGTAAAAGAGAAACATTCTCCCTTTTTTACGAACGTATTGCATAGGTTTTAGCAGCGGCAGTAACTGCTCCGATGCTCACAGAATTCCTATGTGCGTCGGAGCAGTTTCC
Source organism: Geotrypetes seraphini (assembly GCF_902459505.1). Lineage (NCBI taxonomy): Eukaryota > Metazoa > Chordata > Amphibia > Gymnophiona > Dermophiidae > Geotrypetes > Geotrypetes seraphini. The sequence goes on from NC_047084.1 coordinate 379,532,016, forward strand.
CCCGCTGTCTGCGATATAACCCGTGCTGTGTGTTCATAAAAGAGGAGGATTGTTTTTAACTGATCAGGGTCTCCTTTTATCAAACCACAGTAGAGCTTTTCACTGTGATCCATGAAGGTAAATGCTCTGACACTGATAGGAATTGAAAGAGCATTTACCTCGCCAGCCTGCGGTAAAAAGCTGTACCACTGATTCATATTAGGGGCCCTGTATGTTTTAGTAGATATCGATTTATTTTAGTATCATTACTGAGCTACATCTGTCAGATATAATTTTAGTACTTGGAGAATGAATAAGGCGATAATTTTTTTATATAATTGCACTTATCATGACATTAATGATATATTATATTATTTTCATTGACATTCTTATCCATATATTTTTAATATGTGCCATAATACATGCAATTGTCTCATCATACTTTATCTACATATTTACATAATTATGCATAACATTAATTTAGGTCCCCTTTTATCAAGCTGTGTTATAAAAAGAGCGTCACAGTTTTTACTGCAGTGACCTGTGATTAAAAAAACAAAAACAAAAACCCTAATGCAGCATGATAAAAGGGGGCCTTAATTTGGCTCTTGTGTAGTGTAGCATGTTTCATCATCTATGGTTTGTTTGTATCTTTGTCTTTGATGTTTTTATTTTGATTTGATTTTACATCATTATTTTTGCCCCTGATGCAGACGCAAGCTGAAATGTGGCCATGTTAGGCTCTTTGAAATAAAAGTGATTTTTGACATTCTATGTTGGACTGACTGTCTGTTTTATTCAACATTTTCATACCACCAAATTTTAACTGCTAGGTGGACCACAAATTGTCTGTTAGAAATTTCTCATGCCACTTAATGACATTCCATCAAAGTCCTTTTTTATCTAATCTGTCAAATAAAATATAAACACGGCATTTGGGGCATACCCATCAGCACTGCTAGTTTTCCCTAGGGTGTAGTTTAAAGGGTTTTTAAAAATATATTTGATATACCACTTTGTCAAAAAGATCACAGTGATATACAATAAAATTTGCGCTTATTATAAGAAAAGGAAACAGAACTCCAATAAGCAAAACAAAAGAGATAAGCACTCATCCATCAGACACACAAGAGAGAAAAAAAAACACAAGAAGGAGTTCCAAGGACTGGCCATCAAATGCAAGCCAAAAAGGTAAGATTCCCATAGGATGTACCTTCTGGGAGGAGTATTTTCTGTGGCATGTCCGCAGGAAATATGCCATAGTGTAATGTAAGAGTGCAATATAAAAGCCCTTGGTGGGAGGAGTTAAGTATTTCTGAAGTTCCAACTTGATTTGGAGGGTGGCCAGGACCCAGGAAGCAGTATTTGAATCCTACTTTACTTTATAATTATTAGTCCTTTCATAGCCACCACACGAGGGCAAGATATAAGTCTGCATCCAGCTTCAACAGTCAAACTGACTGAAGGAAGAGGAACTAGAAAAAAGATCAAGAACTGGCTATTATTTAATCAATGAACATAAGAAGCGCCATCTCCTAATCAGACCTTCGGTCTATCAAGTCCGGCGATCCGCACATGCGGAGGCCCAGCAAGGTGTACACCTGGCGTAATTTTTAGTCACCCATATCCCTCTATGCCTCTCGTAAGGAGATGTGCATCTAGTTTGCTTTTAAATCCTAGGACGGTCGATTCCGCTATAACCTCCTCTGGGAGAGCATTCCAGGTATCAACCACTCTTTGCGTGAAGCAGAACTTTCTGAACAGATTCACACTACCCTATAGTGTTTTGATAGATTTGGTTTTGAACTACCTCTGCATCAATATATTGTGGAGTCAATATTTAAAGCTAGTTATCCAGGTAGTAGCATCTGCTACCCAGAGAACTGCACTCATTAGGCCCAGGCAATGATATTTAGTGGCATTATTTATAATGCCACTAAATATCATATATGACCATCTGGCTAGTGCTGGGATGGTCTAACACTGAGCTAGGGTGTAACTGGAAGTCATCTAAGCGTTGCTAACATTCAGCGCTGGTACCCAAATGACTATCCAAGCAAGTGAGGTCGGATCAACATCTGTCCTAACTTGCCTGGATGGCTATTTGGATACCAGTGATGAATACCTGTGGCATCTGGAAATGTTCAGGCAGTTGCTGAATCCCTAGCTACTTAACACTGATATCCAGGTACAACTCAAAGTGAATAATAAAGTAAAGAAAAACCTATGACGGCCAGTGTTTAAAATAACACTGACTGCCTTGTCTTAAATATTACCATAAGTGTTTCCATTCAGAGACTAGCCTGGTTAGAAGAATCTGTAGAGTGCTTGTGGGGTGAATGGACTGGTGCTGCAAAGGAGGATTTCAGCTCCCTTAGAGCTATGGCCTTGATGGATTGCCCTCCCCTCGTCCAGTGCAGCCCAGGGGTCAGGATCATAGCTATCATTAAGCAAGCACAGCAAAATGCCCAGGGTTGCCGAATGGTAGGGGCTGCCTGCAGCTCATCCCTCTCTTCCTCTCCTCCCCCTGTGCCCATTTCCAGGTCTCTCCATTCCCTCTTCCCCCACCTCACTGGTCTTCCGCATGCCAAGGCAGCTTGAGGCAGACACTGTCCTGAAGGTGGCCTCTCACTCGAACCAGTAGAGTCTTTCCTCTGTCATGTCCTGCCTTTCTGATGCAACTTCCTGTGGTCATGGCATGCCAGAGGAAAGACTCTGTTGGCCCATGAGAGAGACCGCCTTCAGAGCTGTGTCCGCCATAAGCTGCCTTATTGTGTGGAAGACTGGTGGGGACGAGAGCAATAGAGACCTAGTCCCAGACCCAGACTTGGGCATGAGGGAGAATAAGAGAGGAAAGAGACAGAAAGAGCAAAAGATATGGAGCAAAGTGGGAGGATTCAGGAAGAAAGAAGAGCAATGAGGAACGGGAAGAGAGGAGGCAGAAAGAGATGCCAGACCATGAAGCATGGAGGAAAAAGAGAGAGGGAGAGACAGAAAGGAGAGGCATGGATCAAAGAGGAAGGTGAAGAGATGGGGTACATTTTGGACTAGGGGGTGCAGAGGGATATTCAAAAGGGTTTAACTGGGCAGGGGAGGCTCCTGCCCAGTTAATCCCCACTGAGCAACTTGCCACATGATATTAAGCGGCACTTAACTAGTCAGTGCCACTGAATAACACTGCTAGGTTGGGGAGCACTGGGTTAGAATATGGGTCGAGCGCTTACTTAACTGATTAGGAGCAATTTTCAGTCCACTAACTGGCTAAGTAACTGCAAAAAGTTAGGACAGCAAAAATGTTTATGCGCTAAAATTAACTGGACACTGGTCTGAAAATTGGCTAGTTCCCAGTTAACTTACAGATGACCACTGATATCCAGACATTCAATACCAAGAGTCATGCATGCCCCTGGAGTCAGTTCATCCTGCGGCTGTGAGTGGCTAAGATACCACCTACCACTTAGAACTGAATATTTAGTGGTCAGTTTATTTTAATATTATGGAAAGGATTATCTGGAAAGGAGTTTTTAAGGAGGTTGTTGCCTCGGCAGGGGTGTTGCCTGGGGATCACTTTGGAGGGAGGTCTGTGTGAGGTATTATATTTCTACCACACCCACTTTCCATTGTCCTTGTAGATCTAGAGGAAATGTCTCTTTGCTCATGTTGAAATTCATTCACAGCCTTATATGTCTTATAGCTTGAAGGCCAACACTTTCTCAGGGCAAACTCTCCATTTTTCAGAAGACATTTTCTGGTCTCTTCCTTTTACTTCTAAAACCTTTTCAATATGGTATAACCTAATGGCACAACCTAACCAGGTCAGGATTGCTTTTTAATAGTTTCTCATGGCTTCCCTGTATCTTATAAAATGATTTCTGACCCCCCCATCCCCACCCTTTTAATGTGTCCATCATTATAAATATCTCATCAGTCCACATCTGTTTCCTTTTTGAAAAGCACCTTTTGTTTTCTACAGTCTTACATGAGCACCTTTTGAAAACTTTCACAGCTGTTTAATTTTCCATCCTTTCTATAGATTGTTTTCCAGATTTCTAGAAAATTCAGGGGCATCACATTGATTGGTCTGCTTTGTAGGTTTATTTATTTATTTTAAAAATTTCTTTCCCACTTAACACCTAAACGGGTTACAGTAGAAATATACATGTTCATAGCATACTCGAACAGCTTACAACATATACATCTTACCTGTATTTCCATATAATATACACATCCTATCCTATTCTTCCGTATATAATAGCTAAAACTAGCATACTTCCACATATGGGAAATGCTAATAAAACCGTTCACCCTCAATGAACCATAATACCATGTTACACAGAGCTAACATAAAGCTTTCACAAATAAAAGCATTTTCAGTTGCTTCTTAAATGACATTTTCTCTCTCCATAATCTTAAACACCCTGGAAAAGCGTTCCACAAATGTAGACCAGTCACTGAAATGGCTATTGCTTGCGTCTTTCTATAATGTATTTTGCCTAATACATCAATTGATAACTTCATTGCAGATTGTGATCTCTATGAAAACTCCGATAGCTGTATAGTGAGGGCTGCAACACATCTACATAGTGAAAAGTATTATGAGTCAATGAATACCACCAAATTTTAGACTTTGGAATGTGGTTAAACCTCTCCACCACAGCTGTATTTACATCATTGTGCACAAAATGATGAATTCCTTTTCTTTTCAGTAATGTCTACAGAAATTTGTTTAAAATCTCTTTACTTTTGTCTGTCTGAATTATATTAGGTGTGCAACCTAAATTAAACAGTTTTGATAGGTTTTGACCACTTCTTGACTTTAGACACAAGACTCTTGCATACTTCTAGAATAAGAAAATAATCTATCATAATAAAACCCTAAGCGCGCATGCGCACTTACAACTTTGTGATCTCTGCCTCCGTGATCTGTAGCTCCATGGCAGTGTTCGACACGTTCAGATTTGGCGTCGGGAAGGCGGCTTCTGGGCGCGATTAGCAGCAGGGAGTTAAGTAGAGCAGCAGGGGACCGAAATAAGCTGAGGGGAAGTGACTGTTTGCTCTGGTCCAGAGTTTTTTCTGTGGTTGAGGAAGAACTAGGTCACTAATGTTTGGAAAACGTGGAGCTTTTTTTTTCTGATCTATGATTAGTGTGAGCCTGTTATTATACAGACACATGGGCCAGTAACGGAGCTCATTTTGAACTGAGATCTTTTTTTTTCTTCACCTTTTGAGAATATTAATTTAGTGTAATTCCACTTGGAAGTTTGTGCTGGTTCTTGCTCTCCTACAGAACTTGGGGTTCATTTTTTGTTGGAATCTGGACTCCTATAGACTCCCATGTCTAACTAAGTCAAAATAGTATAATTCTCCAAAAGCCCCTCCCCTCAATAAATCCCAACATTATGCCGAAAACACCTGGGTAAGCCTCCAGCACTTTATTACCTCAGCCCCTTTTGTGTGCATATCTCATTCTCTACTTTTGTGTGTAGCTCTCTCTCGTCATCTATTTCCCTGTCTATTTCTGCTGGGAGGGGGTTTCAATAAGCAAAGTTATAAAAACTGTGTGCAATGTTACCACATAGCAGGATCTATGCTCAATTTGCACTCCAAGATTTACACCAGGTTTCAGCTGGCATAACCCCCTCATCATGCCCAACATTGAGCACTGAATTTGGTGCCCAACACTATTGTATAAGGGGTGCTCATCCTGAAGTGCCCTTTATAGAATAGCGATGAGCACAAAATCTTATCAGCACCTAATTTTCAGCGCCATTTATACAATCTGTCCCAATATTCTTAAACAGAATTTACTTTGTTTTATAAAACTCTTGCTCAAATTAAAGCTATTACATTTTAAATGAGAGAGAGAAAAGGAAGAAAGGTTCACCTGGATGTCAAGTTCTTGAATTACTTATATGAAATCGAATACATCGATGTGAGATATTGCAATGTCCATATTAGTGTTCCGGTCTCTAACATTCAAGTTATGGAGTGATATGGAGATTGAGTTCAGAGAGTCACTTGATGCCTCTACATTGTTGTACTTCCTCAACTCACTTCAATTTATTAGGTGTTAAATGAATTGTTCTTCATTCACTGTACATGCATCTTGTGATTACGATTATTTGTAACATGAAGATATGTTGTTTTGTACAGTTTTCTTATTTTGTGTAAATTCCAATAAAAAAATTATTGAACTTTAAAAAAAAAGCTATTACTTTTTTTTCTCAAAGAAGTTTTAAATTTGTATTTTCTTTATATACTCACTATAAGTTGAGAAATTTTGCCAAAAGAAAAAAAAAAGCACTGGGTAAACCAGGGTTGTCTAATCTATGCCACCCTGCCAGGGGCAGCATATCTTCCTCCCTTGTACCTCTGGTGGAAAGCTGTTCCCTCTCTCCTGCCAGTCAAGGAATCTCCACTGCACTTCCTGTGTACCGGTACCTGCAAACTTCAGAGCTGCCCCAGAGCACTCTCTCTGATTTCTCCATCTGCTAAACAGGAAGTTGACTCATAGAAGAATCATAGAGTGTTGCCAGGGCAGGTCACAAGAAGCCTCTAAGGATCACTGCTGTGGCTCTGAAGCTTGCAGGTACCGGTACACAGGAAGCACAGTGGGGATTCCCAGGCTGACTGAGGGGGGGGGGACAAAGTCTGGATGGCAGCGAGGGGGGGACATAGGAAGGAGGTACTGGGGCTCTAAGAACATAGGAAGGAGGCACTGGGGGCACTAAGGATATGGGAAGGAGGCACTGGGGGCACTAAGGACACAGGAAGGAGGCACTGGGGCACTAAGGACATGGGAAGGAGGCACTGAGGGCACTAAGGACATAGGAAGGGGTACTAAGTGTTCCCTCTAAGCTGAGCAGGTGTCCTCCAGCTGCATTGCTACCACTAGGGGGTGGAATATTTTCAGTCGCTAAGGACAGGTATGTTCCCTGGAGTCCTGCAGAACTTGCCTGTCCCTCACAATTGAAAAATGTGACAGTAAAACAGCACCCTCTATTGGTGAGACTGTGGGTGGAGGACTCCTGCTCAGCTTAGAGGGAACACGGGGCACTAAGGACACAGGAAGGAGACACTGTGGGCACTAAGGACATAGGAAGGGGCACTAAGGACATGGAAAGGAAGCACTGTGGGCACTAAGGACATAGGAAGGAGGCACTGGGGGCACTAAGGACATAGGAAGGAAGGAGGGAGGGAATAGAAAGGGACAATTGTTGGGCCTGAGTACAGAAAGAAAGAAAGGATGCACAGTCAGAAGGAAATGCAACCAGAGACTCATTAAAACACCAGACAACAAAGGTAGGAAAAATGATTTTATTTTCAATTTAGTGATCAAAATGTGTCAGTTTTGAGAATTTATATCTTCTGTCTATATTTTGCACTATATTTGTCTATTTTTCTATAGTTACTGAGGTGACATTGCATATTTTAAAGTCATCTGCCTTGACATCTTTGAAACCCCCCCCCCCCAAATATAAATGATAATTAATATTTTCTCTGCGTATAGTGTGCTTTGTAGTTTTTAAAAATTTTATGGTTACCATTATGAATTAATAAGATATTATGTGTACATGAAAAATGAATGGAAGAAATTGGGGGCAGGATTGGGGGCGGGACTGACAATTAATAGATGTCCCCTTTTGATGAAAAAAATAAATGGTCATGTTAGTTTTGCTGTAATGGACTTTGCAGAGGTGGATAGGGGTTTAGGGAAGGGCTACACAGAATGTAACATAACATAAAAATTTATGTCTATACTGCAACACCATGAAGTTCTATGTGGTGAACAAAACTGAAAAAAAAGAAAGCTGAACAATCTCAGCAAAATACAGGGGTCCTTTTATTATGGTTCTAACCGATTTGCTAAGTCATCCATTATATTCTATGGGTGCCTTAGCATTTAGCATGCCTTAATAAAAGGACCCTACAAAGCATTAAACTTCTTTATTTTTTTTTTAATTCTTTATTCATTTTCAAATGTACAATAAGTGTTACAATATATCCAAACAAATTAACAATAAATATAACACTTAATAATCATCAATGGTACAAATAATATGTTCTTATCTCCCACCTTTCCCACCCTTTCTTATCATATAATCAATACCTTATACAATTTGTAACAATAAATTTACCCTCTCCTCCCCCCCTCACAATCAAACTTGTAAATTTAAGGGAAAAAAAATGTTATCTAATCGGTACAATACTTTGTAAATGGCTCCCACACATCCTGAAATTTCCTGAAAAAAACGCACTGTATTGCAATAGATCTTTCCATTTTATAAATATGACATAAGGAATTCCACCAGAAATTATAATTTAATTTAATCTACTCCAATTTTTCCAATTATATGTAATTTGTTGAATGGCAACCCCAGTCATTATAAGTAATAGTTTGTTATTATTTGTGGAAATCTGACTTTTTGCTCTCATTGCCATACCAAATAATAAAAAGGCCCCAACAAAGCATTAAACTTCTAACAATTTAGGCTCCCTTTTATCGAGCTGCATTAGGGTTTTGTATCGCAGGCTGCGGCAGCAAAAGCTCTGACGCTCATAGAATTCCTCAGAGAGTTGGAGCTTTTACCGCAGCAACCCATGATAAAAAAAAAAAACCTAATGCAGCTTGATAAAAGGGGGCCTTAACAAATAAATAGGTCTTTAACTATTTTCTAAAATGCTGATAAGGAAGAAACTATCAAACAACTAAAATCTTTGTCCCAAGTTGCAACCTGAAATGACAAAATGTCTCTTGTTTGAACAAACTTTAGTAGATGGAAAATCAAATAAAGCAATTTTTGGCTGCAAGCGTCTTGAATTAGCACATTCTCCCTCACAGATTCACAAAGTTTTATATTTAAAAACACTCTACCCAGTCATACTTTAATGTTATTTTTTTCATAAAAGATTTAAAAACATTTAAAATATTGTTCAGGAAAGATGTAAAATACAAGTTTTTCCTTGTCACTGAAAAGTAAAGAGCCAATACAAAGTGTAAAATTTGATTTTTCCACCTTAAGAACATAAGAACATAAGCAGTGCCTCTGTCGGATCAGACCACAGGTCCATCCTGCCCAGCAGTCCGCTCCCGCGGTGGCCCAAAAACAGGTCAAGACCTGTCTGAATCATCCGAAGGGGCTCCCCTGCCACCTTGGTTTCCCATTTAAGTCCTGCCTTCCTATCGAAGTCCTAGCCCTCCGGTCTACACATGCACGACCAGGTTGGTTTACTCATTTCCTGGTTAACTTCCTACACCCGTGTTACATACCAGTTCCTCCCTCAGTATCCCATGATCCCTCTATCCCTCAGAAATCCATCCAGTCCCTGCTTGAATCCCTGTACCGTACTCTGCCTGATCACTTCCTCCGGTAGCGCATTCCAAGTGTCCACGACCCTTTGGGTGAAAAAAAACTTCCTTGCAATTGTTTTGAACCTGTCTCCCTTCAGTTTCTCAGAATGCCCCCTCGTATTTGCTGTCCCCTTCCTAAAAGATGCTTTAAAAATGAATGAGGGACTTAAGCTAAGAGATTGGTGGGGGATTAAGTCGTGCATTGGCTTACTTTCATTTGGTTCTGAATGCACAGAAGGGGGTAGAGGTGAGCTCCAACTTTTTCAAACTTCTTAAAACTGGGGGGTCATACAGTTCTGCTTTTTTCAGAATTGAATGGCTGCCCTGGGGAGGTCTCTTAAGGGAAGAGGAAGCGTTGGGCTTCTTAAACATCTGTGAAGGTCTGTTTTGTTTTGGGTTTTTTTTAAGGCAGTGAGATGCTTATAGATCTGGCAGAATCATAAAGGAGTTAGCGCCATGCCCATGAATGAAAAAAACAAAACACAGTTTTAAAGGCAAGAAAAATAAAAAGAACTTGAACAGTCACAGGTGAAGGAGGATGTATGCTTTTCTGTGTTATTAGCTTGCAGCGACTGTAAAAACACACTTTAAGGCAGGAAAATTGGGTGGGAGAGATGGGTGGATCTACTTGACTCTGAACTATCTTAAACCACATGGTTTCTGTGCACAGGAGTTCAGCATTTGTGAAAAAATAAAATCCAGGATAAACACAGACTTTTGCAAACATAAGTCTGAAGCATGAAATTAAAAAACAAAAAACAACCCAACACTTTAAGTGCTGGGAAAACTAAAAGGAACCTGACTGCTCATGCTTAGTGCTTGTGAAAACTTTGTATGCTCCTTTGAGGCTGTAGGCAACAGTTTCTGACAATGTATTTTGTGTCCTGTGATGTCACTGATCCAAGATGGGGGTGAGTAGTGAAAATTAGAAGTGACATCCTGGGCACCACGGTATTGATTCTGTATGATTCATGTGCTCTGTCATCTTGGAAAAGAGTAAGGCATGAGCAGAGTTATAATGTCACTTCCAACAATGTCATAAAAAAGGGTGGGGTGGGACATGACTTAGGTAGAGAATGGGTGGGGCTTAGGTGAGAAATATACGGGGCTTGGGCAGATCCTCACTGATCGGCCTGTCAAAAATATGAAAATTAGGTTTGACAAAAACTAGTAAACCTTACTATTCTCCTCCCACTCCCCCAATCAACTAATTGATCCTCCTTCCCACCCTTCAATTAGTCTCTTGACTGTATCCTACCCTCAGTTCTCTCAGCACTTACTAGAATGTGTCCCCGATGGGTTAATGGGCTGGTATTAGCAATCCCTAAATGTTTCTGCCTTATTGCTGGCCAAGAGGTCTGGCTGACAAATAAAGGTTTACGATTACTGCTAGGAATTAGAGCTGTCATTTTGAACCTGAGCTGACAACAGGGCAGGAGATTCCAGGCTTCACTGTTTACGTTATACAGTAGTCATGAGCTATAACTTACCAATTCATAGGCTATGATGTCCTGATCCAACACATTGGCTCAGTGCCCATGCTGTTCACTCTCATGCATAACAATGTGGAGGACTCAGGTCTCCTCCTCAATTGTTGTCTGTATACTGTACAGTTATTATTTGGCTTAAGGTTACCTGTTGACATTTTAGAAATAAGTAGTACATCTAAATATGAGTGGTTAGAAAATATTCTATATGAAAATAGTAGATTGTTGATTCCTTAATTTGAGAGGTTTGTAATTTGGAAGTTGTGCTAGAGATTACAGAATGACATGGGGACAAATCTATCCCCATCCCCACAGGAACTCAATTTCTCCATCCCGACCCCAATGAGATTTGTCGCTGTCCCTGTCCCATTCCTGTAAGCTCTGCCTTAACCGCACAAGCTTCGAACGCTTATGATTTTAAAGTGTTTGAGGATGGAGCTTGCAGGAATGGGGCAGGGACAAGAAAAGAACTTGCGGGAACGGGACAGGAAAATGAGTTCCCATGGGGACAGGGAAAAATGTGTCCCTGTGTCATTCTCTACTACAGTTTACATGGGCCCTGACTACCCATTTCAGAAACCCAATTCAAGCTATTTATTTTAAACCATGATTGGTATATAGAGAGCATCATTATTTCCCTAAGTAAAATTTTCATTCACCTGTTTATGATGTCATGAATTGACTACTGCAATGCTGTATATTTGGGCTTCCTTAAATAAACAGTGCATATAGTTAGGGCTCTATAAAAGCCTTTTATGGCTCCAACTATACAGGAAAAATGTCCAGGGTCCAAAAGGAATGTCTGGGAACTCCAATGGAGAGGGTCTTAACCCTTGTATGCACAGCACTGGTCAGAAATGATCCAGCAGTCATAGTGGCTCCATTACAAAGCAACTAGAGGAGAGGGTTAGGGAAGGAATTACTCTGTATCTATGCAGGTAACAGAAGAGAGAGGCATCCCTAAGAAATTAGAAGAGCAATACAGGAGCCAAAAGAAACAGATAAACAGCTGGCTAGTCATGGAGGTCACTGAAAAGAGAAAAAGAGAGAATCCTACAGTGTTTTGATAATAGATTCTATTTTGAACCTTATCCCTTTGTTGATAACCTTTTTACTTTGAAGAAAACAGGGCAATAAATTGTGTTCAAAACAAAAACAAAACTGCAGAGAATGTACAAGGTGCAGGAATTTATTCAATAAAATTCTTATAAAATAGCATCAATAAAAATAATCATAATTGTATCCAAGAGTTGGTTCTTGTTGTAGAGAGTACCGGACCCCAACATGGTCCGTGTTTTGAAAAACACTTCTTCCTCAGGAGGCCAAGATGTTCAATACATGGAATTCCAAGATGGTCAATACATGGAATACATGGATAAAAATGATTGTACAAAAATTTGAAGGAAACAGGTGAGGTTCTCTCCTGGATGTAGAGACTAGTCTGGACATTGGACTTAATGAGTTCCTGTAGGGTGAAAGGATCGATATACAGCACAGGAGGAAGACGACTCCCACAGAGGTATGGCCTTGAGAGTTTACTCTCCTTCCACACAATATGACCCAAAGAGTTTTGCCCCTACCCTACGTTCTCCACCTTGTGTTCAGCTTCTCAGCCACGCAGGCTCTTACATATTTATTCAAAAACATATGTGACTGATGATGTGGTTGAGTAAGGTTTAATGAGAGCAGATGGTTGCTTATTTGATATCTTGTATGATTCTAAAAAAAAAAACCAACCCTGCTCCTATTTTATGCAGTGATACATCTTGGTAAGAAGTTATTGACCTTGTACCCCCTTCCACATAGGGCTCCTTTTACAAAGGTGCGTTAGCGTTTTTAGCACACGTACTGGATTTATGCGTGCTAGTTGAAAAATTACCGCCTGCTTAAAAGGAGGCGGTAGCGGCTAGCGGGCGCTAAAACCGCTAGCTCGCCTTTGTAAAAGGAGCCCTTAGAGTTGATGCTAGGATGATTAAGCATAGAGAGGAATTTGACTGAATGATTTTCTATGATTACAAATTCATTTTCATCACTGAACAGACCACATCATGGCAGCTCAGAGAAATTCCTTCTAATAAGAGGTGATTCACATTTTTTTTCTATACCTAATCAGGCTTAAACTCCATTCTACCACATTCAATACCAGAAGCCCTCTTGTATTTACAAATATATCCAAAGGTCCAGGGCATGGAGAGCTTGGAGCAAGGGTAATAGAGAAGGGATCGTGAAAAGGTTCAGGTCTTTTTTTTTTTTATGGCATAAGTACAACAGAGCTACAAGTTTTTTCATCTTCTCATGAGAGGGGTGGTCAGCTCTTCTAGTGTATCCTTTTTTTTTGTCTGTTTTGTTTGTTTTAAATATACTACCTGGAAGCTGATCCATTTTTCTGGCTCAGGAAAACAGGGTTTGCTTCTTCCTGGACACCATTCACATATGGTTTAATGATATGTACTGTAAATTCAACATTTTCACCATTCAGTATATTTTATGACTGAGTCAGTTCACCTGGTAAGTCATCAGAAACTGACAAATAGCTCCTATTACTTTGGGCTCTGGAGAAAGCTGCCTCTGCTCTTAATCTTGCACAGATGCAGCATTACTCTAGAATTTTCTTACTTTGTTTTGTTTTTCCGGTGTGCCTTTGATAACTAAGGCCCCCTTTTATCAAGCTGCTTATGGTTTGTTGGGGTTTTTTTTTTTATCATAGACCGCTGTGATAAAAGCTCCAATGCTCATAGAATTCCTATGAGCGTCAGAGCTTTTACCACAGTGGTCTGCAATAAAAAAAAAATTTTAATCCTTACACAGCTCGATAAAAGGGGGCCTAAGTCTGCTGCACAAGAAGACCCAAGCAGAGTGCTGGAGAGTGGCTGTTAAGTAGGAGATACAATGAATACGAATTTTAGCCTTTCCCTCACAGCAGATGGACAAAGTGCTGATATAGTAAGCTGTGGAATTTTCTAGTCTGTACATACAAGGTATACGCACATCATACTGTCATGTTTAAAGTTCCCAAATGTAAGATGCCATTTAATGATACGAATAATTTTTCCCTTCTTCACAAAAATGCTTAATGGTATTGAATATAAAACAGGGGCACAAAAAAAAAATTCACCATTTCACTGGGATTTGGGCACCAAGTTGATCATTGTGATAGTATTCTTATCTACTATTATTCCATAAAGCACATTAATGGGCATTTTTTGGTTTCAAAGGAGTTGTCCTGTCACCAAGTGCTGCACGCTTTGAACCCTTCAGTTAAGACTATTATTCCAGCACAACAGAAAGTAGACTCATTTACATTCCCATAGAAAATGGCAATGTTTTGAGCCCAACCATTCTCAAAGTAACAGTGACAAAACATAGGGTATTTGTATCTTAACTGGCTGCCCAGCATAGCCTATCATACAAACAGGAAGACAGTAAAAGAGAACAAAAAAGGAAATATAGTGAATGTCACAAACTACATAATAAACACCTTTAGGATTGGCAAAACTCTTAGGTGCTGATATCCAGACCGCGGGAGGCAGCCTGGGTACCTCCCACAGTCAGCAGCGAACCTGAAAATTTAATTCTGGGGCCATATTCGACCACAAGCAGTGTCTCACTTCCGGCTCACCACACAATTGTTTCCCACATACTCACCTTTATAAGGACCCCCAGGGACCCCTGAAGAAGACTTTTTGTCGAAACATGGACCATGTTGGGTCCTGTACCCCTAGCGGACTAGGTCCTTTAAGGCTCTTATGTGAATGATTTATTTTTATGTGGATGGAATTATTTTATGTGGATGATTTCAGTGTACCTTTGGAACTTTGACACTTTCAAATAAAGTCCATTTAGGAACATTGTCACTCCACAGAGTTTTTTTTTTGGTTTTCACTGGTTATGTCATGCAACATAGTGAGTCACCAGGCTATATGCCAACCCAGATATTCAACAGAAAATAGCCAGTTATCTCCTGCTGAATTTCGGCCGATAGTAGTTTGCCAGCCAGGAGCTGTTCCTGGCCAGTAAAATAGCAATGAATATCTGCCAGTTATAGAATACCAGTGTAAATCCACTTTGGCTCGCCTAATAGTAGACAAAGAAATTTAGGCCATGTGTCTAAGTGTTGCATGCATAAAGTGACCATACGTCCCGTTTTCAATTGGACAGTCCCGTTGTCCCGACCCACTGCTTCGGGACACCGAAATGTCCCGTTTTCAGGGACAGTGTCCCGAAGCTGTGCGCGGGAACACCGGGACGGACGATCGCTTTCCCTCCCTGCCATGCCAATTCAAACCCCCGGTCCACCGCTGCTGCTTCTTGCCTTCTTCCCAACGTCAATTCTGACGTCGGAGAGAAAGTTCCGGGCCAGCCAGGCAGAGATTGGCAGTTCGGCACTATCAGACCAATTCTACAAATGGCGCTTTAAGTTAGGCGGTGGTAGGCGTACCGTCACCTAACTTAAGTGACCTACATCCTTAAAACCTACTTAAAAGCCCATTTAAAACAAAAAAAATATAACTGCCTAGCTGCACCTCCCGAAGTGTCACCATAATTGTGGCTAAGCAGGCACCTACCGGTGATTGCAGCCAAAGTAGCTGTGAACAATGCTGTAAATGGCATTAGGCACCAGTAGGCCTCTGTAGATGCGATTCACGTGAAAGGTAGGTGCCGTAAATGTAGGCCTTCAAAACCCTGGCCTACATTTCTGGTGCCTACATGGCATACAGATTGCGATTCTGCAAATGGCACCATTGTGTGACAGACACGTGATCGGCAGCACTTTTGTAGGCAGTCGCCGATAGCGGCGCTGTTTGCAGAATCTGGCCCTAAGTGACTTAGGCACATTTTTATAGAATAGTGCCTAGCACTAGCATAAATGCCAGTTTGTGATGAGGGGGGAGGATGAGGGGGTGCCTCTCTGCAGAACCAACTGAGGGGCCCCCACAAGAGGGGTCATGAAAGTTTGGGGAGAGGAGATAATATTGATGCCTGTGGGGTTGGTATTAGGATGGGGAGAGAAATGACACTGTTTCTTTGTATTTTGTATTTCTGAGCATTGGGAAAGGAGAGGGCTGGTTTGGTGAAAGATTTGTTCCTGACGCTGTGTTCTATCTTTGTATTGTTGAAGTGTACAGTATTGTTGATTTCTATATTTACAAAATTCTAATAAAAATTTATTGAAAAAAAAAATTAGCAAGTGTTATCTTTATTTAAAACTTTATGTGCCACTTTCCTTTGGTAAGACCTTATCGACTTAAAATTATAATTTATATAATACATCATTAAAATGAAAAGAACTCCATCAAATCATAGGAAAGAACTACTTCAGCCATTCCAAGTGCACACTACAAATATATCACTTACAATTTCCCTGAATTGTTCCCCGGACAACTGAGCCCTAAAGGCCTGTTGAAAGAAAAAGGTTTTTAATTAAGCCTTACGTTTTTTTAAAGTTCATTTCCACCCAAACTTCTTTTGATAAATCATTCCAGAGTGTTGAGGCCAACCAAAAGAACGCCCTTTCCCAGGTTACTCTCCAGTGAGCTCTAGAGAAATGGGGTACCACCAATCCATAATCTTGCAGACATCTTGCTGGAGCATAAAAATGGTTAAGCAATTTGGGCTATTTTCTTTAAATGGTGCCAAGCTAACCTCATCTTTTAAGCCACAGTACAGGTTTCTACCACGGCATGGAGCGCTAAATGCTCTGATGCTGCTCCAATGCTCATAGATAGGCATGCAAGATAGGCATCAGTAAATTAGGACAGATAAAACCAGGCCTAATGTACCAACACTTAGCTCTATGGCCTAACGGTTGATTGACAACTGTGTGGACCGACACCTAAAAGTTAGGCGTGGTTAAGTGCCATTTATAGAATCTGGCACTTTAAGAACATCTGCCATGGTACGCCCTCACCTGGAGTACTGCGTTCAGCATTGGTCGCCGTACATGAAGTAGGACACGGTACTACTCGAAAGGGTCCAGAGAAGAGCGACTAAGATGGTTAAAGGGCTGGAGGAGCTGCCGTACAGTGAAAGATTAGAGAAACTGGTCCTCTTCTCCCTCGAACAGAGGAGATTGAGAGGGGACATGATCGAAACATTCAAGGTACTGAAGGGGATAGACTTAGTAGATAAGGGCAGGTTATTCACCCTCTCCAAGGTAGGGAGAATGAGAAGGCACCTTCTAAAATTGAAAGGGGATAGATTCCGTACGAACATAAGGAAGTTCTTCTTCACCCAGAGAGTGGTAGAAAGCTGGAACGCTTTTCCAGAGGCTGTTATAGGGGAAAACACCCTCCAAGGATTCAAGACAAAGTTAGACAAGTTTCTGCTGCACAAGAACGTACGCTGGTAGGGCTAGTCTCAGTTAGGGTGCTGGTCTTAGACCAGAGGGCCGCCGCGTGAGCGGACTGCTGGGCATGATGGACCATTGGTCTGACTCAGCAGTGGCAATTCTTATGTTCTTATGTTCATATAGGGACTGGCACCTATATTTAGGCACGCTTAACAGAACTGCCCTTCACCATTTCATGTTCTCAAAACCAGCCTACACGTTCATGGCCAGAGATTCCCAAATAGAGGCCTATAAGGGAAAAAAAATTAAACAATATTTAACTAAATTAAAAATCGCTCAACCAGGTAAATCAACAAACCTGAGGGCACTGACAAGAGAAGAAACGTCATACAAGCTAGCCTTTTCCCTTAATTAATTCTACTTACAATATGAATTATTTAATTCTTTCCCATCCTGGCCTCAAGCTGAGCTCTGGACAGGAGAGTGCGTGCTTCAGTTTCTTAAGACAGAAATTTGGATAACATCCATAAGCAGATTATACTATACAGTACATGAAAGACATTAATAAAGGATTACTTCAATATTCAGACTTCCCTTCAAGCATTTCAAGACCCAAAAATGAATTCTCTTAATATTCAATTTTCATCAGTTCCTCAATTCATTCCTTCCTTACAGTTTCTCCGTCTTGGCCTTAGCCTCTGATTTCTTTTTAATTGTGTGTCTTGTCTGTCTGTTTATTTTATTTAGTTATATATTTAGTCATATACTTAGTCTGCTCTCCTGATAATGCCCAGAATGGTTTATGCAGTCACATACATAATAAATGAGTAAACCATCAATACTACTATAAAACAAAACTTTTTTGGAAAAAACTCTTATTTCCTACTGAGGTAGATATCAAATGTGAATGAGAAAAATTTGCAAACACTGGGTTTCCAATGTATGCAAATTTATCTCATGCATAATTCGTAGGGATTTGGGGAAAATTCTATAACCAGCTCCTAAATTTAGGTGTCGGTAGCGCTCTGCCGATGCCAAAGTAATTGAAAAATGCAGTCAGAAACAGCAGGGTTGAAGTGCCTACCGACGCCTAAACAAAAGGCATCTGAAATGGCTATTGGAATCGCAGCTAGGTAACCACTTTAGGCCTACGTTTCAGCCACCTATTTTTGCTGCTAGATCGCAGCAGGGGAATTCCCCCCTCCCCCATTAGCTGAGCAGCAGGAACTCCCCAAAGCCGTTATACTGTAACGCACCCAAGTTGGATTGGTTGTCAATCATTCTAGGGTGCAGATTACAGAATCGCAGCTTTGGGGAGTCCCCGCCGCTCAGCTGAAGGGTGAGGGGGGAATTCCCCTGCTACAACCGGTTGAGTGGCTGTGGCAGGGAACCCCCATCCTCCATCAGCTGAGTGGCAGGCACTACCCAAAGCCACGGTTCTGTAACCGGTGCCCTCGAATGATTGACAGGCGAATGGCGGCCGCTTTTAAGGTGGCCACCAACTTGGGTGCTTGGTACAGAATTCGGCCCTTTCTGAATATCTGACTGGTGGAAAAATCACCAGGCTTGATTTGGAGGAGTTTTTTTATTATGCTGACTTTAGAACCATTACACAGGAAACATTACAGCTTATGGCTATGCATACAAGAGTTTTGACAGCCAGCAGCACAAGGATAATATCTGTCTTCCCTGCTTGTATCCTGAAAAAATGAAAGAGCCACTGAGAGGCACAATGGCACTGATTCTATAAACCAGTGCCTAAATCGGTAGGCAGCTAGGGAAACAGTGCCTGCCACAAGTCAATCAAATTTTAGGCACCATTTGTAGAATCACACTTAGCAGCGCCTAAATCGTTAGGTGCCGACAGAAGTCTCTACAACTTAGGTGCCAGTATATTAGGCCAGAGTTTTCCTGGCCTAAAATTCCAGGACCTAATACTTTCCATGCCCAAACTCCACATCTAGCCGTGCCTACTTTTCATGTAGGTGCCTTGCCAATTTTGGCACAGAAGCTAAATTAATTGGTTTTATTAATTGACTTTTAATGGCATCTGCAATTATCATGCCAATTAAGCCTAGACACCCACTGGCACCTAGCTGCCAGTGCAGCCTCAGCATGTAAGAAGGGGAAACTCAAATGATGTTAGTCCATTAGATTCTTTTCAGGACAAGGCATATAGAAAAAAAAAAACCAACCACCCAACAACCAACAAACAAAATGAAACAGCAACCTAACTTTTGTTGCTTGGGTTGAAAGTGACATTCAAAAACACATTTGCTGTTGAGATCCAAGTCTAAGCAGGGTATTTTCTTTCTGCTGGGTATTCCAGTCTGCTTCAGTCCTGCAGTGAAGTCACCTGCTGAATATATAGGACTCTAATTGTATCCATGGCAACCGACTGTGGCATCACCAACAGGAATTTCACCAGGGGCTGAAGCTAGCTGAGCAGCTGAGTCCTAAGGGGAAAAAACTCCCATTCAGACTAAAGCCTTAAACAACCAGGGACACAGAACTGACTAGATCAAACTGCTGGGGTGTTTTCTGGCCATTTTATGAGCTTCTGCAAGGGGTGTGCAGCCAATTCCTTATTATCAAGCACCGGCTAGCTCTGCTCCATGCTAAGAGTCTCTCCCCGTTTCCATAAATTAATTTGACATTGGCTTCTGTGAGCCCCAGGAAAATCCATTTAACAATCCAATGGCTTGCATCTGAATGAAAGTAAAGGTTGTCAAGAAACAGACCTGACCAAAAGTTTCAATGCAAACAAATCTTGCTGATAAGAAACGGACGCATGCTTTGCCGTTACATAATAACCGAGCTAGGGCGCAGCAGTCAAATTCTGTAACAAGAAACTCTTTACAGTATTCGTGTTTTCTGAGGGAACAGTCCTTATTGTAATATTTGGGTGACAGTGTTTCAATGCCAAGGTCATAGCTCTCTTATCAAAGCATTGTGACCTTAAAAGCTCGTAAGACAACTATGCTTTGATTAAATGTAATGTAATGTAATGTAATGTAATTTATTTCTTATATACCGCTACATCCGTTAGGTTCTAAGCGGTTATGTTTGGGAATTCACTTCTTTCTTTAAGTGCTGGCATCTGCTGTTTGTAAGCTTTCAGTGATGTTTTTATTTTATTTTTAGAAATCCTTTGTTAAAACACTGTGCAACCCTCCCCCCCCCAATCATAGCTACAATATCATCTCCATTTGACAACATATCAACATCAGCATATAACTTAGTGGGGCCTCTTTGAAAGAACGTCCAAGTCAGACTTGGAAGGTTCTGCTTGTAACATCTAAAGAACTGTCCATCTCACAGCCATTCTGTACAGGGAAAACAGCAGGGTTTCCTGTTCAAAAACATGTGAGAATGTCAAAGAATAAACAGCCATTGTCCAGAATAAAACATCCAAATGATGAAGGCGAAAAAGCCAAGGAGCAAGGACCTCTATCTGGCAGTATTTGTCCAAAAATGGCCCCACAGACTTCTCTACAGGGCAGAGAGGGTAGCCTTGGTCACTTCAATGTACTTAAATCTAGGGCACCCAGGTTCATTTTACACTGCAAGTCTGTTATTTCAAATGGTGAGCCCTCCATAGACAGGGAAATACCTACAGTACACCTTCTCAATAGCCCTCAGGCTTGCAGGTGTCTTTAATATTTAGGCACAGTAGGTATATTTCTGTTTCTGGAGGGCTCACAATTTTAAAGGTTTAAAAAAGAATTCCCCTGGTTTATAGTCTACTGCACTGACCACTAGGCTGCTGTATTCAGAATGCTCAAAATACCTGATCTTACATTACATTTCATTACATTGGTGTCTTCTATTCCGCCAATACCTTTCAGTTCTAGGCGGTTCACAAAAGAATTGGCCTGGGCATTCCCAGGTTGATAGTTGGAAAATACATTAGGATCTAGGGAGTCAGGAATTTCTTGAATAGCATGGTTTTCAATTCTTTTCTTGAACTTGTCAGGGGGTCTAGTTTCCCTTTGCAGTATCACTTGCAGGGGTGAGGGAGGGTAACAGTAACCACTGGGGGATTAAGGAGGGATCATGCCTTAATCCCTCCTGTGCTCAGCTATTCAATCAGGGCACATTTTGGTTTGGATGTTTTTTCCTGGTTGATTATCACTATTGGACATCCTAAATTTGGACCCTCCGCTGTCCCAAACCCCCCCCCCCCCAACACAACTCCTTGCTTTTGGGCCAAACTACACTGTAGGACATCCAAATTCTGCCTTTTGAAAATCAGGATTTGAATGTTTTTGGCAGATGGACTTTTTTGGAGCATTTTGAGACATCTGTCTGAAAATGAGTGCTGTTGTGCCAACATAACACACACACACAAAACCATGATTTACATTTTGTCTTAAGAAGAAGTTGTAGTTTTCACTGATTCATACTAAGCAAGTGAAACTGCTCATCTCTTTTCTAATAATAACTTACACCATATTCTTCTAGCAAGGTGCATTTAATTGAAATGTGACATTTCCCTTGTTGTTTGTACCTCCAAACCAAGGAAAGCCCAGAAATGACGAGTTTCTTTCCAATTTCATTACATTTCAGCCCTTCCCTTCTTGTTAATAGCTTTCAGGCACCAGAAAGCCTTGAATCTGTAACCTTTGGGTTAGAGTACAGTTGCCTTCCAGGAAGAAAGATTCTGTCTCTTGAGAGTCTGTTATTACCATGCTATACATCTGTGTCTTGTATTTCTGGTAATCCTAATTTCTGTTTCTTGATTGGCTCTTTTCATTCGGAAATCCTTGTGTATACAATAACATTAAGATTTACTAGGATTAAGGCAAACTAGACATATGCCTAAATATTTAGGGAGGGCCTGTCAAATGTGCCAGTTCAGTGGTTTCCAAGGAAGATTTTTTTTTCATCCCACAGAGGTCTTTCTGTCAATCGTCTCATCCCCAACCATCCTCAAGCATACAGCAGGAAAGGGGATGGGATTTGACATACCACCTTCTGTGCTTACAATCAAAGTGGTTTACATATTATATGCAGGTACTTACTTTGTATCTGGAGTGATGGAGGATTAAGGCCCAAATTCACTAAAGGTAGCGATTCAATCCCTGTTGGCCGATTACTGGCCGATTTTGAAACAGCGATTGATACACTAACTTTTTTGCATGTAAATGATTTGAATGAGCGATTGAGTCGGGGCAGCTCTGACAGTAGTGACAGGAGAAGCAGCTTACTGTCACTGCTGTCACCAGCTTTTTTTCTTTTTTTTTTTCATTTTTTACACACGCAAAATATCTAGCCAATTAAAAAAAATGAAAAAAAGCTGCCCCTGTGCCCCCCTTCCCCCAAAGAAAAAGGCAGGAGGGATGCTCAAAGCAATGGCCAATCAGGGACTTCCTTAGGCTCAACCCTAAGGAAGTCCCTGATTGGCTCAGGCAGCTCAGCCAATCAGGGCCTTAGGCCTCTCCCCATGGATCACATGATGCACCAGGACAGGGCCTAAGCCCCAGTCGTGTCCATGAGGCCTAAGGAGCAGGAGAGACTGAGCACCCCTCCTGCTCTCAACTTTTTGAGGTACGGAGATGGGGAGAGAGAAGGGAATGGGGAACAGGGGTCCGGGATCGTGGAAGGAGGGGGTGGGCATCCCTCCTGCCAGGGTTTTCAGGGGTGGGAGAGGTATTTGCCAGCAGGAGGGAGTCAGCATTCTTCCTGCTGTTTTGTTGATGGGGTTTGTCGGAGAGCTGGACCTATGGCAGGAGGAAGTGCGCATCCATCCTACCTTTTTCTTTGGGGGGTGCACTACCACATTTATCGGGGGGGGCACGTTTGTCGGGGGGGGGCTTTTTTTTTTTTTAATTGGGCAGATATTTTGTGTGTAATACATGCAAAATAAAAGTGTCATAAAAAAAAAAAAACAAGAAAAAAAAAAACAGGCGGACCTGTCAGTAACCCAGCTACCAACAGGTCTGCAGCAGTTGGGTTTTACAATAGTAAAACCCGATGCAAAATAGCCAAGTAATTACTAGTGAATAAATCGCTTGGCTATTTTGCATGTGATTTGACTAATTTGCATGGGTGGATTGGATCGTAGAGGAGATTGATCGGACAGCAGTTTAGTGAATCAGGTCGGGGTCAGGGTAGGATCGCAAAACCAGTACACTTCTCCCTACGAATCCGCGGTTTCAGTAACTGTGGATTCAGTTATTCGCGATTTTTATTTTATACAGGAAACGCTGCATTCCGGACCTCCCCAGACCTTACCTGGTGATCTAGCAGGCTTTTGGGGCAGGAGTGATCTTCCTGTACTCCTACCCTATGCAGATCACTGAGACAAAATGGCTGCAGGGAGTTCCCGTCATAATCTTGAGAGACTACGGGAACTCCCCGCAGCCATTTTGTCTCAGTGATCTGCACGGGGCAGAAGCGTAGGAAGATCGCTCCTGCCCCAAAAGCCCGCTAGACCACCAGGTAAGGTTCGGGATGCCAGGGGGAAGGCGGGAGGGAGGCGGGGGTGGGTCAGAGTCGGCCAAAAAGTTATTTGCGAATTTTCAACATTCACAAGCTGGCTCTGTCCCTAACCCCCATGAATAGCGAGGGAGAAATATAGATATCTGGTTTTGCAATCATCGGTACAGGATCAGAAGGTTCAGTGAATCTAGGCCTAAATGGCTTGCCCAGAGTCACAAGGAGCTGCAGCAGGAACTGAACCCAGTTCCCCAAATTAGGCTACTCCTCCGCTCCTGCATGTGAAGTTTATAAGCAGTACTTCTTGGTTCTTCTCTATTCATCTTTTGACTTTCCTTTGTAGAAATGCTGCTTGTCAACTCCTGCTGGCTGGAGGAGGGGGTGGTTAATAGTATATTTATATTATGATGGGGAAGGGTCTAATGCATGTATTTGCGTGTATTGCATGCTCTTATGGAACTGTGCTTAATGACATGGCTGCTAATTACATGCATAAGTGTAGTTACCTGCATAAGTGCTAGTATTCTATAATTTTATGTGCACAGGCGACATATAAATGCATGTGCCCAGTTATAGAATTAGGGGGAGAGTGCTCAAATTCCTTCACAGTTATCTCAGTCTCATGGGTTAGGTTACATATGACTAAAGCTCACTAAAAAAGCACAGTGTGAATTACAAAAAATAGAAACAAAGAAACATGACGGCAGATAAAGGCCAAATGTCCCATCTGCAGCATCTCCTGCTCTCCCTAAAAGATACCACTTGCCTGTCCCATGCTTTCTTGAATTCAAACACAGTCTTTATCTGTACCACCTCTACTGTGGGGCTATTCCGTGCATCTATCACCCTTTCTGTATAAAAGTAATTCCTTAGATTACTCCTGAGTCTTCATCCTATGCCCTCTCATTCTAGAGCTTCCTTTCAAATAGAAGAGATTTGCCTCATCAACATTTATGCCACATAGATATTTAAATGTCTCTATTATATCTCCTCTCTCCTGCCTTTCTTCCAGAGTATACTCGTACTTAATGAGGTCTCCAAGTCTGTCCCTATATGCTTTATGACAAAGACCACTAACCAGTTTGTAGTGGCCCTCTGAACTGACTCCATCTTATTTATATCTTTTTGAAGGTGCAGTCTCCAGAATTGCACACAGATGTTATGGAAATGGTGGCAGCAGCAAGACTCCAGAGAGCTGTATGAGATTCTGTATTAGGAAGAGAGTGAGGGGACCACAGTTATGGTTGATGGGGGCTGTTATTGGCCCCTGAGCCTTGCAGTGAAGAGCACTGTTTTAGGAATAATGTCTTGATCTTAAAGTAGTTTAATTAAACAATTTAAATATATATTTATTATTCTAGTTGTCATAGTAGATAAAATTACTGATAAATATTTTGATGTAAGGTATGACAGTAGCTATACAATTGTGGCACAGATTTTGACCTGTAGATTTTTAGGACTAGATTCTGTAAAGGACGTCTAAAATTTAGGCATTGTTTAGACATCCAGCAATAGAATGCTGACCCCCTCCCACCACCCATTTGGGGAAAAAACAGCACATTGAGGGCTTGCCATCAGCTGATGGCAGCAGAGGAATCCCCTACAGCTTAGTCAATTTCGGAGATTCCTGCTGGCTCAGCTGATGGGGATTCCCTCTGCCAGGATCAGCTGAGCTGCGGAGCCCTAAACCACTCCTTCCCCCCCCCCGGACATCCCCCAACATCCCCAGATCCCCACCCCATTACCCCCATATCCTCCAACACTGCTTGACCATCCTCCCCAACATCCCCCCATCTCCCAACAACATTAGACACCCCCCCCCCCCCACACACACACATATACATCTCTGAACCCTAGGGTTGCCAGATTTCCTCTGAAAAAAAATGAGGACTGGCCCCACCCTGCTCGGCCAACAGTCCTGCCCCATTTGGTCTACAGCTACACCCCATTCCTCCCCCATCCCCCCCACAAACCTCTCTAAGCTCATAGACCACATTTAGAAACCTTTGCGCATGCACAGACGTCAACACAATAACGTCACACACATGCGTTCATGCATATGATGTCATCACCCCAATGGCTTCCTGTGGCACCAGTAGTCTCTTCCGCTTGCAGCAGCAGTAGAAGACGCCTTAATTAATATAATGTCATCTCCTACTGTCATGGAACCAGTTCCACAGTTCTTATAGTGAGACTGGGTCCTGCAGCAGTAGGAAATAATGTTTTATTAAGTTGTCAATTGCTGTTGCTGGAAGGGGAAGCTGCTCAGAGGTAGATCCTGGTTTTCTAGTGGTAGGGTTACCATATTTTTCTCCCAGAAATCCAGGACACTTGACCCCGCCCCATTCTGCCTTCAGCCCCGCCCCACAAAGTCTCCTCTCTTTTTCTGGACGAACTCTAGCCAAATTTGGAGGGCCTGGATCATGTGCAGATATGTGTGACATCATCCACACATGTTCAGAGGCCCTCCAGATGCTGCTGGAGCTCATCAGAGCTTTCCAAAACCCGGACAAATGCTGAGTTTTGGAAAGTCAGTCCAGGAGCCTGGACTGTCCTCTAAAAAGAGGACATGTCTGGGTTTTCCCGGACGTCTGGTAACCCTATCTAGTGGGAATGCAAGCGATGACCCGCAAATGTGGGAGACAGCACATCTGTAACTATTCCCCCTCCCCTTTTACAAAGCTGTGGTAATGGCTGCCGTGAAACTAGGGTTACCAGACATCCGGATTTTCCCAGACATGTCCTCCTTTTGTCTTGGATGGCTTTTCAAAACCCAGCACTTTGTCCGGGTTTTGAAAAGCTGTGTTGGGCAGGAAGTCCGCACATGCGCGACCATCACATGATGATGTCACACATACGTATGACATCATCACATAACGTCCGTGCATGCGCAGACTTCCTTCCCTGCCCGACAAGAGTAGACATCATGGGAAGGGGCTAGGCTAGGCTTGGGGGTGAGGCTAGGCCTGGGGGCAGGGCTAGCAGTCCGGATTTTCCTAAAGGAAAATCTAGCAACCCTACATGTAGCAAATGCTCTGACACCCATTAATGCCCTCTGGGCATCAAAGCAATTACCGCAGCTTTGTAAAAGGAGCTCTATATTAGGCCACAAGCCTGACTTTCATGCAAGTTGTTCCAGTTCACATCAGGGCCCAGAAAGAAAGTATTTATTTAAAAAGTGTTACAGCTGCAGTAGTGCTCTCCCCCCTCCCCCATCCTCCTCCAGCATAAAGCTGAAAATCACAAAAGTCAGGGTTTGAATCCTGCTTTTCCCAATTCCCACTGACTCTCATTGTGATCTTGGGCAAGTCTCTTCACCTGCAATTGCATCAGGTACAACTTAAATTTTATGTCTACATACAAAAGAAAATAGCTGGGGTACCAGACAGTAACTCACCTTGGGCTAGATTCACTAAGCAAACCGATCGTGTACCTATCGGTTTGCGACCCGATTTCCCTCCGACCCGATTCACTAACCTCTGTCCCGATCATCCTCCGATCCGCGCATGCAAATGAGGGGGAACAACATTGAAATGATGGCAGGCAGCGATTCACAAACAAAAACCCTGCAACACCAACTGGGCTGGCCGACCACAAACAAGCGACTGCTGGGGACCAGTCGCTCACTTCTTTCCGACTGCCATCTCCTGCTATGCTTGTTGTCTACCTTGACTTTCCAGCGCTCTGCCCCGACTCTCTGCCACGATTTTCTCCTGCTGCCCTGCTCTGCCCCGAAACTGCTCTCCTGCTCCTTGCCCCTGACTCTCTGCCCAGAATCTCCTGCACAGCTCTCTGCCCCAAGTGATGCCCTGGCCTTCCCCCACAGTGCGAGCCTGTGGTTTTAACCTGTGGGTTTAAAACAGGTTAAAACCACGGGCTCATTGGGCTAGTAAAAGTTTTTTTTAAAAAGTGGGTCAGGATCGCTACAGAGCAATCCTGGCAGTCGTTTGGGGGCGTGATTCCAATCACCCTCATTTGCATAAGGGTGATTTGTGAATCAGCCTCCCAGACACGGATCGAATCGGATCCCTCACGGATTGGATCCCATCCGTGCCCTTAGTGAATCTAGCCCTAGAGCATTGATTCCCAACCTTGTCCAGGAGGAACACCAGGCCAGTCAGGTTTTCAGGATAGCCCTACTGAATATACATGAGCGAAATCTGCATATAATGGAGGTGCCAGGCATACAAATCTGCTCCATGCATATTCATTAGGGCTATCCTGAAAACCCAACTGGTCTGGTGGTCCTCCAGGACAGGGTTGGGAACCACTGCCCTAGAGCACAGGTGTCAAAGTCGGTCCTCGAGGGCCACAATCCAGTTGGGTTTTCAGGATTTCCCCAATGAATATGCATGAGATCTATTAGCATACAATGAAAGCAGTGCATGCAAATAAATCTCATGCATATTCATTGGGGAAATCCTGAAAACCCGGCAGGATTGCTGCCCTCGAGGACTGACTTTGATACCCCTGCCCTAGAGTTTGGATTTGGAAACACCAAGTAATTAAATCTAAAATCCAGACTGCTTGGCAGTCACTATTAAAAGGCTTCTTTTGTTGATATGTATATGAGATTTGTTAATCTCCAGAACACAATCAGTTCATGGGTTCAGAAACTGTAGATGAAAGTCCTGATTCAGTATGGGGAAAATCTTGGCAGATCAGGCCTTAATTGTAAAACTTACAATGTCAAAATAACTGGCCTGTAGAGAAAATCATGAACTATTCATTTTCAATCTTAAAAAAATGCAAACTGATGGAATGGCACTGCTCCAGTACCTGTGACAACTGAATCAATCACATCTGGGATGGCTTGCACACTGCAATTTAACCAGGCAAGAGCCTCTCCTGTCCAGTTCTGAAGATCTAACTAATCCTGTTCTTTATATATACACAAAAATCTTCTATTGGTAGGCTGTCACACAAAATATATATATATATATATAGTCTTCAAGGTAAGTATTACAGAGAGAAACCAGGGGTCTCAAGTGCTCCCAGCCAGAAGCCCGATATATATTACAGAGCTAATGGCCAGTACGGTGAGTTTTGAAAGTGGCTTTATATATACACACACATATTTATATAGTAAATAGCAGGAAGTAGTAAACATAGGGTTGCCATATTTGTGAAGTCAAAAAAGAGGACGCATGACCCCGACCCCACCTCCCACCAGTTGTGCACCATTTCCTTAGTCCCCCTGCCTATCTTCTGTACCTTTTTAGGATATGACAATGCTAGGTAATGTTAAGAAATAATATTTTAAGCATTTTGCACTCTGCCCTCTTCAGAATATTTGAAACAAATAATGGAAGACAAGTTCTACTCCCTTTCACTTTGTCTCTTTCCCTTCCTCCAACCCTCCTCCTGCGAGTGCATCTCTCTCTCTTTCTCTCTCTCCCTCCAACCCGCGTGGATGCTTTTCTTTCTTTTTCTCTCTACAACTCCATTTCACCACAGGTTCTTCTCTTTTTCTCTCCCTCCCTCCAATCTTCCTCCTGTGGGTGCTTCTCTCTCTCTCCCCTCCCACCCCCCATGGGATGGTGCTCCTCTCTTTCCCCTGTCCCCTGCCTATCTCCTAGCCGAAACTTTGGGCTGGCCAGCAGTAGCGTGGTGAGCCTGTTGTCGGCCTACCCCAGAAGCCGCCTCTCTGGAGCAATTTCCTGTTCCTGCATGGGTGGGATGCTCTAGAGGCGGCTTCCAGGGCAGGCCGACAACAACAGCCTTAGCTTGCCGCTGCTGTCAGTCAACCCAAAGATTCAGTTTCAAAGGAGTAGAAGGAGGTAGGTAGGAAGTTTAGGTAGGAGTTTAGGGCTGCAGCAGCATGACATTTTCTCCCCAGACCGGGGAGAAAGCCTTCCGGACACCCAGACAGTCCTCTAAAAAGAGGACATATCAGGGTAAATCTGGACAACTGGTAACTCTAACCCCCTCTTTTACAAAGGCGCGCTAATCGATTTAGCACGCGCTAAACGCTAACACGTCCATTATAGTCTATAGACACATTAGTGTTTAGCACGCGCTAGATCAGTTAGTGTGCACTAAATCAGCTACCGCACCTTAGTAAAAGGACCCGTAAGTAAACATGAAAAAACGTAATCAAAATATCTGAAAAAGCTACCATATTTTTATCCTGGCACCGCCTTGATTCTACTGCTTGATCACATCAGACCAACTCATAAGATCCAATTTTTTTTTAAATGACTGGGGGTGCTCAACTTGGTACAAATAAAAGAAATGAAAGCATGGTGCATTGTAAACACATCTGGTCAGGCTGTCCTTAAATGAAGAGCCCAGCAGGTGGTGCCACAAGAAATGCTACAAGAAATGCTAGGGTAACGCTGCAATTCCCTCCTCAACCCCCATTCGTCACCCAGGCCATCTACACCACAAATCACACTTTGCTTTCAGTCCACCATGGTCCATATTCACCCCGTCCCAGCCAGTTCTCAATATTCCCTCTTCCCTTGTTGAGAGGCATTAATTTTTGGGGCGCCATATAAAGAATTTGGTGCATTGTGTTTAGTAGGCCTAAATGAAATATATGTATTAATTTAAACACTGGTATTGATATTTAAATTAACATGGTTACCACTGCCAATCAATATCAAGCTTGTTGGTTTTTGTTTCCTCCTAATTTGCGGTAGTTTTTTCCTATCTTTATCTACCACTGATGTTTCAATCTCTGGTTACCACGTCCTATCTCAAAGCACTGGAGGCTAAGCTGTAGAAGGTTTGTGACCCTCAAGAAGAAGATAAATAACCAGTATGCTCTGAGATGAGAAACTCTTGTTGGAGAATTAGAGCTATCTGAGCAGCTCTTCTCAGCAAGATCTCAAAAGAATCAGTGCATCTGTCCCTATGACAGACCCTCAGGTCACAACAGGTCATTATCCATATGTTATAAGAAACCAACTATGGAAGGGTTGGGGCCAAGACTGGCTTTATGGCATATGATGACATCTTCGCGAAGGCATGGATGACAAAAACCCTAAATGCTCAGCCCTTCATAGCAGCATAAAATGAGAGACAAGACCTTCCCTGGGGAGATACTAGATCAAATGCCTTGGCAATATATAGTTAGTGATTTCCAAAGCAATTACAGCACTGAGCCATGGTTTGGAAGACTGGAGAAAACATTTACACGTACGTACACAAATATTGTATTGCATTTACCACACAATTCCCTTGCTGCCAGTAAACAGTTTCTACCGTGTAATTAAGTGGCGAGCAGTGTATAATGGATATGCAATGAAATAGTGCTTACGTAACACTGTCTTTGGAATTAAGTGCTATAGTTTCCTTAATCAAACAGTTTCAAAGTCAGCATTAGACTTGATGAAGCAGTGTGCAGATTGGCAGCATATAGAACCCACCACGCAAGCCTTTTCTTCCTCACTCACTGTTTCTGATTTTCTTTAGCTTGCATCCTCCGCTGCATTGTTTCTCAAGCCAGTGCTCCAGTAGACCCAGCCGGTCTATGATCGATTTACATGCACAACTCCCATTATATGAACATCTCTTTCAGGCATATTCATTGTTTATAGCCTTAAAAGCAGATTGACTGCTCTACTTGAACTGCTGCGCTACTAAGCCTGAATCATTTGTCTGTCACTGAAAGAAGGGTTATGTTAATAGTTTATAGCAGTGAATGACTTGGTGGGAAGGATAACCCCAGTGCCATCTTGTTCAATGAATACCAAGAATAAAGTAGATAGCGTTGAGCAAGAAGAAATTGTTGAGCCAGTCTGAAGAAGCCAGCGTTACTGAATGAAACAGTGGCCCCACTGGGCATTATCAGATAAGTGTTCTTTTTGGACTAAGGCACTTGAATGCAAATGTAAAAGTTTTGTTATGGAAAATTAAAAGTTTTCACTTGCAATTCACAAAAAAATAGAGGGAGTCTTTTAATTAATATAACATAACTTTATTCTTCTATACCGCCATAACCAAATGATTTCTAGGCGGTTTACACAGAAGAAGGCTGGACAATCAGCGAAATACAAATAGTTAAAAATACAACAGTTACTTAGATATACTCAAAATAGAGTTTTGCTAACAATAGTACCCACGTTTAAGAAATTAATTTGTCAAACAGCGCTGACTTAATTTCTTTACGAAATGCACCACAAGACAACATAACTTCACCAATGTATTTACCCAGCCAAAATTGCTGTTTACCTGCTTGGAATGTGAGAGTCTTATCCAAAAATGTCTTGTATCTGCAACCAGTAATTTTTGGATAAGCAAATAAATGTGAATTCCTAGTTTTCTTTATAGGACTATAGAACACGAAATGAGATAAAAGAATAGTGGGGGCCAATCACCAAATCAACTTAAAACAGATACAAGAAAATATGAATAATGCTCGCACCTCTACCGGCAGCCAATGCAGCAAACAATAGTAAGGACTGATATGGTTGTGTTTCTTCAATCCAAATATTAGTCGAACAGCCGTATTCTGTACTATTCTCAATTTTCTCAAAAACAAAAAGAAACCAGGAACCAATTGCAACATACTGAAGTAAAAGTTATGCAGCATGGTAAGTTTGGGTCAGATTCTACAAAAGCCATCGAAAGCTAGGCAGCAATAGCACCCTACCCTGTCTCACTTAATTGGGTTTATGTGGCATGATAATTGGTCACGTCATTGAAACCCAATTAAACCCTGATTTAAAAAAAAAAAAAAAAAAATAGCTGCCACTACACAGCCTGCCGGACTAGCACCTAGGTCCCCGGTGGCTAGCAGCGCATAGTGACGCTGAAGCCCAGAAGTGGGTGTGGTTGGAGGCAGTGCCGAACTTTGGCATCAGCATGTCGTGATTCAGGTCGTGATTCAGGGAGGATCCTGGGTGCCAGAAATGTGGGTATGTAAAACTCTGGCCTACTTTTCCAGCCCCTAGGGAGCTGCAATTCTGGCAGCGGTGCCTGTCAGTGATTGACACACAGCAGGCGCTGCTTGTGGAATCAGGGCCTGAGCTCTCTTTTTCTCCCTGAAATTACAGGCGGATTTTGCTTCTCTCATAGGTACAACTTGGTGTGATTTTGGTTGTTTTATTAATACATTTTTGGGAAGGATAACCCCACCAGGGTACATAGTACATGTAATGGTAGATCACAATTATAATGGCAATCTTTCCAAAAGGTACAATCTACTATGCATACAGGAAAGTGAACTTTACTTTTTGGTGGGAAACTCTTTGTCAATATTATAGATATGAAAGAATGACTGCTGAGAAATTGGGACAGAATAAAAAATTTAAAGAAACATGGGGCCATTAGCGGTATTTGTTAAAACCGATTAATCGAATAAGCCTTTAATTCCTAATTGATTTCTACACATATCCGGGGGGAGGGGGGAATGTACTTTGTATTAATACTTGTTTGGATAAAAGTGCTGTTTTATATATTAATTGAGTGTATATTGTTGGCACTTTGTATTTGATTTGAAAATTAATAAAGAATTTTTTTTAAAAAAGGAAAGTTTACGATCTGCTCATTTCTGGGCCACGAGTGGTAAACAAGAGATTTAAACTAGGGTCCCTGTGATTGCATACCTCATCTCTGATCGCTTTGCTATTTTGCTAAGCCTAAGTGGTATTATTCCTCACAGTGAGGATCAGTTAAGAAGCAAGTGCTGCCTCGCTTTCACCCACTTATCACCCAAGTGTAGAGTTCCATTAGAATCCTATTCCTCACTTTACTTAGTATGTAATATTAGAATCAATCCAATTTTCTAAAAAACTGGATTTCAGCGCTGCATCGGCTTCCATGATATTGCTTTCTTTGGCCATACTAGTGGATTTTGCAACAGGTAGCAGTGGCGATGTGGCTTTGCTAAGCCCTGTCAAGTGGACAACACCCCCACAGCCAGAGGAGAACAACGAGGATGATAAAGGGTATGGAGAACCTTTCATATGCCGAACGGTTAGACAGGCTGGGGCTCTTTACCCTGGAAAAGCGGAGACTGAGAGGGGACATGATAGAGACTTACAAAATCATGAAAGGCATAGAGAAGGTGGAGAGGATTCTTTAGACTAGCAGGGACAACTAAAACAAGAGGTCATTCAGAAAAACTGAGAGGAGACAGATTCATAACGAATGCAAGGAAGTTCTTCTTCACTCAACGGGTGGTGAACACCTGGAACGCGCTTCCCGGAGAGGTGATAAGACAGAGTACAATTCTGGGGTTCAAAAAGGGACTGGATGACTTCCTGGAAGCGAAGGGGATAACAGGGTACAGATAGAGGTTTACCTTACAGGACTTTGAGCGAATAGGGTATGGGCATTTTAGGTTAGGTAGGGAAAACTTTCAGGTCATGGACCTGGAGGGCCGCCTCGGGAGCGGACTGCCGGGCACGATGGACCCCTGGTCTGACCCAGCAGAGGCAATGCTTATGTTCTTATGTTCATATGTGTTTACATCATTGGTAGTCAGGGTTCAGGTTCGACCAGGAGTGAGCTGTTTCCTGACTCGCTGGAGGGAGCTACCATCACCTGCTAATTTGGAAGGGAGTAATTTAAAGCAGAATCAGCAGACTGTAAGTGTACATCTCCCATCTGGGGAGTTACTGCATGTTAACCCTCAGCTGCTGGAGTTAGAGAGACCTAAAGTTGTATAATGGACTCCACATAGGATGCCTTTAATAACTTTTTGTCAGTTTATGATTGCTTTTAGTAAGCAATTTAATCAAGTATCTGGTTCTGTTGAAGCCTGGGATAAGTTCTTGGAACAACGCTACAGTCAGATCAAGAACATAAGAATAGCCTTACTGGGTCAGACCAATGATCCATCAAACCCAATAGCCTGTTCTCACGGTGGCCAATCCAGGTCACTAGTACCTGGCCAAAACCCAAGGAGTAGCAATATTCCATGCTACCGATCCAGGGAAAGCAGTGGATTCCCCCATGTCTTTCTCAATAACAGGCTATGGACTTTTCCTCCAGGAACTTGTCCAAACCTTTCTTAAAACCAGCTACGCTATCCGCTCTTACCACATCCTCTGGCAACGTGTACCAGAGCTTAACTCTTCTCTGAGTGGAAAAAAAATGTTTTCCAATTGGTTTTAAAAGTGTTTCCCTGTAACTTCATCGAATGTCCTCTAGTCTTTGTCATATTTGACAGAGTGAAAAATCGATCCACTTGTACCCACTCTACTCCTCTCAGGATTTTGTAGACTTCAATCATGTCTCCCCTCAGCTGTCTCTTTTCCAAGCCACGTTGGCTGAAACTCAAGTGATTAATATGGCTTTAGTGAAGGACAAGTTGTACTCCTTTAACAAAAGGACTGATAGATGTCAGACTGGTCAACTGAATCTGACAGTTTCTTGAGTCATATCTTGGAGGGTGCTACATAGTAACATAGTAGATGATGGCAGATAAAGACCTGAATGGCAGTTTTTCACCATTCGCGGTCTGGCTCTGCCCCTATCCCCCGCGAATAACGAGGGAGAAGTGTAGATATACTAGGAAGTGAAATAGCTTTTCTTTGCAGGTGGATGCATCTTTGTTGTCAGAGAATGTGGTAGTGATTCAGGTTATATTTGCGGTGGCATGCGAATTTTAGCGAGATTCCGTTTGGTATATTAGGTGGTGTCTTTGGGATTCCATCCGTCCGGGGTGTAGACGTGGGTCTTCAAGGAGTTTAATAGCTTTCTTCCTGCTCCACTCCCTAAATCTTTTTTAGCCTGTTCTGCTTCTCATTTTCCCTTGACCCAAACTTCTATTTCCCTATATTCCCCAGCAAACTCCAATACTCTTTTTTTCCTAACCAGTTGCTGTTCAATGCAGGTTTAGTTCACCCATCTCTTCACTGCTTCCCACTTCTCACTCTTCTCTAGAGGTGAGACTTCCTTTCCATGGTAGGGTCAACTCTTCTTAATTTGTGACTCTGTATTGACCACAGGTATTGTTCATTTACCTGCTCTGCTCTCCCTGCATCCAGACACATTCCTATTTTCTAGGATTGTTTCCCTTTTGCACTGCAGCACATCACTTGGTACTCACAGATTCCAGGCCAATGACCACCCTCATCCTCTCTCTTCTCAGAACCCTTTTCTCAGCCCCCCTGTTCTTTGAACCACACACAGTTCCTCTCCCTGTCCTCATCTCTTTTTCTTTCTATAGCCCATTCCTCACCCACTTATCTTTGTATCATAGCCCAGGCCCTCCACCCCCAGCTTGCATTCACATAAGAACATAAGAATAGCCTAACTGGGTCAGACCAATGGTCTATCTAGCTCAGTATTCTGTCTTCACAGTGACCAATCCAGGTGACAAGTACCTGGCAAAAAACCAAATATTAGCAACATTCCACAGAAAAAGGTTAGACAAACCTGATTTAAAACATTAGCACTAGGTATGGGTTTAGTGTTGAAATTTCCTTTAATGTTATTCTTTGAGGCTAGAACATTATTATTCTTTTTTTGTCCCAAGCTGGTCTTAGATTTTATTTTAGCAAAAGAAGAATTGAGAGTTACTGTTAATGTCTATGTAATGGTCACCTAGCTGAGATATATTGGAAGATGTGAAATCTCATTTGGATATTAGAATGGTGTTAAATCTATTTCCTTTTCATTTTGGGTCTTATTTCTTTAACTTGTGGGCAAATGACTGTATAATTTATTTCCTAACTTTTTCATTTCTCCTTGTAATTTTCTAATTCTGTCTTATCACAATATTTCTGTGGTATTTAATTGTCCAAATGTGAAAAATGAATTTTTTAAAAAAGAGACAGAGCCATCATGGCTCACCCATGTTCTGCTCATGTATGCTACAGCACAGACAGTGCTAAAACTACAATACATGGCTCTATGTCTAGGTTCCAATTTGTCCAAAGGCTGGCTAAGACGGTACACCGACAAATCTGCGCAGGACAAGAGTGCTCAGACAAATGCGCCCTGACAATTGCGCACACGGACAAGTACGTGCAGGAAAATTGCGGCCCATGGATATCTGGAAGGCCCTGATTTGCTGAGACTCCTCGGGCCCCTTGGGACAGGGCCTGAGGAGTCTCAGCAAATCAGGGCTTTCTAGCTATCCAATTCTGTGCAGGGTTCCCATAATCACGAGATACCCTAACCCTAGATAACACTAGATAAGAAGTGAATATTTTAAGTGAAGTGGGGGGGGGGTGTAATTCCCCCCACCCTCCCCTCAAAAAAGAATGTTACTTTGTAACCCTCAAAAAGACAAAATAGTATTCACCGTCCTCCCATTCAGTGCGCCAATGGACTGTCCCGAAACATAGGTTGCGGACTGCTGAACATGAAACCAGCAAGTTTACCAACAAATCCATCCCATTCGTCCTCCCATTCAGTGCGC
Organism: Geotrypetes seraphini; assembly: GCF_902459505.1. NCBI lineage: Eukaryota > Metazoa > Chordata > Amphibia > Gymnophiona > Dermophiidae > Geotrypetes > Geotrypetes seraphini. The sequence goes on from NC_047084.1 coordinate 379,568,885, forward strand.
ACATTTGTCTTTCGTGCAATTCTCGGACCGCATTTGTCAGTGCCCTTTTGGCCTGCGCGCATTTGACGGGTCACCTGCTAAGACACTGCACCTCTGCATGGCTTTGTCGTCTTCCCTACGCCCTATAAACAGAAAGGGGGAAAGGGGCTTCCTAACCTCAAAATGCTTCAGCTAGATTTAGATCTTGTGTGTGCTTTCAACATGCACACACTCCCAAAGCAGCTTCTTTCAAAGACAAGATTAAAAAAATAAATAAAGACAAGATAAAAAAAAATAATAGAGACCAAAATGCTAGAATGACTGCTCAGTGCTTGATACAAACACTGCTCTACAAAAAAAGCCAGCGCTTTCATTGTTCTATATAATTCAAAAAAAATCTATTAGATGTTGGACAAAGTCTGAACTCAGGGGTTCAAAACCCTCAGAGGTGAATAACAGGAAATCAGATCATCTCTTCCTAAACATCAAAGCAGTCTCAAATACCACAGATAAATTTAAATTATGTTCCCCAAAACAACACTTCAGATGATGCATTGTTTAAATAACAAAAAAAAAAAAAAGTTTTAATACTATTTCAAACTCTGCCTATTATCTACAAATTTGCTTTGGGTTGCATAGAACACCGAGTCCACTAATGTTTTTTAAGTACAAGCTGAATCCTGGATTTATGAAAAGCAATTAACCCTCGTACCAACTCCTGACATTTTCCTTCAAATTCATGAAAAAAGGCACCTACTTTTTTTGGTTAAGGATTTGAGTTCCACTGACTTTCTAGTTCAGCAAACATTCAAATCTAATTACATCAGGCCCACTGGTTACATCTTTCACCCTTTTTAAACATTGGTGTTATGTTGGCCACCCTCCAGTCATCAGGTACTGCTTTTGATTTTAAAGGTACATTCAAAATTCCTAATAATAAATCTGAAATTTCATTGTTATACTTCTATCAGTAAGATTAGTCTCACCAGTCTACAATATAATTTCCCAGGTCACCTCTGGAACCCATTTTCTTTTTTAATTGTGTCATTATTTTTAATTTTTGCAGTAAACATAGAGCATCTCTTATCAAGCTGTGCTAGAGATTTTTAGGACAAGCTGGCATAATTCAGGCTTCTACACTCATAGAATTCCTATATGAGTGTTGGAGCACTTACCTCACCAGCCTGCGCTAAAAACCTCTAGCGCAACTTGATAAAAGGGGAGATAATGTTAGCTACTCTCCAGTCTTCAGGTACCATACTACAAAAATGTCCTCTTTAAATGTCAATTTCTCAATGTATTTTTGCATATGCAATAAATGTAGCCCTATCTTGTTTTCTATTTGAATTAATACACATAAACCTTTTTAAATTACTAAGCTATGCTTTGTTTTTACAATTAAACTCTATATAATGAGTTTAATAACTACTGTGTTCTGTTTTTATAATCAAACTCTAAAGAGTGAGTTTTGTAACTGCTATAAACATTGACTAAGAACCTCTTTTACGAAGCCGTTAGCAGGGGCCGCTGCGGTAACGGCCCCGAAGCTCATAGAGATTTTCAGGACTTCGGGGCTGTTGCCACGCCGCTTTGTACAAGAGGGGGGTAAGTATTAAACTATATGATAAACTGATGTTGTTAGAGGAGCATAAAAAGACATTCCGCCTGCTGAATTAGCGCCCAGTATTCAGTGTCGGGCCATGTCCAGGCTCCAGCACTGAATAGTGGGGGCTAAATGTGGGCAGGCAGGCTGCTGGAGCTTATGCGGACCCAGCCTATATTCAGCCGGGCCCACATAACAAGTTATGCATCCCCGGCTGAATGTCAGATGAGTACCCATTGTAGAAATAGCATTGAGCATCAATTTCCCAACTTTGGTCACCAGGACTTATGCCTGCTAAAATCAGGTATAATTCTGGCACCCAACTGAGCATATATCTCTTGTAATAAGCATAACATAACATTAATTTGTATTTATATATTGCAGTTCTATGCGGTTTACAAAAGAGATGGGCTGACTATTGTCGGTGAGCTACAATATTGGCATTAACGAGTTAACAATAGTTTCGTATCAATATGCCACTTTGGAGGAATTTCAAGAATTTTGAGAGCAGATGGGTTTTTAATAGCTTTCTAAAATGCATATATGAGGTTGATATATTCTGACCATTGTAATCTATAACACTGTGCAAATTTTAAGAATATCCCTGATTCACCCATATTTTCCTTCTGGATTGCACGGTTCACAGTCATAAGCACGCCGGACAAATGGGCGCCGACAAATTGGAGCAGACAATTGAGCGCAAGACAGCAGCGCACCACACAAAAACCTTATTTTAAAGGGCTCCGATGGAGGGGTGTGGGGGGAACACCCCCAGTTTACTAAATAGGTGTTCGCGCTGCTGTTGGGGGTGGTTTTGGGGGTTTGTAACCCCCCCATTATAGAGGAAACTTAACTTTTTCCCTATTTTTTAGGGGAAAAGTTAAGTTTTTTGTATAATGTGGAGGGTTACACACCCCTCAACACGGCAGCACGAACATAGCGCGAACAGTATTCGGTAGAGTGGGGGGGTCCCCCACACACACACCCCCATCAGGAGCCCTTTAAAATAAGGTTTTTGTGCGGCGTGCTACTGTCTTCCGCTCAATTGTCTGCTCTAATTTGTCGGCGCCCATTTGTCCGGCGCGCTTATGACCCGTCACCGGATTGCACGCTATGGGATTTGTGTGTACATTGTTATAGAATAACACAGAGTAAGATGTGCACGCAAATTGAATTTGGTGTCAATTAATGCCAAGTAGCATCCAATTACTGGCACTAAATGGCTTCTTAGCCAATTTCATTGGGCACACATCTTGGACCAGCGACTATAAATTGGCGCCATATTTTTCACTCCATAAGATACACTTTTTACCTCCAAAAAAGTGGGTGGAAATGTAGGTGCGTCTTATGGAGTGAATATAACACCCCCACCCCACCTTTCTGGTACCTCTTTTTAATTCCGGCGGTCCAGCGTTGTATCGGCAGGAACTTTCCGTGCCCCTGCCCCTCTCTCGCTGGATGGCTGCCTCCGAGTCCTCATTTCTTGCGGCAGAGCGGCACACAAGGCAGGTATGAGCTTTTCGCGTTCCTGCCTAGCCTCGCATCATTCCCCGAATGGCTGCCGTCAGTTCTCACAGGACTCGCGAGAACTGACAGCAGCCATTCAGGGAGTGGTGCAGGACCAGGCAGGAGCGTGTAAAGCTCACACTTGTCTTGTGCGCTGCTCTGCAGCAAGAGATGAGGACTCGGAGGCAGCCATCCAGCAAGAGAGGGGCAGGGGCATGGAAAGCTGGACCACTGGAATTAAAAAAAGGTACCTGGGTGGCCCTGTCTGCCTGCCTCCCTGCCACTAGGCCTGCATGCCCTGTGCCCTGTCCCAGCCTGCCACTAGACCTGCCCTGTGCCCTGTCTTGGCCCACCACTAGACCACCAGAGTGGGGACAGGGGGCAGGGCAGGGTGGTGGGACAGGGTACACCATTTGGTTCAGAATTTTTTCCTCCTGTACAGGTAGGTGCGTCTTATGGTCAGGTGCATCTTATAGCGTGAAATATATGGTATATTAGTATCGTGTACTGTGTTCCTACCGTTCCTATTTCTTTGCACACATAGTACCTGAATCATGTTTTATGTTCATCTTGGATATACTAACTACCTGTTCAGTCTTGTTAACTGTGCTTTATCTATCTTAGCCTCTACAATTCTGGGTATCCCTTCTCTGTTCTTCCTGTCATGTTCCTAGTAGGTACTAGTCAACTATCTCCTCTATATAGAATGCGGGAGTTATATAGAATGCGGGAGTTATCGCAGTTGGACAAGAACAATGAAATTGGTAAAATATAAATAGTTTTAAAACAAAGAAATTTATAAATACTACTGCTTGGTACAGAAATGAAAATCCAAAGAACATGTATCTAGGACCACTCTCAGAAAATGTGACTCTTTTTCTAATATCTACTACTCCTGGGCTTTCATTTGCATCTTGTTTGTAAAAATGCACCCATAAGGAGTTTGCATAAGAAAAAGCAGAACAAAAAGACACTCTTATTATTTAAGATAGATGGCAGTACCCTAACATAAATCGTGGGGTTGTCACCACTGAAGAATCCCAGCTCCAGTTATAAAGAGAAGTCATTAACCAAGAAACAGGCATGTGAATGACCAATTGGTCAATCTTCTAATGTTTCAGTTTCAAAATGTTTGATTTTTGAATATAAATTAGTTACAAAACCCAACAGGCATAATTTTTCACATTTTATCTTTCAAATACAATCAGGAAATAAAGATGTTAAGCCTTTCTAGAAGAATTTTCTCAAAGGTGATATATATTTTTCTTCAATGATATAGGGAAATTTAATCTAGATTTTAAAGCATGCATTTCCAATGAAACAATCTAGTAGAATGGAGCCCTCTTTCTAGATGTGATCATTAAAGATGTTGCTTTTAATAATGCCCCTTTGTCAAGAAGAAAGCCCTGAAGTACTGTGTCGATCATGGGACAACTTAAGGATGGGGAGGGGCTTATAATTTACTCTTTACATAAAATGAATGTCTAAAACAGTGGTCTCAAACTTGCTGTAAACCCTGCTGAAAAGAGCTTACAATCTAAAACAGACAAACAGGACAGAGGTTAGGGAATTTCTCACAGAAGAAATCATAAAACAGACATAGGTACGAGTTAGGTGTTAAAAGCAGCCTAAAAAAACTGGGCTTTTAGCCTAGATTTGAACACTGCCAGAGACGGAGCTTGATGTACTGACTCAAGCAGTCTGTTCCAGTCATATGGTGCAGCAAGATAGAAGGACGGAGTCTGGGTCTTGGCAGTACAGGAGACGGATACAGATATGAGACTCTTTTTTTTAAAAAAAAAAATCTTTATTGATTTTCAAACTTTGATAGTGCAATATAAATAATTGAATATAAAATACTGCATAAAACGCACTATTAACTACACAAATAATACATAAAACAAATATTTTCTCCCATACTCATCTCAATTATTAATACAATAATACATATGATGTGATTACAATATTATAATTAAGTAATTTAAATCTTCAAAATACATTTCCTTCCCCCCACCCACCCACCCTCCCTGGATGTGTAAGGAAAGCTAAGAAAAAGAAAAATACATGACCCTTATTGCCATGCAACAAATGCAGTCAATGGACTCCACACTATCGATTACAAAAAAATAGATAATTCGAAATCTAATAGATGCTGGCATTGTCATATTAATATAGGGACTCTGGATCATCTGTTATATTTTTGTCCATTGATACTTAGTTTCTGGAAGTCAATTTGGGGACAAATAAATCTCATTCTTGAATCATCTATTCCCTTATCCTATGAAGCTGTAATTTGTGGTACGTTACTACACATTAAGCCTACTTTAGATAAATATAAATGTCGCCTTTTCCTGATCATGATGGGTATAGCTGTTCAAATGGTCACGCATAATTGGAAGAACCATGACAGAATTATTTACACTTTTTGGTGGGCAAATGTGTGTAAGAACATAAGAACATAAGCAGTGCCTCTGCTGGGTCAGACCAGGGGTCCATCCTGCCCAGCAGTCCGCTCACGCGGCGGCCCATCAGGTCCAGGACCTGTATAGTGATCTCTATCTATACCCTTCTATCCCTTTTTTCTTCAGGAATTCATCCAATCCCTTCTTGAACGATACCGTATCCTGTCCTATCACACCCTCTGGAAGCACATTCCAGGCATCCGCCACCCTTTGGGTGAAGAAGAACTTCCTAGCATTGGTTCTAAATCTGTCCCCTCTTATTTATGTGTACCAGGCTAAAAGTTCATCTTTTTCAGGCTACTTTTATCTCCAAACCCCTTATTTACCTGTTTGATATGCATGTTTTAATCATTCCCATTATATATGAAACCCCCTAATTTCTTATTTGTCCTGTTTGGCTGTCTTGAATAGAATGGAAGCTATGCTGAGCAGGAACTACAAGGAGGTGCTGAAAAGTTATCAGCTCAGCCAAGAAGAGAGTGACCTGGATATGGTTCAATCAATGATCTCTAATCTATAATTGGCTAACACTCTTGATCCCTTGGGGGAGAATGTTTGAACTTAGATAAAAATGGATTACAGAAAAATTTAAGTAATGGACATCAGTATGAGCATCAACATTGTCCTGGGGGTTTCATTTTTGAGTCAATCAATGATCTGACACAATGTCAAAACATAGAATTTTGTTTCTGCAAATTGGCACTTCCCCCCCCCTTTATTTATCAATTTTACATTTTAACAAAATCAAACATTTTGTACAGAAAGATTATATGAATACATTAGGAAGAATAATAAAAAAAAATTCATTTTCAATAACTTCACTCTATTCACACATTCTCAAATCCTCAAATTGATCCAAGAATCTACGAGTGAATTCAAAGAATAAACTTTAAACAAAATAAGAAAAAAGGTATCTGATGACTGATTCAAGGGGCTTATATTTCTACTTTTAGCTAGCCGTTGTTCCTTCCTTTCCCAGGCGTTTCAGTGTCAGGAATGTTGTAAGTTGAGCCGGTTCAAAAAACACATATTTATTAGCTCGGTATCTTACTACACATTTACATGGAAAACGAAAGAAGAAAATACCACCTAGCTGAGCAACACCTGGTTTCAATAAAAGAAATTGACATCTATGATTTTGAGTTTCTGGGAAAACTTGGATTTTCAAACCTAGAAACTCCTTGGATTTATTTTTAAAAAACATTTTTAATATCCATTCTTTGTCTGGCAATAATGCCACAGATAATAGAAGAGTTGATGGTCTAGCCAAGTCTTTATCGGATACTTCCATCATCGCAGTCAAGTCTAATTGAGGTTCCTGCTCAGCCTGAATCTGATCCTCCACTTGCTGTTCCAATACTCTACCCGGCAAATAATACACCCGAGTGAAGGGAGGTATTGAGTCTTCGGGAATATTCAAAATCTCCATGAAGTACCTCTTTATCATTTCCCTTGGACTTATAGAGGGAACTCTTGGAAAATTCAGCAAGCGTAGGTTATTGGCTCGGTAACTATTTTCCACTGTTGCAAATTGGCACTTAACGAAATAAGATAACACTCTTTTCAGCTACAGTGGCAAAATAACACTCAGAATTTAGAAGATGGTTGGCTGGGCTGAGAACTTTACAGCACCCCCCCTCGTATCACCTACGTGCTTATGTAAAACACTACATACATCTAGTTGTGTAGTCATAGTAGTTGTAGGGATAGGAAACACCACACAGAGTGATCAGTGATGGGAAGAGGCCTTTTGGAAAGATAAAGATAACACTCACATAAAGAAACTTGGTTAGGCAAAACTGTAGATTTAGAGATACTGGTATGAAGAGTTTGCTGTGCTGGAAACCTATTTTTGTTCTTAATGGCAAATGACAGAGGCAGCAATAAAACAGGCTGGCAATGAAGCATGTGCTGTGTGGACGGATTTGACAATCCCAATAAATGATGATAAATTGTGAGATAAGATGGCAGCTCCCTTGGCTGCTGTTTACAGATACATGTAGTTTAATGATCATTTTCCCCAATCCTTATTGTAAGAGAGGTATTGTGAGTGAATGCTATTCTGCAAAAAGAAATTTGGCAATATTGCCTTATTTGGCATTACTTTATTAGAAGGACATTTCCTTAATTTTTTTTTTTTTTTAAGCACAAAGTTTTATTTAAAAAACAAAAAAAGATATTAAACGTGATGGATATGTTAACTATTTCCTTCTTATTAGCTGGTTGAGATATGAATGTAGATTGTACTAGATGTTCATGTCTTATTTGTATTGTTTGTTTTAATTATGTATATGGTTGTGTAAGTAGATTAGACTTTAATAGGCAGCATATGAGGGGGTGCTGAAAAGTTCTCAGCCCAACCAACCAATTTCCCAAATTCTGGGCACCATTTTGCCACTGTAGCTGAAAAGATTAATTTATTCAATTTTCTATACTGTTCTCCCAAGGGAGCTCAGAATGGTTTACATTAATTTATTCAGGTACTCAAGCATTTTTCCCTGTCTGTCCTGGTGGGCTCACAATGTGTCTAATGTACCTGGATGACTTGCCCAAGGTCACAAGGAGCAGTGTGGGTTTGAAACCACAACCCTAGGGTGCTGAGGCGGCAGCTTTAACCACTGCGCCACCACTCTCCCCCCCCCCCCCCCCTTTTTACAAAACTGTGATAGTGGTTTTTAGTGCAGGCTGGCTGAGTTCCTATGAGCACAGAGCATTTAGCGCACCAGCCTGCACTAAAAAACGCTATCGCCGTTCTATAAAAGGGGGGTTATTTTGTGAAGTAACTATTTGCAGAAACAAAATTCTATGTTTTGACATTTGTTTCAGATCATTGATTGAACCACATCATTCTCTTCTTGCTTGGGCTAAGAACCTTTCGGCACCCCCTCATATACATTCTATAAAAAAATTAATAAGTTTCAAGTTCAAGTTTCAGGTTTATTCATGGCTTGATATACCGACAATCACAAGTACACATCTCCCTCGTTATTCGTGGGGGATAGGGGCAGAGCCGGACTACGAATAGGGAAATATTGCGAATATCCGGCTCTGACCCACCCCCGCCTCCCTCCCGCCTTCCCCCGGCATCCCGGCCTTACCTGGTGGTGTAGCGGGGCAGGAGCGATTTTCCGATAGGAAATGACTGCCGTGAGTTCCCCTAGTCTCTCAAAACTACAGCGGGAGCTCATGGCAGCCATTTCCTATTGCCGATCTACACGAGGCAGGAGCGTAGGAAGATCGCTCCTGCCCCGAAAGCCTACTAGACCACCAGGTAAGGCCAGGATTCTGGGGGGAAGGCAAAAATATGGGGGGGTTTCCCCTCCCCCCAAAAAATCGCAATTATGTGAAATCACAAGTGCGGAAACCGCGAATGGGGAGGGGGAAGTGTATTTGGGCGGTTTACAATGTTAAAAATTGAAAAGGTCTAATACATAGTGTATTGTAAGTATTTCTGTCTAACAACGGTATAGCGGTTAGCAGTATAGAAACTTTAAATAAACCATAAACAGCACAGAATCACTGAACCTAACACTAACCCTATCCTTATTCCTTTGTTTGAATTCTACCTACGACTGATTGTTTAGACCTATATCTTGGAACGACTGAATTCTTTCCTATCTAAATGAACTTTTTTTCCTTTTATTATATTTTTGTAGTTTTAGATTCATACACCGCCTTACAGTTTACAGATTTATTAAACTTAAAATACCACCTAGTCACCAAAAAGGCAAATTCAGCAAAGTACAATTAAAAAACAAAAAGAAAAGAACTACAGACTCCTTTTTCAAAGCTGCGGTAATTGCCCACAGGGATTTAAAGGATGGCTGAGCTTTTGCTGCATGGCAACTGTTACTGCGGCTTTGTAACCCTCCCCAAAGCACCCACCTTGACCTTCAATAAAAAAGGCAATATATCAAGTTTTAATTGAATGAAACTTAAGTACCACTTCTTATTAAAAAGCCCAATTTTAAAGGGTGTTAGAATCTGGGTTCAGTGTGCCCTAATGCTAGACTTTCCTGTGTGCTAAGCCCAGGAACAATGCGGAAGTTATTTAGGGCTTTCTTATGTATTTATTTTATTTAGAAGCTCCTATGCTAGTTTTTCTCTGCCCATAATACACCCTGTCTACAATTTAAAAAAAAATAAAAATAGTTAATGCGCGCTTAATGCAAACTAATACAAAAATACTGCAAAAAGCTTCAATACATTTTACATTAGCCTGTTTTTCACACACTAAGGGCCAGATTCTGTAAAGGACGTCTAAAATTTAGGTGTTGTTTAGACCACTGTTCTTCAACCACCGGTCCATGGACCAGTGCAGGTCCACAGAAATTTCCTGCCAGTCCACAGAGCCAGCAGGTGCATCAGGACCAAAACAGTGTTCTTCAATCGCCGGTCCACGGTGCGATCGATGCGGCGTTATCTTTGAGCCAGCTCCCTCTTCCTAACTGATTCAGTGCACAAAGCCACGGGCAGTGGCTCCTACGGGCATCCTGCACCTGAACCGGAAGCCTTCTCTCTGACGTTGCAACGTCAGAGGGAAGGCTTCCAGATGAGGCACGGGACGTGCAAGGTGCAATTAGTACTATTATGGGGGCGGGGTCTGGGGTGGAGATTGGGTAGAGATGGGCGGGGTCTGGGCCACGACTTAGCCCAGTGTTCTTCAATCCCTGGTCCATGGACTGATGCCGGTCCACAGAATAATTCTTTTATTTCTGCCGGTCCATAGGTGTAAAAAGGTTGAAAAACACTGGTTTAGACGTCCACAAGCAGAATGCTGAGCACGATTATATAATGCACAGACACACTATAGAGAATTGCTTATCATTTGAACTGTACCTGCTTGTTGCAGTGTTTTTTTCTTTGAGGAGAGTTTGGTTTTTCTCTCCTAGAATTCTGGACTTTGAATTTTGCCTTAAACGTTGATTTCAACTCAAACATTTGTATAGTTTTCCCTGCTAGCACTCAGGCTAGACAATCACATTCTTCTCCCATAGCTGTGTGTTGTTGCCACAGCAACGTTTCAGAAGGAAACACATTTTAGGATTTCTGCACTTAACCAGAATGTTGGCTCTGAATTAAACTCCTTTACATGCTGAGCTGTTCTAAGTTTTTTCCTGACAGTGCCTGTGTTTCAGAGCACAAGTTCTGCCTATAAAGAAACAGCTTATTTGAGGAAAGGTTATGTTGAAGTGAAGCAAAGTAATGTACTTTTATGATATGCTACTCAGTGTGCTGTGAGTTTGGGGTTTTTTTTTTCCTTTTCTGGCCAAGGACTGGCAGTTAGTGCTGCCCGATTCAGGAAAAAAATGTTGATTCAATTTGATTCAGCCCATTAAATCGATTTTTCAATTCGATTTTCCTGCCCAATTGGGTGCTTTTTCCAAACATCCTGCTGGGTTTATTTTATAGCCTCTTCACCCCCTTTGCCTTCTCCTAACAACACTGGCGCTTGATTCTAAACAAAATAAACAAACAAAAAAGACTTTTCCTCTTTCTGTTAAATCCTAGCTCATGTTTACAGTCTAACTGAAAGGGACTATAGCTGAACTGCTTGAACTAATAGCCAATCTGTCAATCAAATCAGGAAAGATTCCGGAAGACTGGAATGTGGCGAATGTTACGCCGATATTCAAAAAAGGTTTGAGGGGAGATCAGGGAAACTACAGACCAGTGAGTCTGACCTCGGTACTGGGAAAGAAGGAAGAAGCGCTGAAAAAGGACCACATCATTGATCACCTTGAAGGACATGGTCTGATGAGAACCAGCCAGCATGGTTTCAGGAAAAGCAGATCTTGTATGACAAACTTGCTGCACTTCTTTGAGGGAGTAAACAGGCAGATAGACAAGGGTGACCCGGTCGACACTGTATATCTAGATTTTTAGAAGGCATTTGACAAAGGTCCACATGAACGACTACATCGGAAAATTACGAGCCATGGAATCGAGGGTGAAATACTCACGTGGGGGTAAATGGACAATACTCGGACTGGAAGAGCGTCACCAGTGGGGTGACGCAGGGTTCGGTGTTTGGACCCGTGCTCTTCAACATCTTTATAAACGATCTGGACATTGGTACGACGAATGAGGTGATTAAATTTGCGAACGATACTAAGTTATTCAAAGTAGTGAAGACACAGGGGGATTGCGAAGATCTGCAACGTGACATAATCAAGCTCGAGAAATGGGCATTGACATGGCAAATGAGGTTCAGCGTGGATAAGTGTAAAGTGATGCATGTCAGTAACAAAAATCTCATGCACGAATACAGGATGTCCGGGGCGGTACTTGGAGAGACCTCCCAGGAAAGAGACTTGGGAGTTCTGATTGACAAGTCAATGAAGCCGTCCGTGCAATGCATGGCGGCGGCGAAAAGGGCGAACAGAATGTTAGGAATGATAAAGAAGGGGATCACGAACAGTTCGGACAAGGTTATCATGCTGCTGTACTGGGTCATGGTACGCCCTCATCTGGAATACTGTGTCCAGCACTGGTCGCCGTACATGAAGAAGGACATAGTACTACTTGAAAGGGTCCAGAGAAGAGTGACTAAAATGGTTAAGGAGCTGGAGGCGTTGCTGTACAGTGAGAGATTAGAGAAGCTGGGCCTATTCTCCCTTGAAAAGAGGAGACTGAGAGGGGACATAATAAAAACATTCAAGATAATGAAGGGAATAGACTTAGTAGATAAAGACAGGTTGTTCACCCTCTCCAAGGTAGAGAGAATGAGAGGGCACTCTCTAAAGTTAAAAGGGGATAGATTCCGTACAAGCGTAAGGAAGTTCTTCTTCACCTAGAGAGTTGTAAAAAACTGGAACGCTCTTCTGGAGGCTGTTATAGGGATTCAAGATAAAGTTAGACAAGTTCCTGCTGAACAAGAACATACGTAGGGCACTGGTCTTTGACCTAAGGGCCGCCACGTGAGCGGACTGCTGGGTACAATGGACCACTGGTCTGACCCAGTAGCGGCAATTCTTATGTTCTTATATTCATTTGAAGGGCACAGCAGTATTTTAAACAGATTGAAGGGGAGAGATATGGCTTAGCATACATCCACAACCATTTCCATAAAGAAATATTTCCTTAGATTACTCTTGTCTCTTTACCCTTATCCCGTGAACCCTCATTCCAGAGCATCCTTTCCACTCAAAAATGCCAGACTCTGGTGGATTTATATCTTATCTTTCTCATATACCTTTTTCCCTACCTGCCCTCCATTTTTTCCTGCAATATTTATAATTTATCTTCACCAGCCTGTGGGACTATCCTTCTGTGTAGCACCATCTGTTAGTCTAGCTGAGAAGTAGAATTATTTATCTTTAAATCATTTTTATTAGCAAACAGAAGCAAATAATGAAAACAAGAGACAGAGCTATCCTTTTTAATCGGAAAAATTCTCTCTCCCCCACTCTCCCTTTCAAACAACCCCTTCTGAGCTGCAAGAGAAACCTCCAATATCTATTTGTCCCACATCAGTTGATTTAACAACCAACTGTGTGCTGCAGGAGTAAGAATGTTCCAAAATTGTTCCCAAGTCTTCTGAAAAGCAAGAGAATCAAGATCCTGAATTCCTAGACATTCCATTGACAGCAAGTTTATCATTTGTAAATGCCAGTTAGCTAAAGTGGGGGCCTCAGGCTTCATCCAGGACAATAAGATTGATTTTTTTTTTTCTCCAACCACAGTGCTCAGCGAAGGAACTCTCTCACTCCTCTTGGTAACACCCGAGAGGAAAAAAGTAATCAAAGAGCCATAGAGGGGTAAGGTGAAGCAATAGCTTGAAATAATCCATGCCAAAATATCAGAATTTGGGGACATTGCCAAAATATATAACAGAATGAGGCCGAGCCCAGATTACATTTAGTTCAACGATTAGTATTACTAATGGAAGCTTATTATGCACTGTGTGGTAAGATATACAGTCAATAAAAACGTGTATTTCATTTCCCATAAGGAGACATTATCAACCAAGCGACCCATGCCTTGTATACAATCCGCTAAATTAGAGACGGTGATATCCATGAATAATTCTCTAATCCACATGATCTCCAAAAGTCCATAATCTATCTCTGCAGCGGAATCTTGGATGAAACAACAATGGAAACTTCCGCAGAAAGCCAAGTGTATATGCAGTGGCTAAGATCTCTTGTACAACTTTGCATAAATGCTCCCATGGGAGACTGCAAATATAAGCAAAGAAATCTGTAGACAGTAGCAAATAAGTCAACCGGGTTCCTGTAATTTTCCATCCTTGGTAAGTAGCTGATAAAGATAAAACAGTTCACATTGTTCCCAATACCTCAATACAGCGGAATCCATTCCCAGAGGAAAGGCAGGATTCCATCACACTGAAAGAAACGAAGTAGCTGCCACTGATAAGAAATGTCTTTTGCATAGCCACCTAAAGACTGCACATGCAGTGTGCAGTAAAATATAATCCTGGAAAACAGATGGTGCTTTTCCTTTATTGATATGCAGCAAATAACTGAAATGTTCCAAACAAGAAAGGTTAGTTTCCACAGAAGTTACAAAAATATAAAAAAGTTCATTACGTAATACAATAGGGAGAGAATTCCACAAATATGGAACAGAAGCAAAAAAAGTCAAAATTATGTGTGGAAGTCAACCGAACCAAGTGAACTGAAGGCAGGGACAACTGCTGAGTATTAGACGAATGCAGATTTTTAATTGACCTATATGGCACCAAAAGCTTAGATAAATAATCAGGTTGACCCGAATGCAATGCTTTAAAGATTAAAGTTAATGCTTTATGCATTAGTCAAAAACTATCACAAGCACAACAGACCAAAAACTCCTGTACTTTGGGCTCGATTACTGTAACTCCTTATATAAAGGTATCTGTCAAAAAGACATCCGACGTCTACAATTAATACAAAACACTGCCATAAAAATTATAATGAACAAGAAGAAATTTGATCATGTTACCTCCTTGCTAAAGAGTGCAAACTGGTTACCAATCCCTCATCGAATAACTTATAAAATTGCTTTAATTTCCTTTGAAACCAGGAACACAAAGAACCTGCCATCATTCATAAGCAAGGTGTAGAAGTAGAAGGGACGCTGGAAAGCAGTGATCACAATATGATCCTGCTTCAACCTGGACACGGGGATGAAACATCGGTCCAGATCAACGGCCACGGCACTGAACTTCCAAAAAGGAAATTACGAAGGGATGAGACTCATGGTGGAGAAGAAGATTAAGAAGAGGATAAGCACTGTAAAAACGCTGGAGCAAGCATGGTCCCTTTTTAAGGACATGGTCACCGAGGCACAAAATCTATATATACTGCGTATCAACAAGGGATCCAAGAGGAAAAAGAATAAGGAACCGGCGTGGCTCACTGTAGCGGTGAAAGAAGCAATCAGAGACAAGAAGGCTTCATTTAAGGAATGGAAAAGGTCAAAAACAGATGAAAACTGGAAAAAGCACAAGCAACATCAAAGCAGGTGCCATAAGGCAGAGGGGCCAAAAGACTATGAGGAAAAAATAGCAAAGGAGGTGAAAAACTTCAAGCCATTCTTTCGATATATTAAGGGGAAACAACCTTTTGATGATCATGGAATAAAGGGAGTGCTAAAGGAGGACAAAGCCATCACTGACAAACTGAACACATTTTTTGCGTCTGTATTTACCAAAGAGGATATCCACAACATACCGGATGCCGACAGGCTATACGCAGGAAACGAAGACAGGAAACTGACTGAATTGACAGTCAGTCTAGAAGAGGTATGCAGGCAGATTGATAGGCTTAAAAATGATAAATCTCCTGAACCAGATGGCATCCATCCAAGGGTAATCAAGGAACTGAAAGGGGTTATAATTAACTCCTTCAACTAATAACCAATCTGTCTATCAAATCGGGAAGCATTCCAGAAAACTGGAAAGTGGCGAATGTTACACCGGTCTTCATGAAAGGTTCGAGGGGAGTCTGACCTCAATACTGGGAATGATGGTAGAGGTGCTGATAAAGGACCGCATTGCTGACCACCTTGAGGGACACGATCTGATGAGGACCAACCAGCATGGCTTCAGTAAAGGAAGATCCTGCTTGACGAACTTGCTGCACTTTTTCGAGGGAGTAAACAGGCAGATAGACAAGGATGACCCGGTCTACATTGTATATCTGGACTTTCAGAAGGCGTTCGACAAGGTCCCGCATGAACGACTACTTCAAAAAATTGCAAGCCATGGAATCGAAGGTGAAATACTCACGTGGATTAGAAACTGGTTGGCGGATAGGAAACAGAGAGTGGGGGTAAATGGACAATACTTGGACTGGAAAAGCGTCACGAGTGGAGTGCCACAGGGTTCAATGCTTGGACCCGTGCTCTTCAACATATTTATAAACGACCTGGAAATTGGAATGACGAGCGAGGTGATTAAATTTGCAGACGATACGAAGTTATTCAGAGTAGTGAAGACACAGAAGGATTGCGAAGACATGCAATGTGACATAAACATGCTTGAGAAATGGGCTGCGACATGGCAATTGAGGTTTAACATAGATAAGTGTAAGGTGATGAATGTCGGTAACAAGAATCTTATACACGAATATAGTATGTCCAGTGCAGTACTTGGAGAGACGCCCCATGAAAGAGACTTGGGAATACTGGTCAACAAGTCGATGAAGCCATCCGCACAATGTGCGGCGGAGGCAAAAAGGGCGAACAGAATGCTAGGAATGATTAAGAAGGGGATCACGAACAGATCGGAAAAGGTTATCATGCCGCTGTACCGGGCCATGGTGCGACCCCACCTGGAATACTGCGTCCAGCACTGGTTGCTGTACTTAAAGAAGGACACGGTAAGGATCCAGAGAAGAGCGACTAAAATAGTTAAGGGGCTGGAGGAGTTGCCATACAGTGAGAGATTAGAGAAACTAGGCCTCTTCTCCCTTGAAAAGAGGAGACTGAGAGGGAACATGATTGAAACGTTCAAGATAATGAAGGGAATAGACTTAGTAGATAAAGAGAGGTTGTTCACCCTCTCCAAGGTAAGGAGAATGAGAGGGCACTCTCTAAAGTTGAAAGGGGATAAATTCCGTACAAACGTAAGGAAGTTCTTCTTCACACAGAGAGTGGTGGAAAACTGGAACGCTCTTCCAGAGGCTGTTATAGGGGAAAACACCCTCCAGGGATTCAAGACAAAGTTAGACAAGTTCCTGCTGAACCAGAAAGTACACAGGTAAGGCTAGACTCAGTCAGGGCACTTGTCTTTGACCTACAGGCCACCACGGGAGCGGACTGCTGGGCACAATGGATCACTGGTCTGACTAAGCAGTGGCAGTTCTTATGTCCTTACCCCTCATTATTCTTCGAGAAACTTACGATCAGCTTCTCAGCACCTTCTCCACGTCCCATCTTTAAAAATCATTAGTACTCATAGGGCTTCTTCATTTGCAACTTCTACCCCCACAATTTGGAACTCTTTACCTTTACATTTAAGGTCTGAGAATAATTTAGATAAATTGAAGGGACACCTCAAAAGTTTCCTCTTTAAAGACGCATTTGAATGCTAATGATCTCTGGGTCCACACTACATTTTCTGTACTATTCTCATTCCTCATTGATATAATCTCTCCCATTGCCCTTTTGTTTTTAACCTTAATTGTACTCTTTTCTTTTTAAATTGTATTTCCCCCTACTATCCTTTTGTTTTCATGTAAGTTATGTCTTGTCTATAACAAGTATGTTAGTTGTGCCCCTTTTTAATTTTTAATTGTTAAACGCTTAGAATTATGATTAGCGTTTTATCAAATTTTAATAAACTTGAAACTTGAAGTAAGGACACTTGTCTTACCCAAAAAAAGTTAAAGAGCTTTATTAATACATTGTTCATCCCTGTTAAAAATAAAAGAAGCATTTGAAAAACAAAACCATCGAGGTGCCAACATCATATTACACAAATATATTCTCTCCTCCAGAGACAAAGCATAGACCCACCAAAGTTGTAATTTTTATTTCAAATCAGCTATCAATGTGTGAATATTATAATCATATAAGGAAATTGGAACTTGGAAAAACAAGTGAGGTGATTAAATTTGCAGATGACACCAAACTATTCAAAGTTGTTAAAACACATTACAAGAAGACTTTAGATAATTGGAAGACTGGACATCCAAAAGGCAGACGAAATTTAATGTGGATAAATACAAAGTGCTGCATATTGAGAAGAATAGCCCAAATCATAGTTACCAGATACTAAGGTCCACTTTAGGGATCAGTGCCCCATAAAAAGATTTTGTGTTACCATAGACAATATGCTGAAAAAAGCAACCAGGATTCTAGGAATTAGAAAAGAAATGGTAAATAAGACCAAGAATATTATAATGCCATGGTGTGATCACACCCTGAGTATTGCATTCAATGCTGATTGCTATATCTCAAAAAATATATAGCAGAATTAGAAAAGGTTAAAAGAAGAGCAGCCAAAATGTTAAAGAGGATGGAACTCATCTCATATGAGGAGATTATGGCTCTTCAGTTTGGAAAAGAGATGGCTGAGGGGAGACATAATTGAGGTTTACAAAATCCTAAATGGTGTAGAATCGGTGACACTCAATGAAGTTACATGGAAATACCTTCATAACAAATAGGAGAAACTATTTTTCACTCAATGAAGAGTTAAACATTAGAACTCGTTGCCAGAGGATATGGTAACAGTGGTTAGTGTAACTGGGTTTAAGAAAAGTTTGGACAAGTTTCTGGAGGTAAAGTCCATAGTCTTCTACTGAGACAGACATGGAGGAAGCCACTGCTTGCCCTGGGATTGGTAGCATGAAATGTTACTATTACTTGGGTTTCTGCCAGGTACTTGTGGCCTGTATTGGCTACTGTGGAAACTAGATATATAGCTAGATGGATCATTGCTCTGACCCAGTATGGCTGTTCTTATGTTTTTAAAGTAAATGATATATAAATGCCCAAATATTTCAACCTGTTTTTCACCCATGTATGAAGAAAATCCTCTCCCCAGTGCTCTTTTACTTCTCTCAGTACTGGCAAAGCCAAGGATTTAGTAAGATTCAGCCCAAACCCTGACAAGTGACCATAAGTGTCAATAAGTCGCAAGAGTGCAGGTAGGGAATGATGAGGGGCGGACAAAACCAGCATCAAGACATCAACAAATGTCAGCACTTTAACTTCCACCCCATGAAAGTAAACACCCAACACCTCCTCTGATGCTCTAATACTACAAGAGGTAGCGTAAACAATAGAAGGCATAAAGGGTAGCCCTGATGGGTACCACAAAAAAATTGGGAATGACGCTGGATGTATACCATTCACCAAAATAACTGCCATAGGGTTGGAATATAGAGCAGTTATAGCTGGAAAAAAAAAAACCCACCCCTCTGTTCTCACATAAGAAAGCATCCGAAAGAGAAAGAGCCATTGCATGTTGTCAAAAGCCTGCTCCGTGTCTAGACTAGCAAGCAAGGCAGATGTCCTAAATTTCTGATAGTAAGACATTGCCAAAAGTACCTTGCACATATTGATTACTGATTATTGACCTCTAATTAAACCCACCTGATCTGTCCCCACTAAGTTAGGCAAGTAGACAAAATCTTCATACCAACATTAATTAAGGATATTGGCCTATAGTTCTTCTGGGAGGCAGGGAAGCCTGCCCAGCTTAGGAAGCAAACCAATCAATGATACATTTCATGTTGGGGGCAGGGGGAAGGCACCTTCCTCTACCACTACTGTAAAATAATCAACCAAGGGTCCCACCAATTTCATCTGCAACAACTTATAAACTTCTCCTGTAAAGCCCTCCAGCCCCAGGGCAGAATAAAATTGCAGGCCTTAATGACCAACTGTACCTCTTTAGCTTGAATTGGTTTATTAAGTGACATTATAGCTTCAGGGGAGAGTTTAGGCATCCCTGAGGCATTCAGGTAAGCTAAAATATTAGATGACATTTTGGATAGTCATTCCTTAGCAGCATATGCACCTTTAAAATACTCCCATACTGCATCAGCTATTTCCATTGCTTTACAGATAACAGCACCTGTAGTTGATTTCATTGAAGTTATAAAGTGAGATTTGTTCCATAACTGACTGCCTGTTTTACAAAGCTGCGCTAGCGGCTGCCACACGGCAACAGCCCCAAAGCCCTTTAAATCTCTGTGGGCTTCAGGGCCGTTACCGCACAGCAGCCACTAGCGCGGCTTTGTAAAACAGGCCCTTAGTCACCTGAGTCATGAGCTTCCATGGCTTGTTAATAAAGTTATACTTGTGATATAAAAGCATATTTATTTATTATATATTTATTTCTAATATTTCTAGACTGCCTAAAACTAAGCGGTTAACAATTGAAAAATATTCACAATAATTCATACACAATACATTTGCAAAATGCATTCAAATTGTATTTCAATTACATAGCAATCTCATCCCCTAAAAATAATTTTGAAAGCTCAAAGAATTTACACATTAGCCATCACATTATATAAAGTGCAATAAACACAGCTTAGAATTCTTACAATAAATCTACCAGGTAGATTATTTTTAAAAAGCCTCCACAAACAGTTGTGTCTTCAACATCTTTCTAAATTGTAAGCAGTCGGAATAAGTCCTCAGGATACCAGGGAGGAACATTCATGGATTAGTGAGTTTAAGGCCACTCTAGTAGCCACTGAAGTGGTTCAATACAAATTAATCAATGAGTTCATATCTCATACTACCTGGTGATATACCGTATTTTCACGTAGATAACGCGCAACCGTGTAAAACACGCACACGGGTATAGCGCGCGGGAAACCGAAATATATGTAAAAAAAAAATTTGTATATCGCGCACACCCGTATACCGCGCATGCTGCCCGACTCTCCTTTCGCCCGCCCCGACTCTCCTCTGGAGACCCCGACTCTCCTTTCGCCCGCCCCGACTCTCCTCTCCCCCTTGAAGTCCTGTCCCCACCCTGAAAGCCTGATGCCCCCCTGACGTCCGATTCACCCCCCCACAGGACCGCTCGCACCCCCACCCCGAAGACCGCTCGCACGCACTCCCACCCGCACCCGCACCCCCATCCTGAAGGACTGCTCGCACCCCCACAGCCTCCCGACCCCCCCCCCCATCATGTAGAAGCTCCTACCGGTGTCCTGCTGCTTCCTCTTGGCGGTCCCGGCCCTTCTGTGAGCACTGCACCTGCGCTGCTTCTTCCGGCGGTCCCGCGCTTTCTCTGACATCAAGCCCTCTTGCCCCGCTGACTCCCCGACTCCCCAACTCCCCGACATGATCGGGGCAAGAGGGAGCTCCAGCCCTCTTGCCCCAGCCAACCGCGGCACCCCCAACACGATCGGGGCAAGAGGGAGCTCAAGCCCTCTTGCCCCCCCCCCCGACTCCCCGACACGATTGGGGCAAAAGGGAGCCCAAGCCCTCTTGCCCCGCCAATTCCCCAACTCCCCGACAATATCGGGCCAGGAGGAAGCCCAAGCCCTCCTGGCTCTGGCGACACCCCTCCCCCCGCTAGTTGTTCGGGCCAGGAGGGAGCCCAAGTCCTCCTGGCCCTGGCGACACCCCCCCGCTAGTTGTTCGGGCCAGGAGGGAGCCCAAACCCTCCTGGCCACGGCGACCCCCTACCCCCACCCCGCACTACATTACGGGCAGGAGGGATCCCAGGCCCTCCTGCCCTCAACGCAAACTCCCCTCCCCCCAACGACTGCCCCCCAAGAACCTCCGACCGCCACCCCAGCTGACCTGTGACCCCCCCTGGCCGACCCCCACAACACCCCCACCCCCCTTCCACGTACCTTTGTGTAGTTGGACGGACAGACGGGAGCCAAACCCGCCTGTCCGGCAGGCAGCCAACGACGGAATGAGGCCGGATTGGCCCATCCGTCCCAAAGCTCCACCTACTGGTGGGGCCTAAGGCGCCTGGGCCAATCAGAATAGGCCCGGGAGCCTTAGGTCCCTCCTGGGGGCGGTGCCTTGGACACATGGTCGGGTTGTTTTATCATTCTGAATTATGTAATTTCTATTGTTAATCAATGCCTTATGACTTTGTATTTCCAATGCCCAGTGCATTATTATTGTGAATCGCCATGAACTGATGGTTTGGCGGTATATAAAAATAAACTATTATTATTATTAAATCAATATTTACTCAGACGAGCACAAAACACAAAATAAACGTACTAAGAATGAGCAGGAGAGGGGGAGAACTACAATAAATACAGGAAAGAGAACATATATGGGAGAAAAACAAAAGGACTAAGGCGGTCAATGAGAAAAGAATAACGGGTTCATTAATCAAAAGCATCAATGAATAGGGAGCTTTTTAAAGCTCCTTTAAATGTGTCTAAATTTTGCTCTGCCCGAAGATGAGTAGTTAATGCATTCCAAATTGTAGGTGCAGTAACTGAGAATATTGTTGATCACTATCAACACAAATCACCTTGATGAGGTCACAATGAGGTCACCATTGTGCAGCTGCACACCTCCATTTGCAATGAACTAGAAGCCAAGCTAAGGTCTGTATCTCTTTTTTCTGTTTTTAACCATTTGCAAATGAAGTTATGTATGCAATATATATATTCTTTTCAAGTGGTTTTCTTGCTGAATGTACCTGTTTCAAGAAACAGCTCATTGGAGCACTCTTTAGTGAGAAAAAAGGGTAGCATTTTAGCAAGAAACAAAACTGTGTTTTTCATGTGCTCTAATTAGCAAATAACATTGTTGTTTGGCCAGAAACTAGTAGGTTTTGCATGTAATATATTTGTATTGATGTGCCCTGTTTATGTGGTTTGTTATTAAATGTATTTTGAGCTTAATAAAGCAAAAATAAAAACCCAGAAACCTATTTAGCAGATCGCATTAAGAACATCCACAGCCCGCCTAAGTCCCATCCAGCTAACTCACGTCTATCTGAAGTCCAAAGCTGAAAAGTAGACCTGGTTTTCATTCGCCTACAATGTAAGCGTTAGATGGACGCACTAGGATGCTCAGTGATATGTAAATTAGTCTACAGATGTCCACATCGAAGCTTCTCCCACACCATGCCTACTCCATGCCCATGCCTATATATTTAGGCGCAGTTTTTAGTCTCGGAACTCGCGTCCACATTCTTTGGACATCTAAGTGCCAATTATCGCTTGTTAAGACCCTTAAATTGCTCATAAACCATTTAGGGGTCCTTTTACTAAGGCGCGCTAGCCATTTAAGCGCACGCTAAACGCTAACATGTCCATTATATTCTATGGATGTGTTAGCGTTTAGCACACGCTAATATTTAGAGCGAGCCAAAACGGCTAGCGTGCCTTAGTAAAAGAGGGGGTTAGTTTGGACACCTAAGTCCCGCTTAACTTTAGGCGAGACTTAGGCGCGCTTAGGTGTCCTTTATAGAATCAGGGCCTCAGTGTCTGCAAAAATCGCTACAGTTATCTGGCATGCAAAGAAACTCTTCATATGGATAAATTCATGTTTCCAAACTAGCTTCAACTATTTTACATTTTGAACTTCATAGATGAAAAAAAATGACTTATCTTAAAAATGTTGTATTGTAAACGCATTCTCAACTGCATGTAGCGTTTGAAGTACCATTGGGTCCCATTTTGCCAAATAGACTTCTTCAAGGTAAGTGGCAATAACATTCCTGCCAATGCTTCTTTCACTTCTGGCATCAGGAAAAAGAAGGCATCACCACTTCTGCATACTAACTGAAAAATGCACTTATGCACAGTTTGTAAATTTAGCCTTAAGTTTATTTTTCTCCTATAGACAAATAATAAGAAGAAGTCTGAGTGAATCAGGTCCACAGTGGTAAAATGCAAAGGACTGGAGAGATGAGATCTGGCAATGAAAATCCATTGGTCCTGTTCATGTTCAGCAGTGTCTCTCGCCCTGTTATTTTTCTGGCCTGGAAGCAGAATGCACCATATTCTGTTGCTATAGCTGCCATTTCCTCTTATTCCCCAAGGATTATACTGCATTTATCCTGCTCATTCTTTTCTGGACAGTCTTATCATTTTCTGTCAGCTTTGGGAAATGTGCATTTTTTTTTTTATTGTAGTGTTTTGTACAGTACTGAAGGAAATACATTTCTATTTCTTTTTACCCAGCATTATACTGCAGGCAGAACCTGGCATCTTGGGACTTTCCCTGTTTCTGTTTCTAATTTTCAATCATTTTTTTCTGTATTTGGTGAAGGTTTATCTTTCTTCTCTATGTGTGATTCGGGAAGTATTCAACTAGCATTTGCAATGCTGCCTTTCCACAGGTAGGCCTCCTGCTGATTGAGCCCTGGGATTTGTACTGTTAAAGTACAGTAGGGTTGCTGCCTAACTATTGAATATATTTTTTTCTGCAGGGTTTTGTGCAGTCGCTGGCTTACTTAGATAAAACAGCTGGGACAAGGACACTGAGCCTCTGGGAAACAAGCTTGGAGTCAGTCTTCTTCATCTGGGACAGGATAACTAATTACCATATAAATTGCACCATTGAGGTAACCTCACTTCTTTAATTATTTTGGAAATAAAGCTGGAATTCAGCTTCCATTGAATTACTAAAGCTATTCTCC
This sequence comes from Geotrypetes seraphini, assembly GCF_902459505.1. Taxonomy (NCBI): domain Eukaryota; kingdom Metazoa; phylum Chordata; class Amphibia; order Gymnophiona; family Dermophiidae; genus Geotrypetes; species Geotrypetes seraphini. The sequence goes on from NC_047084.1 coordinate 379,592,976, forward strand.
TATTCAGTCGCTGTTGCAGGATAGCTCAATCCAGCCCAGTGCTGCACCAGATTAAGAAAATAAAAACAGTACAGGCAGTCCCCAGTTTAAGAACGAGTTATGTTTCTAAAGCTGTTCTTAAGTTGGATTTGTATGTAACTCAGAACTTGTAGATTTTAAGATTCTTGCTGCTTACCTCTGCTCCCAGCTGACAAAAGGGCCAATTGTCCCTACTCGTTTTCCCTCTAAGGTACAGCATGCATAACCACACTGTTCTTAATGTGACCATGCATCCTTCCTGAATCTGCTGCAGGAGAAGTGTCTATGCCACTGGAAATACTACTCAGTAAAATCAAATAAAGACACAACTGCGTTCTTAAGTACGAGTCATACTTAAGTTGGATGTCTGTAACTCGGGGACTGCCTGTACAGCAAAAGAAAGGGAATTATGTATAAAGCCAGCAGTACTTTAATAGCGTATGGCACAATTCTGTATATTGGTGCCTTCATTTAGGTGTGTTGATGTGGCATGCTGAGCAGCAGGGGGAATTCTATAAATGGCACTGCTAGGCACCATAATTGGTGGCACCTAGCAACGTTGAACTGAAATCCAAGCACAACCTAAATTGGCTTAATTGGTTTAATTGGCATGTAATTGACCATGCCGTCAAAAACCAATTAAAAATTTTAAAAAAGATTAATTAACGTTGCCCGTGGAATTCCACGCAGTACCTAGTGACGCCTAAGCTGACGCATAATGACACCTACCTGAAAAGTAAATATTTATTTATTCAATTTTCTATACCGTTCTCCCAGGGGAGCTCAGAACGGTTTTACATGAATTTATTCAAGTACTCAAGCATTTTTCCCTAAAGGTTCCAGCAGGCTCATGGTCTATCTAATGTACCTGGGGCAATGGGGGGGATTAAGTGACTTACCCAGGGTCACAAGGAGCAGTGAGGGTTTAAACCCACAACCTTAGGGTGCCGAGGCTGTAGCTTTAACCACTGCGCCACATTCTCCTGTAGGCATGGTTAGGGGCAGAGAATAAGCTTGGTATGACTTAGGCATATGTGTTAGGCGCCAACCACTAGGACACCTAGCGACGCCAAAACCCGCTTAAGCGCCACTAGGCATGATTCTGTAAATGGCACCTTTTGGTCGATTGACAACCACAGTGAGTGGTGCCATTTATAGAATCAGGCTCCAAGCTTGTACCAGTATCTGTGCAGCAAGATGCATTATAAAAAACTAACATAAACTGGGATTGGGGTGCCTAAGCTTAGGCGTGACCATTTACACCAGGCCAATGGCAGGAGTAAATGGGGGCTCCTAAATGCGCCATGCTAAGTGCATCACTTATGCCCAAGCCAATATAAACAGTGGGCAATATTTAAAATAAAAACATAACAAGAACAAATTTCTGGAATGGATTGCCAGTTTATTTGAGATTGTGTAAAAACCTGAGGTCTTTAAAAAAAAAACCAATTGAAAACTTATTTATTTGTACAAGTTGTTTTTTGTTTTTTTTAGAATGGTAATGTTTTTAAGTACATTTGATGTAATCTAAGGTTTGGAGGGAAAAGGGTGAAGAGATAATGTTTTTCTTCTGTAATGACTGTATGTAGTTGATTATGTCTGTTTTATTGTAATCCACTTAGGCATTAAGCAGAGAAGAAATTAAAAAAAAAAAAGTTTCTCCAGCTTCAGTCTGGCTATGAGAACTCTGCACTAGAGTGTGACAGCAGAAGAGCCCTGCCCTACATGGCCTGTAGGGGTGTTTCCTTATTCACACTTGAAGGTTAGGCCTCTCTGACATCATAAAGCCTGAACCATGAACCATGCAAGAAGAGAAAGAAGAAAACATCTGTGCTGTTTATGCCTGCCTGATGCATTCTGGGTATGTACCAGAACTGTATTCTAGTCAAGGACATCCAGCTATGCCTACATGCTCAGCCTGGGTGAATCTTGGGGGAGGCATTGCTCCTGTGCTGTTCTTATCTCTCTGAAGGCGCCTCTGTTACACAGCCTGTGCGAGACTCTATACAGAAAGGCTATTCATTCAAGTTCTGTTTCTGGATTGGTCCTGAGAGGTCATCTGACGAGAACCAAGTAGAAGGTGTCTAATTATTGATTAGTCTATGTTAGGGTGTGAGTGAACTTGCATCTTATCATAGGTTTCTCTGCCATCTTCTATAATAATTAAGACCTGAAAAGTTACCTCTTGTGACTCTGCCTGAGAGAGAGAAACTGGACTTTTATACAGATCTGGATTCCATCACATAAAGGAAACCTTTGCTCTCAACCTAATTTACAGCTGTTCCAGTGACTAACGGACTCTTGTTCCTGTACCAAGGGAATTCATATCTTTCATGCTGAGAAGAAGACGACTTCCGTCTCCCGGGCTAAGGCCTAATCGGATGGTGAGATAAGGAAATTATCTATCTTATCAGCTGGGGCTAGATAAACGTATTCCATTGTTGTATAGGATAAGGAGTTACTCTGGGTGATAAGCTATTTTTAGAGTTGCTGCTAATCAGAAATTATTATTATAAGGAATTATTTAGTGTGCAAGAATTAGTATTTGCTCATTTATCTAGCAAGTGTGGTGTGATAGTTATGTACTGAGTTTCATATACGTATTTGGATATTTTGTGAACAATAATTAGTTATTATTTACAGCTGGCTTATGAATTATATTTTTTTATATTTCTATAATAAAATATTTCATATAGCCTGGGTCTCTGTGTCGTATAAGTAGGCAAAGCTTGCTGAACCTGGATGAGGTATTATGGTTTTCCCTAGCACCTAAGATATGTACGTAACTTGTTTATGTAACTGATTAGTTATCCATAAATCTACCTACAGGCCTACTACCTAACTACCTAACTGCTCAATTCTTGTTCTCGTTGCCAAGCCACTCCACATGTTCCCAATCATTTTTTACCTACACTTCAGTCAAAGGCTGTTTCTCTGGTTGACCTCAATAATAAAAATGATTTCAAAAAAGAAAAGAAAAGATTCATTAACCGACTTATCATACCAAGCCGCTTCCAGGGGTCCTGAACTGGGCCAAATGGTTAGAATATCAACATCATATGTGCATTTTAGAAAGCTATTAAAAACCCATCTGTTCTCAAAATTCTTGTTATCCTCATATCCCTTCAAAGCGGCATACTGACGTGAAACTATCGTTAACTCGTTGATGCCAATATTCTATCTATTGTAGCTCACTGACAATGGTCAGCCCATCTCTTTTGTAAACCTCATAGAACCAAAAGGCTTTTGTGGTATATAAATAAAAATGTATGTTATGTTAAGAGTTCTGCTTTGAAAATGCCACTTTGCTAAGGCTAGTACTGTTGTCACAGAACCGAAGGGAGAGGTTTTCAACGTAGACTGCTTTTATGTCAGGCTATTTTAGCACAGGGTTTATTGCATATAATAGGACCCTATGCAAAAATAATCCAACTTGAGGTAAAATAACCTCACTTAACAATGGCCCACACTGATACACACCCCCACCCCCACCCAGAATGTTGTTTTGTTTCCCAATGTAGTAAAAAAAAAAAAAAGAACACGCTACAAAGAGTCTCTGCCTTCCTATGCTTAGAAATTATAAGCGAATCAGAAGTAGAAGCAAAGGAGAATATTCACTCTGTGTCCCTCTACATCTACAAGGCTGATAAATGAGCAGGCAGTAAGGCATGAAATTAGTGGTTTCCTAACCTTGTTGCAGCTTGTGTGCCAGCCACTGATATTTCAGGAGAGATACCGTAGGGAAGAATACACAGGATCATGGGTAAAGCAATAAATGTAACATGCTGGGATCATTTGCTAAAGGTTAGCACATGCTTGCAGCATTTGTATGTACAATCTACCAAGGGGCCCATAAGAATAAACTGGACCCTGCAGCAGATAGCATGCATTAATTGTTAGTAAATGAACCTCCTCCTTTTTTGTAATCTTATGTGAAGGAATTCTTGATTTCGTCTCTGGCCTGAAACACAAAATGATGCTGATTATAAATATATACAAGTAAACTTGGTATTTCTATAGTAAAATCAGATCATTTTTAAACCCTAGTCTACACGGAAAATCATTCTACATCCTCTACTGATTTCTGCCTTATAATTGTCTGTGGCAACTAGTACTAACCTCATAATCTTGGGGTTTTTTCCAATATTATCAAGCCAGCTTTTCCAGCACTCTCTTCTAATCTAGTTGTTAAGATTTGTAAACTCTTTCTTGACTCTCTCAATAACGATATGACAGACATGAACGGTAGACTTGGAAAGGCAGCGGCAGCATTTGGTCAGTTGCACTCAATATAGTCAGCAAAATCAATCAGTAGCAAAACAAAATTGCATTTGTACCACTCGACCACTCTTTACACCAGCAAAACCTGGAAGATATCAACCAAGATAGGAAAGAAACTGGATGTATTTCACCAGCAATGCCTGAGAACAATCTTAGGTGTGACTTAATGAGATCACATCACAAATGATAAGATATTAAGGAAAAGCAACTCCAAACAATTACAGGATCTTGTTATTGAACACAGTAATTGATCTGTGCACTGACAGGAAGGGAGACATTTTTAAAACATGTGCATCATCAGGTTGCCTCCAGCACTTCCAAAAATTACTGGTAGTCTGAAGGACCCCCTCCCCCTCTCACTTGATCCCAGAAAAGACATCTTCTCCCTACCTTCTTCAATACCAGAAAGGACCCACCAGATATCCCCCTCCCTTGCCCATGAAACTACTCAAAAGATCCATGGTATTCTAGTGGACCTCCCACTCCATGAATCCCAGAAACAACTCCTAATCCCCCCCTCCTTACCAAGAAAACTAAAAGGAGGTCACTGGCACAGCAGTGATTCTCTAGCGCTGCCCACGGCCTCCTCTGCATGGTTCCTTTGCTGTAGTCCATCCAACCAGAAACAGAAGTTACTTCATGGGGGTGGAATGCACAAGGACCCCTCCCCATAATTCCATGGTAGTCCAACCTACCCCCATGATCTTCTCAGATACCTTCAATAAAATGTAGGAGTGATGCTGAATTGCTCCTGCTTTTATGCCACCATCTTTCAATATGATGGTACCTGATCTCACGTAGTGCATCCTGGGATGCACTATGTAGGGTTAGTCTGCTAAATAAGGGAATTTTTACCTTATTTGGTAGCTTCCACCCAGATCTGGATTTCGGGAATCAGAGTAAGTGTTGAATCTATCTGTATTCCAAGGTTCCCGACTTGTGGCTTGAGGGAGAGTTCATATTGCCCGAAAGAGATTTAGATGTCAGGTATGTGCCCACTTGGGTTAGGAATCCTTAGAAGCTTGGTTTTACTTGGGTTCAGGCAAAGTTTATTGTTTTTAGCCCATTCTTGAATTGATGTTTATTCAGGGCTTCGGATAAATCAGGTTCAATAGACATGAGAAGCTGCACGTCATCCATATAGATATAGAACTGACCCCCAGTTTTACTAAGGTTCGCTAAGCGTTTTAGTGCATGTTTAGCACACGCTAAATCTACGCACACGCTAAACGCTAACATGTCCATAGACTAACATGCACACATTAGTGTTTAGCACGTGCTAAAATGCTTATTGCGCCTTAGTAAAAGGAGCCCCAAGTGTCCATTGACTGAATCAGCTTGGCTAATGGCTTAAGATAGATATTGAACAGAAAAGGTGACAATATTGATCCTTGTAGTATCCCATGGTGATGATGAGGTGCTGCCAAACACTATGGACTGTTATCTGTCTGATAGATAGTATCTGAACTACATACTGATACCTGTTTCTTCCAGTAGTGCTAACACAATATTGTTATCCAGTGTCAAACGCTGCTGAAAAACTGAGGAAAACCCTCTGTCCCGGTTTCTGTGCAGATCATCTCGTAGGGCTATAAGGACCATTTCTGTTCCATAACTAGGTCTAAATCCAGACTGACATGGATCTAGTTAGTTTCTCTCTTCTAGCCAATCACTGTTCTATAAGTTTTCCTAGAAGTGGGATGCTAGATACTGGCCGGGTGCTGCATTATCTTGATCAGAGTAGTTAGCTATTGTGGATCAAAGCCAAATAGAATTTTAAATAGTAAAAAAGCATAATTTGAATTGAACCTGAGCTTCAGTAGAAAGCCACAGCAATCTTTGATAATATGAAGAAATCTTTTCAAACTCAGAAAATGAAAGAAAAAAAATTAAAAAAATCAATCTAACTGCCATTTTCTGTTCTGTTTGAAATGTCTCACTTCCGGTTCACCACACAATTGTTTCCCACGTATTCACCTTTATAGGACCCCCAGGGACCCCTGAAGAAGACTTTTTGTCGAAACGCGGACCATGTTGGGTCCTGTATCCCTAGCGGACTAGGTCCTTTAAGGCTTTTATGTGGATGATTTATTTTTATGTGGATGAAATTATTTTATGTGGATGATTTGGAACTTTGACACTTTCAAATAAAGTCCATTTAGGAACATCGTCACTCCACAGAGTTTTGTTTTTTTTGGGGGGTAGGGTTGTTTTCTCTGTATTTTCTTCTTTGTGGCTATTTTGTGGTCAATTCCTTTTGTTTTTTGAAGTCTTTTTAAAATATATTTAGAGCATCCCGAATATACAAGATTACAATAGTCCGTCTGCACGTATAAGCACGTGTACTAATAAAGAAAAAGCCTGCACTTCAAAATATTTGCGGATTACCCTTATCACCCACAAAAGACAGAAGGAATTTTTAATTACTTTATTGATCAGGAATTCCACTGTAAGATGATTATCCATTTGGACTCCCAATGCACAAGCTGACAAATCAAAAGTATAATTATCAGAAAAGCAAATTCTTCCTAATGCTATCATGTGAACCTATCCATAAAAATTTGATCTTGTTTTTATTAATTTTCAGCTTAAGAGAAGTTGCCCAGTGCTCAAGTGTATCTAAGCATAACCAAAGGCCTTTCAAATCTTCATTGTCATCAGTTGATAAAGGGTAAGGAATACTAATATTGACAAAATGTAACTTTTTACCTTAAGTTTCTCCAATTCACTCTCTAAGGGTTCCATTAAAATGGTAAACACCACCGGAGAGAGATGAAGTTTGAGTGACACCACATTTAGGGGTATGTCTACTAAATTGCGTTAGTAAATGGGCTTAGTGTGTGCTAACACAGAACTCTCCCACGCACTAAGCCTATTTCTAGCACACCTAGGAAATCAGCAGTTTCTAGTATTTCTTTTTCAGATCATGCGCTTTTTGCGTTAGCGCACATAACCTGAGAAAAATTGATGGGGGGAAGCACTTAGGCCCAAATTCCATACGTTGCCTACAAAATCATTGCTGACTAGTGCGGAGCTAAGCACGATTCTAGAAAAGTTAGGTGCACTATATAGAATTGCGCTTAGTGCCACCTAAGTAGCATTAGGCATCCTTGCTTATAGGAGCACTTTATTTATGCTAGTGTTTTCTTGGCCTAAATGTGTGCACCTAAGTTGTACACACAACAGCGCCTAAGTTAAAAAAAGAATTGCTAACCCGAAAATATGCCCATGATCTGCCTTCTAACCGTGTCAGTGCTTTGGATTAGATGCCTAACATTCAATTAACTTCAATTAACATCAATTATAAGGTGCTAATTGTCAATTATCAGTGCCAGTTTTGACCTATTAATCAATTAAGTTAGGTGCCTCCATTGGCTAGGTGTGCCAATGTAGGTGCCTAACGTTTGACGGCCTTTATAGAATTTGGGGCTTACCGCCTCCTATTTAGGAGGTACTAAGAACTCCTGCGTTACAGACATGCTAAGTAGTTAGTGCATGGTAATCAGAATGCACTAGCTATGTAGCATGATACGATTAATTTTGCTGGATTTAAGAACTATAAAAGGCATTGCTTAAACTCCACTCTGAAAGAATCTGGCCCCCTTTGCCTTCAGACCATTGAAAGTCTGAAACAAAAAATTTAAGTGCCCGATCAGTGGCTAACAAAAGAGGCTGGGTTGGTACTGCAAAGCGAACTACCTCTTCTCCAAGAACAGTATCTATATATTAACAGCAATCAAAGAGTCTGGGGTATATGAAAAGAAATACTGAGACTCCCGGACAAAGTCCCTCTTAATCTTGTCACAACTCAGTATCCGGTCAACTAAGAAACAAGTACCCAGCCAAACCAGACCAAATCAGCTCAAATCCATGCTTCCATCCCAACTATTCCTGAATTGTGATTGGGCTACTACATACCTCATGACTCCCCCAGCTCCTATTTTATATATATGTGATCATTCATATTTTTATAAATGCAGTCTATTTTGCTTATATATATGTAATAATTCATATGTATATCTTTTTATGTTTTCCTTTCATTTATTATTGTCCCCTGAGGAAAGCGACATTTGTTGCCGAAACTTGGATCCTAGTTGGGACTTTATCTGATACTTTTTAGATGCTTTAATTTAATATTTTACCCTTCCTTTCATTTACTTCCCTCCTGCTTTTCACTCTAACAAGGAATTGTAACTTTTCCCCCCTTACCCTCAACGATTCGTGTTAGTTTTATTTTGTAAGTCTGATATTTTTTATAAGTGGTACATCGCTTAGGAAATTAAATAAGCGATTCATCAAATATTAATAAAAACTTGAAACTTGATCAAAGGACAAGTAACCATCAGTTGATTTTGACATCTCCATTGCCTCTTTTGGTTGTGTGTCCCAGCTCCTATAGCCCATAAGAATTATAAAAAGTGGCTTTCACACTGAGCCTCACTCCCTCTGGATCTTCACTAGACTCCTCCTTCCCCACTCCAACCAGAAGCAGCAATAATAAGAAAGAATACATCTGGGCCTTAATCAAAGAATATTTATCTTGTGACATGTTCCCCTTGTGTACGATCCCTAAATTGAGAGCTAAAATTACTGCTTTATCTGTACACTATTGTAAATAAACTCCCTCTGTATCTGAGAATAAGAATCAAATCCTTCCTTAGTATTCTAAGTATATTTTCTTAAACAGTACTGGTTTATACTATGCATGCAGTGCTATTCCCCAAATTAACATCAATCTCTACATAACATATTATATTCACAGCTAGACAGCATGTCCGTGCCCATTCTCTGCCCCTGATAGGCCCTCTCTAGAAAACAAATCCAAAAAAATAAATAGATACCACACTTATTTATTCAATTTTCTATACTGTTCTCCCAGGGGAGCTCAGAATGGTTTACATATATTTATTCAGGTACTCAAGTATTTTTCCCTGTCTGTCTTGGTGGACTCACAATCTATCTAAATGTACCTGGGGTAATGGGGGGGATTAAATGACTTTGCCCAGGATCACAAGGAACAATGTGGGTTTGAACTCACAACCTCAAGGTACTGAGGTTGTAGCCACACTCTCCCCCTTAGCACATGCAAGCTAAATATTTATCACAAAATGTTTTAACATGCTTTGCAGTAAGCATTTTCATGTGCATTAAGCACACATTAGGATTTAATGCCCTTTAGTAGACATACCCCTATGGTTCCCAGGTAGCAGATAACAATCCATCTTTTTTTTTCACTTTATATGATTGCTGTGTAAAAAAAAAAACCACCATCTATACACCTTGGAACATAGGCAGAGATGCTCAGTCTTGCATGGTCAATTTTAATATCTCATGATTAACTAAATCAAATGCCCATACTTTGCCTCATATCATTATGTAGCCCACAGTATCTTAAACTAACATGCTTTGTGATAATATAGTGCATAATTTTGCTGTTACATTAGTAACTACCCCCAAATCAATGTTTATGTCTCTTAGAAACTGATATAATAACTTGCAGAATGGGCTACTGGGCATGATGGACCATTGGTCTGACCCAGTTAGGCTATTCTTATGTTATGTTCTCATCTGTAGGGGCCTTTGTTTTCACTTCTTATTTTAATGTATTTTTTTTTCTGGGAACTTATCAGTGTTTTTTATAATGGGAACCAAAATGGAAGAGAATTAATGTGTGTGGAATGAGGGGGTAACTAATTTCTTCAGCTAAATAATTCAATCCACCTCAACCAGACATAGGAGAACTCACGCACCATTCACACACCCTCCAACCAAAAACGTCAAAAGAAAAAAACTGTTCGACAACCTCCTAGCCATTCGAGCTGCAACACTTGACTCCCAACTCTACAACCTATTGACCTTGACCACAGACTGCAAAACCTTCAAAAAGAATTAAAAACCCTTCTATTCAAAAAACACATAAAACCGAACTAACACAATCAGAACTGTCCCAAGCATCACCTGCATCTACTCCATATGTACTTCTGATGTCATGACAATTCAGACATAATTTATGTTTGGAATAATGGTTACATATATGAGGTTCAATAAAATAAAATTTTCACTGCCTGTTTCTATTCTGACCATTTATTCCGTTTCATGGTCATTACAAAAAAATATTTTTTTACATGGGGGGGTGTCAAAAAATGATGGGCCCCGGGTGCCACATACCCTAGGTACGCCACTGGTCTCGGGTACTGTGGCTGTTGACGATTAGAGGTTGTACGTTAAGATTGAAACTCTACTTGGCAAAAAAACGACAGAAATCCAAAGTGCATTACGTGAAGTTTGTGATGAGTTAACAGTGGACCGTAGTACAGTTTCTCGGTGGGAAACTCATTTTCGGAATGGTCGTGTGAGCATAGATGATGATGCAAGACCAGGAAGGCCAAAATCAACAACCGATGAATGATGTGTGAAACTAATGGCTGATGCTCTTGAACAAGATCGTTGTACGACATGCGAGGAACTTTCTGAAACCACAGGGATTCCACTGACATCAGTATACCGAATGGGTCCTCCACTTCTTGACTGCTGAATAACAGGAGAGATGCCTGGACAATGCAACCGTGCTGAAACAAAGATTTGACATTGAACGTCAGGCATTCTTGAATCAAATTATTGCTATTGATGAAACGTGGGTCAGAGACTTTGAGCCGAAGCTGAAATCACAGTCTGAGTGGAGAGCTCCATCTTCCCCACAACCAAAAATATTTCGACGTGCTCAATCAAAAGTCAAACAAATGATGATTTTTGCTTATGATCATGAAGGCATCATCATCACAAAGTTCCATGTGGAAGAAGTGTCACAGCAATGTATTATCGTGATTTTTTGCAAAAAAAATGTGCAGAAAAATACCCAAAACCCAACCTCAGTTGTTCTTGGTTGGGCCACTCATTCTTCATGACAACGCCCGCCCACACATAGGGAATGTCATCATTGAAAAACTATGCAAATACAGCTGGGAGGTGTTACCTCATGCTCCCCACAGTCCAGACATGAGTTTACCAGACTTCAACCTTTTTCCAAAGTTGAACAACCTGTGCATGGACATCGTTTTGCATCTCTGGAAGAGCTTTCTTCCGCCATTACCCGAGCCATCTGGCAATTGAACAAAAACAGTGTCTTGGATGAAATAATGAAGCTTCCCGGATGTTGGGACTCGGTCATTGCAAAGCAGGGAGACTATATTGAAGGATTGTAAAGAAATAATTGAAAAAAATAAACATGTAAATAAAAAAAATATATAGTATGCATTATTTATGAAATGACCCTCGTATTTTAGTGTTAACCAAATGCTTAGAAGCCAAATCTCATTGCATAAAATGGGACCTGTGCTAAAATAGCATTAGTTAATAATAAAATAACCAATTTTAACCATAGCCTATGTTGACTACATCTCCCCTAAACTATAGTTAATTTGTAAAATCTGATACATTAACCAAAAAATAACATTAAGGCAAACTAATTTTAAGTATACTGTAAAAGAGAAAAAGTCACTACTTAGATATATCTTGTGCCAAGGAATTGGATCGATCAACAGTGCATTATCCAAGCAATAGCTAATATTCAGTATGTGACCTTTAAGATAAATAGTTCATAGTTCATTTTATTTGATATACCCCTGTCAGCAAATATCCAGGTGGTTTACATGACACACCATGAAGCCTAGGTTACAATATAATACGAGGGATCTTCAAAAGGTTTCCGCACTTTTATTTTTTAAACACTATTTATTAAATATCTCAAAAGCAAATTACATCACTACTTGCAAGGTGAGCCTGCTTACCTGACTAGTCTTAAGGCATTCTACAACGCACTTTCTTACCACAGGAGATCTTAAGGTTGGGAGTTTTGAGTACCATGGGGGGTGGGAAAGGCTGCCTGACCTGACATTTTTTTATGTGAGTCCCATCCAATATTCGTCCAGTACTGCACAAGCTCTGGCAGCTATCAGTGAATTAATCCCAGATAAAGTACTTGCCAATACATGGCTTGGCACTGAAAATACATGGCTAATTCTGCAGTCAGCCTTTAAAAAAAAAAAAAAAAATACTGACTGCACTGGACTGAATACCAACTGGGTAGTTTCCAAAGCAGGGTTATTTGCATTACAAATAGCTAAATAATAAGTCTACTTTGCTATTTTATCTATAAAATTTCTGTAGATTTTTATAACAACACAACAAATTAGATGTAGGGCTGGTATGGGGGAGGGGAGAACAGGGCAGCTATCCTGGGCCCCACAGCACCAGAGCCCCTTTGAGAAAGGATGTCCTTCCCTTCTCCCCACCTGGTTCTGAAGGCCCCCTAACCTGTAAAAATGCAAGGAGGTCACCAACGCAGCAGTGATTCTCTAGCTATGCCTGTAGCCTCCTCAGAGTTGTTCCTTTACCACGGTTTGACCCCTTTGATGCAACTTCCTGTTTCCGCTTGGGCAGACTGCAGCAGAGAAATAGTGCAGGGATGGTCACGGGCAGCATTAGAAAATCGCTGCCATGGCAGCAACCTCCTTGCATTTTCACAAGTGAGGGGGGCTTTGTAACAGCTGGTGAGGGGGACCCCCTGGAGCAGATGATTTTAAAAATGAAGGGAAGGATACTGGATGGGAGGGTACTTGGCGGAACCAGGGGGTGGTGGGGAGAGAAGGAGGGAAAGAGTAAGAAGGGGGATGCTGGATAGAAGGGCATTTGGTGGGGGAGAAATCAGGGAAGGGGACAGGGAGGAGATGAACTGGGTGCCCCACCTTAATTTCTGCTTTGGCCTCCATATGTCTAACACCAGCTTGATCAAATGTATGATATTTCTTCCACAATTTTTCCCCCAAATGCCCATAACTGGGAGTTCTGACCATGCCTCTCCTAATTCTTTATTTACCCAAACATTCTGCACATAAATGGTTAGAATAATGGCATGAATGCATTTATGAGTGCACATATGACTCACTAACACTAGGAGGAGTGGAGGAAAAAATACCCAATGCAATACTAACTCCCCACTAAATGTAGCGAGGACGCCGCAACGCTTAGAGATGATGAAAGAAAAAGTCTCAGTTAGTAGTAAGTCAGTTGTAGTCTAACTTTACTGAATGCAACATCCTTGGCATAAAAAAACCCACTCTATATCGCAGGAAAAATTAGAAAAATGTAATTTAAGTGTTTGTTTCACTATAGTTTAAATCGGTAGTTCCTAACCCTGTCCTGGAGGACCTCCAAGCCAGTCGAGTTTTCAGGATAACCCTAATGAATATGCATGAGAGAGATCTGCATATACTGGAGGTGCCAGGCATGCAAATCTGCTCCATGCATATTCATTAGGGCTATTTTGAAAACCCGATTGGCCTGGGGGTTCTCCAGGACAGGGTTGGGAACCACTGGTTTAAACTGACTAGGCCAACGACCATTTCATGGACATAAATACAAAAATTCTGCCTAATTGCTATTCTGCAAATACCTGCTTAACTTGGCTTAGCTCATAATTGCAAAGGGCATATACACCAGGGGTGGAGCATGGTCAGGACAAGAGGGTTCCCACTTACATGTTTACCTTACAGAATACTAGTTTAATAATAACAATTAAATTTTTAAAAAGGATATGTGGGTGCCTACTGTATAGGTGCTCATACTCACACCAACTCTTTGACTGGCATAAACATGGGTGCCTAAATGCTACGATCTCTCATGCCATGTTTGCCACACACAGTTTGCCATTCCATGTGCAGGCTGAGGAGGAAGGGAAAGGATGGAGATGGATGCTGGACACATAAGTTGGGAAGGAAGAAAGTGACCCAGAGATGTGAGCAAGGGAGGTAGTGGAGTAGGGTGAGGGGATATTGATGCTCCTACACTCTGGAAACTCATATATAATTAGTGCTTTTTGCTTCTGTTATTCAGTTTCAGTCTTCAGTCAGTCCATCTAGAACCAGCTTTGTGAAGTGACTTACAGTAGTTTAATTTAATTACTTGGCTGTAAGGAAATTTTGGAGAGGTAAGTTTTTAAACCTTGCAATTGTCTGTAACATCATTTTTAGATAGCTTTGAAACATATTAAATTTTGTTTACACCTAACTGAGTTGAGCAAAGTGAGTTTCTATCAGTTGACTGCATCAGTACAAGGTGTCTTGGGTTTCTTCATCATTAAACCACTCATATGCTACCTGTAAAAACCACGTCTCAAATCAGTGGCTCAAAGCAGCAGTAGTAGCTGCCATGAATTTCTTAGAAAATGAGTTTGTAAATGTCATATTGGTTCCTGGCCACAAAAAATAGTTGAAGAAAATAAAAAGGTATTATCATAATTTCTATAGTCATATTTTGTGGCACTCATAATATCTCCCTAAGAGGTAAGGCACAACAGGAAGGCAATTTTCAGGACTTGATTCATCTAAGAATTGAAGCAGGTGATGAAGTAATGAAGAAATATTTCAAAAAGGTTAATGGAAATGCTACATATATGTCACCTCAAATCCAAAACAAATTATTCAGTTTGTGTGGGTTGGTGATTAAAAATGCAAAAAAAGCTTATGCTTACAACATAATGGCAGGCAAAACACGTGACATATCTGGAAAGGAGCCGTTGTCAGTTGGTATTTGATTGTTTGATGAAGAAAAGATGGCCATCCATGAGGACTTTCTCGGGTTTGTCAAATTGAATGCAATGGATTCTCAAACTATAGCAATTGAAATGGACATATTTCTGAAAAGTGAAGGTTTCAATCCAAATAAGTGTGTCAGACAGGATTATGATGGATGTTCAACCATGGCAGGAATTATTAGTGGTGTTAAGAAGATCTTGCTAGATAAGTATACAAAAGTCCCGGTTTTTCATTGTACCATTCACAAATTGAATTTAGTTGTGAACTATTTAAACTGTACCAGAAATCTGAAACACAATTGCCACAGTAAAGGATGTGATAAATTTTTTTCATGAATCTGTTGCATGAAGAAAGTATATCCCAACATTCCAGCCTTAAGTGAGACATGTTGGTCTCAGAAGTACAAAAGCATCAGTATATTCAAACAACATTTTGTAAGTATCATTCAAGGGTTGGAAAAGCTATCAAAATAAGGTAATGCTGCTACTAGAAAAATTGCTTTCCAGCTACATTGTGCCACAGCAAAAATCTGAATTCATTTGTGGGGGTTTAATTGCAAAGTATTTGGCTTTGCTAGAACCCATGGCAAATATTTTACAATCCCCAAATCTGAATATGTTACAATGTGTGGACCACATAAAAAGAATTATAATGGTTGTAAAAAGACAGCGTGAAGCAACAGATGTTTTATGCCAAGATATTCTGTCATCCATTGATATTGTAGCTTAAAACATTGGCATTGAACTGCAAATACCAAGGATTGTAAGACTGCAACAACATCATTCAAATCCTCCAGCATTGACAACTGACAACTTTTTGGAAAAGATTACTAATAATTCCTTATCTAGGTTCTATGATATCACCACTGAAGGAAAGATTTTCCAATGCAATTTACTTGCATTTTCTTTACTATTATTACACCCTGCTGCTATGTTGGACATGTCAATCAAAGAGTTTAGCAAAAAAAAAAAAAGTGCAGTGTTTCTGTGATTTTTATAATTTGGAAAATTTTGATAGTGAGGTTAGACTCAGGTACAAGTTTTGGAGAGAGAAGAAAGCAAAGAACGACAATATGAAGTAGCTAACAATGAAGGATTGGTGAAAGAAGTGATGCCCTTGTTTCCACAAATGAAACATGCTCTTCTCATGTCTTTGTCCCAACTACAAGTACTACTGAGCGCTCATTTAGTACCTTGCAAAGAGCGAAAACTTGGTTGTGCTCAACAATGACAAAGAATCGCTTGAATGGGCTATGTATGCATCGAAAGCTGGTTCAGGAAAGAAGGATAGAAATAGAACAGGAAGTTCTGAAAAGCTTTAGCACGGATAGAAGAAAAATTGTTTTAGTGTAAGTTGAAGACTAAGGGCTCCTTTTACTAAGCTGTGATAGCATTTTTTAGCAGTGCGCTAAACCCGCGCTACGCGACAAGAATCAACGCCAGCTCAATGCTGGCATTAGCTTCTGGCGTGAGTGGCAATGCAGCGCACGGCAAAACCACTAGTGCAGCTTAGTAAAAGGAGCCCTAAGTTTATAATAAAAACATTTTTTCAGGAGCCTATTTTGTCACGTCCTCCAACCTTCAACAAAGGTTGAAGGTTACTTAGCTTACACCCATGTATTCAAGCTTGAGTCTAATCCCAGTGTAGTTCTCTCAGCCTAAGATTGTTTGTACCCCCTGGCTCGGATCCTGGCTACACCCATGCCTACATTAATAACATTAGAATCTCCAAAGCTGATCAAGGTTACACCAGGATGCACACAACTACAAGAATTATAGCTTTCAGGTGATACGTTTCCATCTTGCCCTTCAGCTACTAAACAGAGCCCCATGTCCTGACCTTCTGTCGTGTCCTTTTGATGGTCATGGCAATGAGCAGAAACAAACAAGACTGTATAAAAGAATTGTGCACAGCGTTATGAAATAGTCTTATCCTCAGTCAGAACATTTCACTATGGTTTGATTTGATTTTAATACTTAATATACTGCTAAAAACTGAAGTTCTGTAGTGGTTTATAATTCTAAAAACAGGTCATTATAGCAAGTTACAAACTCATAGTACAACAACAATTATTATTATTATATTAATTATATCAACACATCCATAGGACCCACCCCATATATAATCATCTAACTGCAATCCTCCTTATCAAATCCACTCATTAACTATACTGTATAAAAGACCACAATAAATAGCTGTACCCATAGCATTCTGATTCTCCTTACTATGCAAGTTATAGGGCTCCTTTTACTACGCTGCGTTTTTAGTGCGCGCTTAGTGCACGCAGAATTGCCATGCATGCTAGATGCTGGCGTTAGTTCTGCGTGCACTAAAAAAACGCTATCGCAGCTTAGTAAAACGAGCCCATAGTGTTCATTCCACAAGACAGAAATTTTCAGTGAAAAGCCACGTTTTTCAATAGCTTACAAAAACCCAAGTAACTTTCCATCAATTGCAAGTCAATTGGCAGCTTATTCTAGAAGTTAGATCTACCGTGTTTCCCCGATGATAAGGCAGGGCCATCAAATAAGACAGCCCCCCCTTTTTAGAAAAAATTGTAAAATAAGGCACCCCCCCGCAAATAAGCCACCCCCCCCCGCAAATAAGCCACCCACCGATACCTGCGCTTACCCGAATCGGGTGGTACGGTGGGTGACTCCGTGTGGTCCCTCCATCTACCGCGGGGGTCGGCAACCCGCGGCTCCAGAGCCGCATGTGGCTTTTTTCCACCTTTGCCGTGGCTCCGGTAGTGTGTCACGCAGGCATGCAACTTACAAGTCCGGCGTCGCGGCGGGAAATAGCCATGCTGAGCAGTGAGCTCAGCACGTACACAGATGAAAGCCTTGCTTGCTGATTGGTCCGGCGGCCGTGCCGCCGGACCAATCAGCAAGCAAGGCTTTCATCTGTGTAGTGCTGAGCTCACTGCTCAGCATGGCTATTTCCCGCCGCGACGCCGGACTTGTAAGATGCATGCCTGAAAAAGAAATCATCCTGGCCGGGGTCGGTGTCATGCTCCGGAGATCTACAGCCTTCCTATCTCCCTCTCCCTTCTACCTGCTTCCGGCCACATCCCCTGCTCCACGGCTCTCTTCGGCAACTCAGCAGCAGCGATCGACACAAGCTTCTGACGTCGGGGCCTACCCTCTGCGAGTCCCACTTGTTTCAACTTCCTTTTTCCACAAAGGCGGGATTCGTAGAGGGAAGGCCTCGATGTCGGCAGCTTGTCTTGATCACCGCTGCTGACGAGTTGCTGAAGAGAGCTGCGGAGCAGGGGGGTGTTGCCAGGTGAAGGTAGAAGGGAGAGGGCCAGATGCAGGACTCGTGGGTGAGGGAGGAGAAGAGAGAGAGAAAGAGAGAGGGGAGGGAAACAAAAGGAAATATTTCATACTGGGCTGGGCCGGAGTGGAGGGAGGGTGGAAAGACATTGAAAGGGTAAATAAGGCATCCCCCCGAAAATAAGCCCTAGAGCATATTTTGGCCTTCCAAAAAAAATAAGACAGTGTCTTACCATCGGGGAAACACGGTAGCATAACAGAATGCTCTTTTCTGTGTTCCGATCAATCTCACTTTATCCAGTGATGGTAACTGAAGCAAGTTCTTCTGAGATAACGCAGAACATGTGTTGGAGCATATTTACTCAATTTATCTGACAAATACTCTGGGACATTCCACTTCCGTGATGGTGAACTTCCATGCTGGCTATTCTGCAATGCTCTAGTCCCTGACAACCTTTGCCGAGATCAGTTATTAGGTGTCCTTCATCTGAAGTCAGTTCACTTTTACAAAATATA
Organism: Geotrypetes seraphini; assembly: GCF_902459505.1. Lineage (NCBI taxonomy): Eukaryota > Metazoa > Chordata > Amphibia > Gymnophiona > Dermophiidae > Geotrypetes > Geotrypetes seraphini. Next base: position 379,611,658 of record NC_047084.1, read on the forward strand.
ACCCACATGGAATAAGAGTTTTCTAAACATATCATCAAATTTGGAAGAAAGTTGTATATATTTAAAATTGCCAGGGTTTGGAGGGGGGACCAGCTTTTAATTCTGAGTATAAATAATGGTAGTATCTGACCACCTTGCCGGGTTACATTTTTTTAAAATTGTTTTAATTTATGCAATTTCAAAATTATACATCAAGTATTTGAAACTTGAAAAGCAACTAGAATTATCAAATTTAGAAAAAAGGAAATACAATGCTCCGATATAAAGGCAAATATTCTAAACTCAGGTCCATAATAAAGAGGAAAGATGTAACAGAACTACTAAGGGAGATACCATAATAAAAGAAATAATAAAAAGAAATAAAATATGCAAAAGGGGTTATTGCCTAATATTCAGTAATGAGAGATACACATAGCCATAGCTTAAGCTGAAGATATCGCAGGTACATTGTAAGCATTAAGAAAAGAACATAATTGTTATGGATCAAAAAATACATATTGTTTATTTTGAAATCTAAATATACATTCACAAGGAAATTGAAGCAAAAAAGAGACTCCTAGAGCTAAATCCTCTGAGCACATAGCAATACATCTTTTTCTGTGATCTTGCAAAGTCTTACATAGACCTGGAAAAATCTAGATCTTTTTGACCTAGAAATAAAGTGTGCCTATGTTAAAAAAAATTCTCATGACATGATCCCTCTCCGAGGGGAAAACAAGTGACACCAAGAGTGTCACTCTATTCAATTCTTCTTCATCTTGGTTTTCCAGAAAACCAGAATCTGCAGAGACCTCGCCAGGAGCTCCCAATCTCTCACTCCTACGACTGACACGAGCTAGGTTACATTTGAAAGGCAATAAAGAGTTTATTTTTTATTGATTTGATTAAAAGTACTATTTCCAGTTCTCACAACTGCTTAAATAATGGTTTATTATCAAGTTACAATAGTCTGAAACAATACCTTCTTATGGTTGTTTGAACTACTCGAACTATTTAATTCTGATGTTCAAATGCTGTAAGAAAATATGTAATTCGATATCCTATTTAGAAACAATTCATAATCAAAATCTACTCTACTAACATGGCGTACTAGAGTTTATGACAAGTACTGTAGTCCTAGGGCTCTTTTTACAAAGGTGCGCTAGCGTTTTTAGCGCACGCTACCCAAAAAACTACCACCTGCTCAAGAGGAAGTGGTAGCGGCTAGCGCGCGCAGCATTGTAGCGTGCGCTATTCCACGCGTTAAGGCCCTAGTGAACCTTTGTAAAAGGAGCCCCTAGTATTTTATATATTGCAATGTCATCAATAAACACATTGTAACCCCCCAAACACACGCACACACCAATAGATATTAAACTAAACATCAGTTGACATATCATAATAATATACTTGGAATAAAAGCATAAATTAACTATATATTTAGAGGTGTATATATAAAATATATAAATGTTTTATGGTTTGGTAGTATTTTATACTACCAACATACAATTTATTTATTTATAAAGTGTACCGTATACCTTGCCTCAAACTCTATGAGTCCCTTTTATCAAGCTGTGCTAGAGGTTTATAACATTGCAGTAAATGCTCCAATGCTCATAGAATTCTTATGAGCATTGGAGCACTTACCTCACCAGCCTGCAGTAAAAGCCTCTAGTGCAGCTTGATAAAAGGGGGATGGGGGTATATTTTTAGGCCAAAATAATTGTCAATATGCAGAGTGATGGTGTAACTTGTTCTGTAGAAGGAGTTTCTAATTCTAAGCCTCCTTTTACGAAACTGCGATAGCAGTTTCTAGCGCGGGGAGCCGCGCTGAATGGCCTACGCTGCTCCTGACGCTCATTGAGTTTCTATGAGTGTCAGGAGCTGCGCGGGCCATTCAGTGCGGCTCCCCGTGCTAGAAATTGCTATCGCAGTTTCGTAAAATAGACCAACGGTGTTGCTCATTAGCAAAAATAGCTTGCAAACCCCTTTATATTCTGCTTGCTCTTATTCCTAATACAGCAATGCCACAACCCAGTACTTATGATGTCCTAATCTGGAAGACACTATACAGCTCCAAGCTAGTTTGCTGACACAGAAGAATGAATGAATTTGGCAGAATGAGTGAATTGAAAACAAGGAAGCATTTCTATTTCACAAGAATCATTGACAATCAATAATAGGAGAAGAAATGTAGAAAAAAGGACAACTGGAAAAGAATTTAAATATATATTTCCGAGGATGGTTTGAAAAGTATGGTAAAAAGGCAAGTTAAACAACGTGGTCTCCATCGAGGACTATACCCTTAGTCCAGTAAGTTATTTGTTCTATGATATGAAAAACTGAAAACTCGCTGGACCAAGCGCATTGCTCTTGATGGAGGCCACATTGTTTAACCTGCTTTTTTACCAAACTTTCCAAACCACCCCTAGTATATTTACTCTGAAATACTTTTTTAAAGTTCAGATATATCAACATGAGTAATTCATAAATAGTGAAAAAAAACCTATCAGTATCTGCAAAATATAAATAGGGCGACACCGTCAAATGTCCTCCCAAGAAAAGAGTATTTCAGGCATGCAAAGCCTTTGAAGAAATCAGTGATATATACTATGGACATGATGACAATTCAACTATTCAGGCACTACCCGGTGAAGTTACACACATGTATTCACAAAAAGCTAAGCAATTAAGCTGAAGATAATACTGATGCTGGTTTCATGTTATAGATTTGTAAAAACCCTTTCAATGATTGATGTGAAATACCTTCAACAACATTTCTTATATATGTATATATCTAGGTTAAGGGCAACCTACTTATTAATGGTTATCAAGGATATGGAAGATGCTGAGTGCTGCAAAATTGTACACTATCTCATCTCCTTCTGGGAAGGGATAAAACGCCGACCTCACAGACCTGACGGACCTCGCGGATCTAAAACTGCACGTCCTTAAAAATCTGAGGTCTGTGCCACTTGTAGTTAGTCTGTCATCGAGGTCTGTCAGAGCTGCGGACCTCAGATTTTTAAATTTCCTGGGGCTGCAGGAAACCGGTTTAAAGGATTCATTTTAGAGCCGCTCCATCACTAGTCTTTAGCTCTGACAGACCTCGATGACATTTTAGCGCTGACGGATCCTAATACTTTTCCCTCCCTATGCTGAGACGGATCCGTCAGCGCTAAATTGTCATCGAGGTCTGTCAGAGCCAGAGACTAACTACAAGTGCCATGGCCTCAGATTTTTAAGGACATGCAGTTGTAGATCCGCGAGGTCCGTCAGGTCCGTCAGGTCCGCGTTTTACCTCTCCTTCTTCCAAATATGTCTAATATTCCAGCTGATAATTACAGAACTAGCTTTCATGTCTAAAATACTCAGGGCTCCTTTTACTAAGGTGCACTAGTGTTTTTAGCGCAAGCACAAGATTAGCGCACGCTAGCCGAAAAATTACCGCCTGCTTAAAAGGAGGCGGTAGCGGCCAGCGCATGCTAAACGTGTGCTACAACTGCTAGTGTGCCTTTGTAAAAGGAGCCCTTAGTCATGTATAATGGATTTCCTATGGATCAGTAAACATGTGTTATCTTTCATAACTAAAATTGCACTACTGTACATTATAAGATGCCTATTTCTCCAAAATAAATATAAACAATGATTATTCATTTAATGAGACTTGGTTGAAGTGCTAAGGGCTTGGAATTCTTCAAAATGCACATAGTTATAAACATAAGCTGTAAAGAGAAAAATCAAGTATTAATATTATGAGTTAATATGAAAACTTATGTGTACATTTTTAAAAGACTTAGTTTTATATTACAAATATGTAAAAAGAAAAAAAAAAGATCTGTTTAGCATAAAATTTAAATAATGGGTATGACAGTGCTTGCTGTTCAAGTAGCTAGTGATATTAGGGGCTGTTTATGGTAACTCTTTTCATAAGTGAAGAAATAGGGCTTAGCAATTGTAAAGCATTAAATCAATGAAGGCCGATAAACATCTTTCTGTTACAGAAAGGAAGAGATGTAATTATTATTTTCACTGGAAACAATTCTAGTTAAAAATAAGGAGCTGGAGATATTACTCATTATTAACATTGCTGAAAGCAATGCCTAATTTTAAGGAAGTCTGTGCAAGAGTCTTGGTACAAATGGTTTTTAATTCAGTTTAATAAAAATATATATAAACAAGAAAGGATGTCCAAAAAATCAATATCCAAAACAAACACCCTATAAGGCTCAGGACTACATATATTCTATATAAAGGAGAAAAGACCTCAGTGTCCAATAGGGGCTATAAAAAGCTATGTGGGTAGCTTTTTATAGCCCCTATTGGACACTGAGGTCTTTTCTCCTTTATGTAGAATATATGTAGTCCTGAGCCTTATAGGGTGTTTGTTTTGGATATTGATTTTTAATTCAGTTTTACATGTGTAGATAGTACAATAAGATGAAACACTAACAAAAAGTCATGTGTAGCTATGAAAACGTTTGATTTGGGTGTACTGGAATTGAAGGTTCCTATTAAAATCGTTAGGCAAGCGGTTATTTATGTTCACCCTTCTCAAACCAACTGATGATACACCTTGTCAACAATGGTTCCAACACAAATTACAATGCAGCTGGGCCTAGTCTCTTATTTTTTCATTTCATATCAGAAATTTGGTTATTGAGGCTTATGCAGACACATTTCAAACTGTACAAAGGAACACAAGATGCTGGACTACAATGGTAGATTTTTATGCTAGCTAATAAGACAGGTCCCAACAGAGTTATTCGGAGCGCTTTACAGTGACATCTATCAACCAGAGCTGGGGAATCCCAGCGTCACAGACTCCTTTCAGCACCACCAGATGTGAACAGCTCCCTGTTAACATGCATAGCACTGGGAGTCGGCCAGCTTCACATGGGCTGCCGAAGTATTGTTTACTTTTTTCCAAAGCTAAAATCAGGGAAATAATCGACTAAAGCAGAAGCAATTTCTACCTCCGATTGGAATCAGTACCAGGCACCTAACACAGTAACCTTCACGCTACTCCCATTAATGATAAACGTAACACAAAAATTGAGGTGTTTTTCCTGACAAACTTCTGAATTCACTTCAATAAAGCTTTAAACTGCAGTCACTCTGCATGGCCTGGAAAACAGGTGCATAACTCGACCACCGGTTTTGTTTTAATCCTGCTGAGTTTGATTTGGCGGTGACAAAATGACGCTATTGAACTGAATGTCATTTGGAGCTTTAGGAATTATACACTATATAATCGGAAGAAATCACAAATACGAGACGAAGTCATGAAAGGAAACGTTATACATGGCGTTTTCCAGGCTGACAGAGCAACGGCATCATTAGTATCATAACTTCAGCATCCACAAGTCAATTTGGAAGGGTCGAACCAACACTTCTGTTCCGATTAACCAAAGCAGCAAACATGCAATCCCACTGTAAGCATTCTTTCTGAACTATCAACGGAAACCACTATGAACTCTTGAGCAACTCCCACTGTTCCCCTGAATTGCATATAGTTCCAGAAAAAGAAAAGAAAAATAAAACAAATGTTCTAGAACAAACCAAGGCCTTCATTGGTGCAGGAGACTGAAATCGGCTCCCACAAGCAACTGAGACATAACATTTTTTTTTTTTTTAAAGAAATAAACATCCCCCGTTATAGTAGAAAACATACAGTGAATCTAAACGTCAACACTGAGAAGTTGGAAGCACAGGAACCTGCAAAACTCAACGACTCCTAAGCAAGTGTGCAAACATTGCGATATTTCACCCCGCACTCCTGAAAGTTGCAACTACTTTCCTAAGCGCAAAAGAGGGCGTGGGGGGGAGGGGGGAGCCCAAACTTTGGTACATCGGGAGCAAGGACTTACCGCAGCCCCTGCACAGCGCCCTGCCGACCTCCTTCTTGTGGTTCCTGCCGGTCTCCAGAGGGGGGAAGGAAGCCCTGAACGCCGAGCTGCTGTTGGTGGGCTCCAGGAAGAAGAGGTAGCGGCTGTCCTCCTTCAGCCGGAGGCAGGAGCCGAAGTCCCCCAGGACGGAGATGAGCGAGTCCTTCTCCAAGCCGCCCGCTTTCACCGCCCACACCTGCTGCACCCGCACCCTCACCGAGGCGCTCTCGCTGCCGTTGCCCGAGGAGGCGCTGGCGTTGGCGGCTGCCGAGGTCCAGTTGGCTGCGGCCGACAGCTCTTCCCCAGTTTCGCTCCTCTCCTCCTCCTCCCCCGCGGGAGCCGGCTGCACCCTGCCCTCCACCACCACCCGGGCGCGCTGAGCCAGTTCACGCACGGAGCCCACGCTGGGCGACGGGTAGCACACTCCGGCCGGGGCGGGCGACGAGGCTCCGCCGCCGCTCATGCCCGCCGCCGCGGCCACCGCCGCCGACGTCCAGAGGAAGAGAAGGAAGGCACCGCAGGAGCCCCGGCGGCGGCAGCAGCGGCAGCCCCCGCCCAGGGCGGCCCCCGGGCCGGGCAGCAGGCAGGGGGGCAGCGAGGAAGGAGAGACCGGCGGCTGCGTGCACCGCAATCTCATGCTCCAGCGGGTCGGTGGGGCAGCCTCGGTGGATTCCGCTCTCTCGTCTTCCAGTGGAGGATCGGGAGACCGCTGGACCCCCCAGAAGCAGCAGGAGAAGCCCAGAGGACACAATCCGCCGGAACCCAGTCCAGCCAGTTGGCTCTGCACGCAAGAAGGAGATGCTGCTGCCGCCGCCGCCGGTGCTCAGTGGTTAGTGTGAACGGTAGGGATGCCGCAGATGCCGCCGCTCCAGCGAGACAGGAGAAGCCGGGAGGAGGAGTTGCAGCCCTCCAAAATCACTTCCTCCAGCCATGTGGTCCTCCATTCCTGTTTATGTTCGCTTTTCACTCTCGCTACGCCCTCGGGGCTCTCAGGCTTTAGCTGGTGGCCGAGGTTCCCTTCGCCCCTTTCTCATCTTTTCCTTTCATGTCTCTCTGCTGCAGTGCGAGAGAAAAAAAAAAAATAACAAGTTTCAGACGGATGACTTCACCAAGTTGGATACTGCACATGCACGTTCTTCCAGTACAGAGTCGAAAATACAGAATAAGATATGGGTAATCAAGCATAGAATGCAACCTATAATCTATAACCATAAGGCCTGATCCAAGAAGGCTTTTCTCTCATTCTTTATTTGTAGGGAAACACTTTGGTGAATCAGACATTCAACAATGTCAAAAGAAAAAGTGTTAGTTTACGCAAATACATCAATATTCATATGGATATGTAGACATTCCTATAACTCTCTCTATATAAATCTATATTTAACAGTCTCCTCCCCCCTCTCTCTTTTATATATATGAGAGAGAGGCGAGGGGCCATGGAAATGTTCTCAGTCCAGCCAAGAAGAAACTGGTGTGGAGCCATGAAACCTACAAGTTATTCCACATGTTTCTTGACACTTTTCATTTCAATGATATGAAGTTAAATTAAAAGTGTCAAGAAACATGTAAGTTTCATGGCTCCACGTCATTCTCTTCTTGGTTGGGCTGAGAACTTTTCAACCGCTCCTCGTATGTATAAATACGATATGATATAGTATAGTGCTTATATTCCGCCAACTTCCCCCCAAAAGATTCAAAGCAGATTACAAGGAATCGGTACATGACAGACAATGATCACAAGAGTCAATAACAGAAAATTATTTTAATACATATTTTCTTAATAAATATGTTTTCCAATTGTTTTCTAAAACCAAGTAGGAAGTTAAAGTTTTTAAACTCACTTACCCCCTCCTTTACAAAGCTGTGCTAGTGTTTTTGGTGCCGGCCACGGCGGTAACAGCTTGGACACTCATAGGAATTCTGAAGGAGGGGAAAAAAACCCAAACAAGATATCCCTGCACAAGAAGAATTGCAATGTAAGGAAATAAGAATAAGCTCAATAAATATGGTTTGAACCATCCAATAATCTGAATATCAAACACGCTAGCTTAAATGAAATATAGGCCTGAATGAGAAGTCAGTGTAACTTAGGGCTCCTTTCACTAAATGGTGGTAGAGCTCCAGCGCTCATAGGAAATCTGAATGTCAGAGCATTTAACTCTCCAGCCCGTGGTAGAAAGCTCTACTGCCGTTTAGTAAAACCCAGCATTAATTTGTGCTCATTAGCAGATGACATCTATTGTTAGTCCCTGCTGATGAATATAAAAATAACTGTATCATACTGATAGAATATAAGAGTAGGATTCATGGTTTTGAGCTAAATAAGCTCTCAAGTATAGTCTATCTCTGATTAATTCAACTACCCAATGGTTTGTCTCTGAAGGTGGAACACTACTCCAGTGGCGTACCTAGCCTATGTGACACCCGGGGCCCATCATTTTTTGACCCCCCCCCCCCCCCATCTGTATGAAAAACATGATTTTAGTAACAATCCACACATCACACAAAAGTGTACCAAGAAAAGGGCAGCATCTTACATACTGCAGTGAGCAGTACAACATCAATACACCCATTGTAAAACTAAATAAGCCAGACTAGTACAGATCAATCCTGCAGAGTCAATCCTAACAGAAAACCATTTCTTTCGAACACACAGAACACAGAAAACACCTTTGCCTAGTAAGGAATATGTAATCACAAACTCTCCCTTTTACAAAACTGTAGTGTGGTTTTTAGCTATGGTGGTAACAGCTCCGACTCTCATAGAATTCTCAGCATCAGAGCTGTTACCACCACGGCCAGCGCTAAAAACGCTCTACAGTTTTGTAAAAGGGGGAATAAAATAGAAATACGTAGACAAAGGTTAAATTGAACTACCAAGAAGCTGGACTCTGCATACAATGCAACACCACAGAAACAGCAATGCATCTCCCCTAAAGCAAAAAAAAAAAAAAAAAATAGAATTTTTTTTCTACCTTGTCTTCTCTGGTTTCTGCTTTCCTCATCTTTTTATCACTCTATTCCTTTCATCCACTGTCTACCCTCTCTCTGCCCCTTCTATATAGCATCTTCTCTCCTTCTATTCCCCTTCCAGAAACTTTATGCCTCCCCCTTCCATCTCTTCCTTCACCCCCATTGGTCTGGCATCCAACTTCTTCCATTTCCTCCTCCAATGGTCTAGCATCTCTATCCTCTACTCTTCTTCCCTTCCCTCTCCCAAACCCGCTCTCTCCTCTCCCTCCCCCCCCCCACACTTCAATCAGCATCTGCCCCCTTTCTTTCCCTCCAACCCAATTCCATACAGTATTCTTTCCCCTTATGTCTCTCTCCCCTTTCTCTGCACACCAATTCCATCAGCATCTGCCCCCTTTCTCTTCCTCCACCACCCTTCTATGCTCTTCTTTTCCTCCAAACCAGCAAGGTCCCATGATGACTGCTTCTGATGCTTCTGCTCCGGAAGACGTCAGTAACGTCAGAAGGTGTGGGCCAGCAGACGCACAGAGTTGCAGCAAGGTACCGAGATGACCGCAGCTGCCTGTCCACCCCCTCCAACATTACTGATGTCCTCCGGAGCAGAGGCAGCAGAAGCAGTCATCGCAGGACCTTCTTGCACTTCAGCGTGGCTGCCAACTTTGCTTTGGAATAAGTATGGCAGCCGTGCTGAGGTGCAGGTGCCGTTTAGAGCAGTGCGGGAGGTTCCAGACCCGGCTGGCTGTGCACCCCCCCCTAGGGCTGACACCCAGGGTGATTTTAGGTATCATTTTAGAAATGACTCTCTTGTTAGAATTATAAGTAAATAATGTAGTGAAAATTATGCCCCCCCCCCTTTTATAAAGCTGAAGTAGCGATGCTGCCACAGTAAATGCAATGAAGCCAGTTCCTATTGGCTGTGGCGCATTTACCTTGGCAGTATCACTATCACAGCTTTGTAAAAAGGGTCCTATAATTTTAAAACTCAGACAACTTTGCTGTACTCACATATATGACAGGCTGGATATGGTTGAATGATCTGAAACAATGTGAAAACAAAGAATTTAATTTCTGCAAATTGGCACTTAACTAAATAAAATATCGCTCAAAATTTAGGAAGCTGGTTGGTTGGTTGGGCTGAGAACTGTTCAGCAACCCCTCTCACATCCTTTGTTTTCAGAAGATCATTTTTCAGTATTAGTTCAAGCAGTGGTGTAGCGAGGGTGGGAGGTGCCTGGGGTGGTGGCATCGTCCTGTGCCCTCCTCTCCGCCCCCTGCTCCTTCTGCACCAACCCCCACCATACCTTTCCTTACCACCCCTGTACTTCTTTAAATCTTTGCCAGTGGGAGCAGCTTCTCCGACCCACTGCTCACACTGGTGTTGGCATTCCCTCTGATGTCACTTCCTGGCCCCGTGACCTGGAAATGATTTCAGAGGGAGCCAGGCTGGCACACGCAGCAGGCTAGAGTAGTTGCTCATGCTGGTGAAGATTTTAAAGAGATACAGGGGTGGGGAAAGGAGGGCATGAGAATGGCATGGGGGTCAAAGATGTGCCAGCGCCCCCACCAAGACAGCGCCCGGGGTGGTCCGCCCCCTTCACCCCCCATTACTATTGACACTGAGTTCAGGACCTTATTCTATCACTCTTGGAATATTACAATATACTTTATTCTACAATTACAGTTAAACATCAACAGAAATTGCAAATCCTCCAGAATACAGCTGCAAAACTGATGTTGACTGAAGAAATTCAATAGGGCTACTCCATCTCTTATTTGGTTCCATTGGATGTGTACGTTTTAAACTGGCCTGTATGATTCTTAAACATTTTTTGACAGATCTTCTCCAGAATTTTTAGTTCGACTAATTTCTTTCCCTAATAGTATTCGAGTTCCTTTGCAGTTACTTCTTATTTAATTTATTATCCTTTTTTTCAAGGTGTATGTCATAAATTTTTATCAAACCCTATCTGTTATCAATTGATATCATTCTGGAATTCCCTACCTAAATATTGGATATCTGAATCTTTTTATTCTCTGTTTCATAGAAATCTGAAGACATATCTTTTAAAAAGATTTTTTGCTTTATATTATTATCAGTAGTATAGGTTTAGGGGTAGCTATCAACTTTGACCTAAGCCAGAGTTGGCAGAATGCAAATACTAAAAGCTCTTGCTTGTTCCTGATTGGACATTTCCACTTTGCTCTTGCTTGTTTCTGATTGGACATTTCCACTTTGCTCTTGCTTGGCAGAATGCAAATATCACATTACATTTACATTTAATCGATTGTTTTGCCCTATCAAATTTCTTGAGAACGGTGACCCAAGAGCTGACAGCAGTGATCGAATCTGACTTTGGGTATTGATGAACAGGGTGGTGTGAGCTGCTGGAATGCACCGTTATGAGACACGGAAGCACTTGCGATCTTGTTCCAAACGCTCCTAGGAACATATACAGTCCACTGAAGCATCTCCCAGTTGTTTTTTCCACAAGCCATGTGTTTTCCTTTCTTTGGACATAACGATCATCTTAGCCCTGATTCTATAAATGGTGCCTTCCAGTAGGTACCTAGATCGGCACGCCTACCGAGTTAGGAGCCTAACTTAATTTTTTTTTAATTGGTTTAATTGGCATGGTAATTGAAAGCACCATTAAAAAACATTGTTGAAATAATTAATTTTTGGATAGGTGTCTAACTCAGTAGGTGCCATGTAGGCATCTACACTGAGGCCTACCTGAAAAGTGGGCATGGTTAGGAGCACAGTTTGGGTGTGGGTTACCTCAGATGCCAGTGGGTGTCAATGTTAGGCACCGGTAAATTAGGCCAAGAAAACACTGGGGAGTTAGGCGCCACTAGGCATGATTCTACAAATGGCGCCTAAATTTTATTAAAACTGAAAAAAAAAAATCAATCAAATAGAATGCTCCTTAAATATTCAACAATATAGTGCATTCAGGAAAAACATAACATGAGAAAGAATGCCACCGATGTAGTCTTAAAAAGTGGAGAAAAGACCTCAGTGTCTCGTTGGATTAAACGAGAAAACTCAATCCTCCGGACAAAGCAACTTCAAAAAGAATTTTGAAGATGCAGACACATCCTTGGTCTAGAAAAACTCCACTTTATATAATAATTCCTTACTAGAGTAAAAATCTTATTTAGAGACGTAGCATAATAGCTCTTAAAAGTTTCACCGCATATTAGCTACATCGCATCATTCCTCACAAAACTCAAAGCAAAGAAATAAACAAAAACTTATCTGCAGCAGGAATTTCTTCCACAAGGTATGCGGACCTGTTATTAATACCTCCTTTCTGCACCCTGCTTACATACCGTGTGGAAGAAATTCCTGCTGCTATGTCTCTGAATAAGATTTTTACTCTAGAAGGAATTATTATATAAAGTGGAGTTTTTCTAGACCAAAGATGTGTCTGCATCTTCAAAATTCTTTTTGAAGTTGCTTTGTCCGGAGGATTGAGTTTTCTCATTTAATCCAACGTGATACTGAGGTCTTTTCTCTACTTTTCAGATAACATCGGTGGCATTCCTTCTCATGTTATGTTTTTCCTGAATGCACTACACTTCTCCCTCCGTATTCGCGGTTTCTGCACTCGCGGTTTCGCTTATTCGTGATTTTTTGCATGCAGACTCCGCCCCAAAAATCAATCAACTCTGAACCCAAACTACATTTGAAACCGAGATGCAGGTGATCAACCTTCAAGTAAAAGAATCATCCCGTATAATACATTTTGCCTTGCTACTCCTGATTCAAATAAAAATGAAAACAAACGAGGAGTGCTTCTGCCATGGGCCACTACAATTCGTTTCCTCACCCACTGAATATTCACATGCAAAATTTGAGTTACATCCCAGAGAGCAATTAAAGTAAAAACAGTGCCTTTTGGAGGGCTCACCTGACAGAAACACCTGTGTGATGGCGAATCTACGAAGCTCTGAGGAGAGCAGCCCCACACAATGCACAGGGCGACATAACAATCCAGAAGACAGTGCAGGAAACGCAAATGCCGAGCACTTTGAAAACTGACGCATCCTTCACGCAGACCCCCCCCGCCCCTCCCCCTCTCCATCTCATTGTGACACGGAGAAGAAGCAGAGCTTGCATGAAGCCCAGCCAGCCCAACCAGTGCGATCAAGAGAGAGAGAGCTGCTCACGTACGCAGCATCTGGCACACTCCCAGGTACCTTCAGCTGCAGAGTCTCTAGTTAGTCGCAGTTTCAATAGCAAAAACGCTGGCTGTTACAAAAAAAACCCCGCAAAAAACATATAAACAGTTATTTGTGGTTTTTCCATATTCATGGCTATGTTCCCCCTGCATCCACCGCGAATACAGAGGGAGAAGTGTATATTGTTGCCTAAATTTGATTGCCATGCGGTAGGCACCATTTTTCTAGCCACCTACCAATTTAGGTACTGTTTATAGAATCAGACCCCTTAAGCTCATTGCCTTCAAAAGCTAGTCAAAAATTCACTGTTACCATAGTTCAATTTCAAAAAAGGCATCATCTTATATTCTTTGTTTGTTTATTTTCTATTCATTTTCCTTTGTTCAGAATTTTTTATCCCAATCAAAAGTGAAGAAATCATAATCAATCATGCCAGATTCAGCATTTCAAACTTTCAGCCTTCCTCAGTTCAGGAAGAGCCAGAATGCCATTCTGCCTCATTCCAGTTAAAACTAAGCCCCATCTTAGTGCTTCATAAGCTGCAGAAGACTGGAACTAAAAATGCTGAATTTGGCATGGTTGACGATGTTTACTTTCCTTTCTCCACTTATGATCAGGCTAAACATAGGCACCAGAGTTACTTTTATAAAATACACAAGGTTCTGAGAATTTTTATGTGTGCCTTTTTATAAAATTACTCACGATAACACTTCTAGATATTATTTTCATTAAGATTACATCTGCCATATACTAAACCACAGAACAGTAGAAGTTCCAATCCTAGTTTTAAAAACAAAGCTTTATTTTTGTTCCACATGGTGAGATCCCCTGAGGCAAACAGGAGTTGATGAATTGCCTTTAACAGGACAAGAGCAGATCTTGAGTGGTGAGGTTGATAACTAGACAGGACTTGACATATTAGGATGGAGGGAGAGGGACTAGTAAGAGACACTAGTCTAGATACTCCAATACAGAAAGAACAGAGAGCTCAGGTCTATGCGGATCAGAAAGGAAGGAGCAGAATGGATGAGGAACAATCTAGAAATAACCTTTTAGATAATAACAGTGGTCAGCAACTGCATTCAGATCTCAGCCTGCACAAAGTAAATTGAAGGAATCCATCTACCCTAATGAGGTTCACATAGCTAGAGAAAATCCAACCATTACTAATGACACTGAGCGGAATAAGATGTTAAAAGGTTTTGTAAGCAGTGCAAGAAGACTGACAGAATTATAGTTAAAGCCGGTAACAGCTAGAGATGGCTAGCGTATTATTTGAGTGGGAGTGGGGTAGGGGTGAGCAGAATTTATTGCATTTTATTCCAAAAGTGTTGTATAGATCTGAAAGAGGAATGGGGACTTCCTAGAGAACAGGCTTATTGGTAATTTCATTCTCAGATGATGGAATGGGATAAACAGAGGAACAGTCTGAAATAGCGTGAGTTACAAGCAAGAAAATCAGAAAAGATAAAGAAAGTGTGTTCTAAACCATCACACTCGTATCACAGAGTAAGAATTAATTATTTAGATGAAGAAAGAAGAAGACATTGGTGGGGGGTAAAAGATGAGAAGGCATCTTTATTTATAAGAATGGAGAAGTTTCTGTGCTGTAGAAGTGAAGTTCCTGCATGTGGTGGAGGGCGGAAAAGAAATGAAACCTTCCAAAAATGTCTCACTGCATATCTATGGGAGAAGCAGTTACAACAGCTGCAGTACACACTGGTTCAGTGTTACTTAGTAATTCAAGAATTGCACTTTTCAAACTGTCTTCTCCTTTCCTCTGTTCTGATCATAGACACACACATGCAGCACACACACATGCAAGCATGCATTGCATACATACCAACATACAAACACACATGGAAAGAAGGACAAATGACAGCAAGCATGGTTAAGAGGTGACATGAAAGAGGTTACTGAAGCCAAAAGAACATCATTTAAAAAGGGAAAAAAGAATCTGAAAGAAGAAAACAGGAAGCACATGAGTGCTGGCAATCTAATATAGTCATTTATATTCTGCTTAACTAAGTGCTATGGCTTAAGGCATATCACAAACCTTAAAAGAAGTGGGCTTACATCCCAGAAGTTCATCATTTTTCCCTCTACACTGAGTGGGAGTCCTCCACCTACAGTTCTGCCAGTGGGGGGTGCTGTTTCATTATCACAGTTTCAATAGTGAGGGACAGACAATTTCTGCAGGACTGCAGAGAACCTGCTTCTCCTTAGTGATTGAAAACACAAAACTGAATCACCCCCCCCCCCCCCCCCAGTGGGAGCAGCAAAGTTAAGAACATAAGCAATGCCTCTGCTGGGTCAGACCTGAGGTCCATCATGCCCAGCAGTCCGTTCACGCGGCGGCCCAACAGGTCCTGGACCTGTGCAGAAATCCTCTATTTATATCCTTCTATCCTCTTTTCCAGCAGGAAACTGTCCAATCCTTTCTTAAATCCCAGTACCATACTATGCCCTATTACATTCTCTGGAAGCGCATTCCAGGTGTCCACCACATGTTGGGTAAAGAAGAACTTCCTAGCATTTGTTTTGAATCTGTCCCCTTTCAACTTTTCCAGATGCCCTCTTGTTCTTTTATTATTTGACAGTTTGAAGAACCTTTCCTTCTCTACTCTCTCTATGCCCTTCATGATCTTATAAGTCTCTATCATATCCCCTCTAAGTCTCCTCTTCTCCAGGGAAAAGAGACCCAGTTTCTCCAATCTCTCAGCATATGGAAGGTTTTCCATCCCTTTTATCAGACGTGTCGCTCTCCTCTGAACCCTCTCGAGTATCGCCATATCCTTCTTAAGGTACGGCGACCAATATTGGATGCAGTATTCCAGATGCGGGTGCACCATAGCCCGATACAACAGCAGGTTAACTTATTTCGTCCTGGTTGTGATACCCTTCTTGATTATACCTAGCATTCTATTTGCTTTCTTAGCGGCCGTTGCGCACTGTGCCGTCGGCTTCATTGTCATGTCCACCATTACCTCTAAGTCCCTTTCCTGGGTACTCTCATTCAATAACATCCCTCCCATCGTATAGTTGTACCTCAGGTTTCTGCTTCCCACATGCAGTACTTTGCATTTCTCAACGTTGAACTTCATCTGCCATCTCGTCGCCCATTCCCCTAGTTTGTTCAGGTCCCTTTGCAATTCTTCGCAGTCTTCTTTAGTCCGAGCTCCACTGAATAGTTTGGTGTCGTCTGCAAATTTTATTATCTCACACGTCGTCCTATTTCTAGATCATTTATGAATATATTAAATAGTAGTGGCCCGAGCACTGAGCCCTGCGGAACACCACTTGTGACTCTCTTCCAATCCGAGAAGTGGCCCTTCACCCCTACCCTCTGTTTCCTACCCGCCAACCAGTTTCTGATCCATCTATGTACATCTCCGTCCACCCCATGGTTCTTCAGTTTCCGGAGTAGATGCTCATGAGGCACCTTGTCAAAGGCTTTTTGGAAATCTAGGTATACGATGTCTATGGGTTCTCCTTAGTCCATCCGTTTGTTGATTCCTTCGAAGAAGTGCAATAAGTTAGTTAAGCACGATCTCCCCCTGCAGAAACCATGTTGGCTTGGTATCAGAAGTTTGTTTCTTTCCAAATGTTCATCGATGTTTTCTTTTATCAGCGCTTCTACCATCTTCCCGGAACCGAGGTCAGACTTACCGGTCTGTAGTTTCCCGGGTCACCTCTTGATCCCTTTTTAAAAATGGGCGTGACGTTGGCTATCTTCCAATCCTCTGGTATCACACCTGTTTTCAGGGATAGGTTGCAAACTTGCTGCAGTAGTTCCGCTATCTCCTCCTTTAATTCCTTCAGAACCCTTGGATGGATTCCGTCCGGACCCGGGGATTTGTCAGTTTTTAGTTTTTCTATCTGCCTGCGCACATCTTCAAGGCTCACTTCCATGGATGTTAATTTTTCTGCTTGATTTCCATTGAAGAATTGCTCAGGTTCCGGTATGTTGGTTGTGTCTTTGTTCGTAAATACTGACGAAAAGAACATGTTAAGTCTTTCTGCGACTTCTTTCTCCTTCTTCACTACCCCCTTCCTGTCTCCATCATCCAGCGGTCCCACCTCCTCCCTAGCTGGCTGTTTCCCTTTAACATTTCTGAAGAATGGTTTGAAATTTCGTGCCTCCCTGGCTAGCCTCTCTTCATACTCTCTTTTGGCTTTTCGAACCACTTGGTGACATTCTTTTTGATACTTCCTGTGCTCTTTCCAGTTCCCCTCGGTTTTGTCCTTTTTCCATTTCCTGAATGAGTTTTTCTTATTGCCTATCGCTTCCTTCACTATTTTAGTCAGCCATACCGGGTCTTTTGGTCGACTCTTTTTGCTCCCCTTTCTGAATCTGGGTATGTACAAATTTTGCGCCTCACTCACCGTGTCCTTGAAAAAAAGCCAGACATGTTCTACTGTTTGCCATTTCTTGGAAGTGTTCCTAAGTTTCTTCCTTACCATTTCCCTCATTGCTTCATAGTTTCCTTTCCTGAAGTTGAAAGTTGTTGCTATGGTTCTCTTTCCTTTCGGTATTCCTACTTCAACTTTGAACTTGATCATATTATGATCGCTTTTTCCCAACGGTCCCACTACTTCCACTTCCTTTGCAGGGCCCATTAATCCATTTAGGATTAGATCCAGAGTGGCATTTCCTCTAGTCGGTTCTCTAACAAGCTGCTCCATGAAGCAATCTTGTGTAGCCTCCAGAAATTCTGTCTCTCTAGCGCATCTTGAGCTTCCGAGTTTCCAGTCTATCCCGGGGTAGTTGAAATCTCCCATAATAACTGTGTAACCACTTTTGCATTCTCGCTTCATCTCGGTTTCCATTTCTCTGTCGATATCTCCGGTTTGACCGGGTGGACGATAGTATAGGCCCATCTTTATTTCATGTCCTTTCCTATACGGTATTTTGACCCATAGCGATTCCAGCTTGTTGGTCATCTCCACTGTGTCCATTCTTGTCGATTGTATGCTTTCTTTTATGTATAGGGCTATTCCATCTCCTTTCTGTCCTGACCTGTCCTGGCGATAGAGCTTGTACTCCGGCAGTGCTGTATCCCATTTGCTTTCCTCATTCCACCATGTTTCAGAGATTCCAATGATGTCCTCTGCATTGGCCACAGCCTCTAGTTCCCCCATTTTGTTGCTTAGGCTCCTTGCATTAGTATATATGCAATTTAGATCCTGGCATTTTGTTGTCTTCACTACCTTTCCCTGTGCTTCGGTCTTTGGTGTCTTCTCTTTTGCTACACTCTTTCTAACCTCCTCTTCTGGGTTAGTCAACTCCTGTAATTTGTCCCTTGTTTCTTCCCAGCCTTTTTTCCCCTTAGTATCTTCACGGGATACCTTCTTCCGAATCGTCGACGCTAGGTCTACTGTCGGCTTTCCCCTTCCTTTTAGTTTAAAGCCTGTTCTATTCCTCTCATGACGTTGTTTGCTAGAAGTCTTGTTCCCGCTGCGCTCAGGTGCAGTCCATCTCTCCTGTAGAGCTTGCTCTTGCCCCCAGTTGGAGGACTTCTGCTCAACTTAGGAGGAACAGTGAAATCCATAATAATTCAAAATCTGAAAACATCCTAGAAAAATAATTTATTTCCTCAAGAGGTAAACCGCTAAGCTCTGTTGCTATACAGTTAATAGCAGTATAGTAAGTTTAAAATAAATAATCAATCAAACAGATATGTATTCAAAGAGCATTGAAAGTATAATAATCATGTATCTCACTCTCTTAAGCTGTTTGGTTGTTTGTTCTAGAGCTCTGGTTTACAGCTGCAATAGATCAAGAAGCAATATGGATCGCTCTGAAAATAGAAAATGGAATTTCTATCTACTTGGATGTAGTCTACAGACCTCCAACTCAAATGCAGCAAATTGATATCTGATTGTAGATATCCAAAAGTTCAGAAAGAAAGAGGAGGTGCTACTGTTGATTGATTTCAATCTGCCGGATGCTGACTGAAAAGTTCCATCAGCGGAATCGGAAAGAAGTAGAGAGATTGTAGATGCCTTTCAAGAGGCTCTGCTCAGACAAATGGTGACAGAATCCACGAGGAAAAATGTGATACTTGATCTGGTACTCACAAATGGGGAGAACATCTCTAATGTTCAAGTGGACACCCATCTGGGAAGTAGCGATCATAAAACAGTTTGGTTCGATATAACAACTAAAGTGGAGAGCGGCCACACAAAATTCAAAGTCCTAGATTTCAAACGTATGGACTTTAGTAAAATGGGAGAGTACCTGAAGGATTGGAGGGCATGAGAGAAGTGGAAAAACAGTGGTCTAAGCTGAAAGGAGCAATAAAAATTTTCTACTGACCTTTATGTGAAGAAAATAAAGGTGGGAGCAGTAGCTGATGAGAAACAGCCTTACTTTCTGCTTTCCCTGGCAGCTCTACATCAGGAAGATTTCATCTCTGATATCTGGGAAGTGCTGGAAAGAATACTGGGGGTGCCCTAGCACTCACAGAACATCGGGGTCCGCTCTGAAAGCATCTTTTCAGCGCCAGCTGATATCTGGATACTGACTCTGAATATCTAGTTTCATTTGAATTGCAGTGGTCTACAATTATCCTAAATGCTAACTGTCATAGTTAAATATCTTACACACAGTGTTAAACAGAATTGTCTATTCAATCATTCCTCCACAGCCCTGGGCCAAAAGAGCAGATTACTGACACAAATGTGGGACTTGGAGAAGGTACAAAAGTCAATGGGGAAAATATTTCAAAATGCTGAGCGTGGGATACTGCATTCCCACCCAACATGGCTACTCCCAAAGCCAATAACTCCCACAAAGGTATGCATTTTCAATAAGAACATAAGAATTGTCGCTGTTGGGTCAGACCAGTGGTCCATCGTGCCCAGCAGTCCACTCACGCGGCAGCCCTTGGCCAAAGATCAGCGTCCTGAGACTAGCCTTACCTGCGTACGTTCTGGTTCAGCAGGAACTTGGCTAACTTTGTCTTGAATCCCTGGAGGATGTTTTCCCCTATGACAGCCTCCGGAAGAGCGTTCCAGTTTTCTACCACTCTCTGAGTGAAGAAGAACTTTCTTACATTCATACGGAATCTATCTCCTTTTAATTTTAGAGAGTGCCCTCTCATTCTCCCTATCTTGGAGAGGGTGAACAACCTGTCCTTATCTACTAAGTCTATTCCCTTCAGTACCTTGAATGTTTCGATCATGTCCCCTCTCAATCTCCTCTGTTTGAGGGAGAAAAGGCCCAGTTTCTCTAATCTTTCACTATATGGCAGCTCCTCCAGCCCCTTAACCATCTTAGTCACCCTTCTCTGGACCCTTTCAAGTAGCATCATGTCCTTCTTCATGTACAGCGACCAGTGCTGGACGCAGTACTTCAGGTGAGGGCACACCATGGCCCGGTACAGCGGCATGATATCCTTCTCCGATCTGTTTGTGATCCCCTTCTTTATCATTCCTATCATTCTGTTTGCCCTTTTTGCCGCCGCCGCACATTGCATGGACAGCTTCATCGACTTGTCGATTATAACTTCCAAATATATTTATTTAATTTATATAAAAATGCCAATTAATTATATGCATTTCCATAAAATAAAACCCCATAATTGCCCTTTGTATGAGGGAGATTCTTTCACATGGACTAAAGTTATCCCTGCATGTGGAGAAGAATCTCAAAGTGCCAAGGTTAGGCATCCTCTTTTATACTGTTGAAATGACTGACACATAATCTCAAGCTCCAATATTTGGCCAGAATATTTCCTTATTTGGCATACAGAAGGCTGGACTATTACTACACAAAGACATTCCTGAGCTTCGAAAGATAACACTTTCAAAGGAAGTTCACAAAGTATAGAAAAAATTAGATACATTTCTGTAAAGGGAATAATAACTTCTTACAACTGTTTCTAAAATATTCTAAATATGCATTTGGAATTAGACAAAATCATATGATAATATGTGTTCATCTAGAATAAATTTTAAAAGCTTTCTGTCCCTAATGTTGGATTTCTCAATGAAGCTGACAGCTTTCAATCCGAGAAGAGAGAAAGAGGGAAGAGGACATTCTCTTTCTGAGAGGAGAAGAATAGAATCCTGCATAGATTGATGTAAACTAGCTTGACATATGACAGTCATTTCTTTAAGAAAAATGTTTTTTTCGTTTGGGGTCCAGAGGGACCCCAACAATTTTCGATAACTGAATGCTAAAAACTAATACTATTGGCAGTCGGGATCAATGTACAATAAGAAGGAAACTCCCAGATTGAACTGTTGGGTAAGTGGCATTGTTTACCTATGCTTTTTTGTCAATTTCTTCTATGTATAAATATTCTATGGCTTATATTTATGTTTACCTTTGGACAACTTATATTTTACAAATATCTTCATTAGATTGGTAACAGCATTACTTTATGTGAATTCAAACAGTATAAGATCACATGAATAATGAGAGATGTGACAATTGTTCAATTGTGCAGATATTTTGGATAATTTATCATTTATCACAATAGCTGCTGTATCAATACTATAGAAACCAAAACCATGGATCTATGTCAGTGGCAGCAAATTATTGCAACGATAGCTGCAAACTGATTATGTTTCAAAGTCCATGTTAGTTATTGCTAAACTTTCATTTGATTCTGGGAAATGTTCATAGCACAGCTGCAAAAGTATTACATTCCTGGTAAAGATATCACAGTAGATGAGCAACTTGTGGCTTATCGTGGTAAATGCCCATTCAGACAATACATCCCAAGCAAACCAGCAAAGTATGGAATCAAAATTTGGTGGGCTTGTGATTCGGCTACATGTTTTCCTCTGACAGGTGAAGTCTACCTTGGATGCCAACCTGGTCATGATACAGATAAGGGCCAAGGAGCAGCAGTTGTAAAGTGATTGACAAAGTGCTAGGTGAAAAGTGGTCGTAATATTGTGACAGACAACTTCATCACATCAGTTCCATTGGCAGAAGATTTGCTGCAAATGGACACAACACTGGTTGGAACTATTCGGAGAAATAAGTCTGATATTCCAAAGGAGATGACTGAAACAAGAGGAAAAGAAGAAAAGTCATCCACTTTTGGCTTCTGTAAAGAACTAACACTTGTGTTGTACGTCCCAAAGAAGGGAAAGGTCGTTACAATGCTGTCATCAATGCATCACGACAAAGCAATTGAAGGGGAAGATCGCAAACTACAAGTAATCCTGCACTACAACTATTGCAAAGGTAGTGTTGACAATATGGACAAGATTGCAACTACATATACTTGTCGACGTAAGAACAATCATTGGCCAATGGCATTGTTCTTCAATATGCTAGATGTCGGTGGCATTGCAGCCTTCATAACCTGGATATTCTGTCAACCGCAAAATGAGGCTAAGAAGACCCGAATAAGAAGATCATTTCTGGTGCAATTTCTGGTGCAATTAGGATCATATACAGGAAAGGCTTCAATGTCCACAGTCGCTGTAGAAGGGAGCAAAGCAGTCTGATCAGGCTTTGTTACTCTCAGTCAAATCTTGCCAAAAAATGCCAGTTGGAGCCGCCAAAGAAAAAGCGATGTTATATCTGCAGTAGAATGTAGGACAGAAAAGTGAAACAGATATGCATAGCATGCAATCACAATGTTTGCAATGAGCACAGCACACCGTCAGTATTGTGTGACAATTGCATCTGAAACTGAAATATAAACATTGAAGCTGAATATTATGTTGATGTTTTAAAGTTAATTATTAAAGTTATTTATTAAAGTTAAATTCAGTCAGAAAAGTATGATTTAATACATTTTTCAAATTTATAAACTGCTTGTTCTTGTCTGTTTCAAGATCTTATGGCATTTAACCTCAATAATTATTTACATTCAATTTATTTAAGCTGTAATATGACTTTATGGTGCTGGGGGGTCTACGTGGACCACAGGTGCCCTTTAACGTAACTTTCTTAATGTGTCCTGTTGATTTAATAAATGAATCAGCTCAATAATAACATGCAGACAGTAGTCCAACAGCAAGAGAGATGCTATCCAGTCTTTTGCACTGAGTGTCACATGTATGATTTTCTCCTAGTTGGCAAGATGTTATATGTGTGTGATTGCTGCAAATAGATCCTACCACTCTGAGAAAGAGTACATTCCCCTGTAGCAGACTTGGAGGAACTGAGGGAGACAGAGAGGTACATAGAGGAGACCTATGGGGATGTTGTAGAGAAGTCCCACCTCCAGTCTGATAGCCCCTGTGCTGCCTTGGAGGAGAGAGGTCTCCTAGAAGGAGAGCATCACCCTGATGAGGTAGGAAATAATCCTGTAGATAGGACCTGCCCACCAGGGGATGCAATATCCTCTCAGACTGAGGATGTGTCTCCAGGGGGCTTCTGCTCTGGAGGGAAGGGTTAGGACAGCTGTCGTAGTTGGTGATTTGATCATTGGGCATGTAGATAGCTGGGTGACTGGTGGGCATAAGGATTGCCTGATCACTTGCCTGCCTTGTGCAAAAGTGACACTTAGATAGGATTTTAGATAATGCTGGAGAGCAGCCTTGGTACATATAGGTACCAATGACATAGGAAAATGTGTGTGTGTGGGGGGGGGAGGTTCTGGAAGCCAAATTTAGGCTCTTAGATAGAAAGCTGAAAGCCAGATCCTCCAAGGTAGCATTTTTAGAAATGGTCCCAGTTCCATGCACAGGATCCAAGAGGCAGGCAGATCTCTGAAGTCTCAATATGTGGCTGAGACAATGGTGCAGGGATGAGGGATTTAGATTTGTTAGGAACTAAGCAACCTTCTGGGAAAGTGGGAGCTTGTTCCGAAAGGATGGATTCCACCTTAACTAGGATGACATTTTGCATGACATAGATAGCAGAGTGGAATCCATATGGATAGCAATTCCATGTGTGAAGGGAAGGAATATAAAGGTAGGGTTATACTACTATCCCCCAGGTCAAAATGAGCAGACAGATGAAGAAATGTTTTCAGAGATTAAGAAAGCTGGAAAATTGAGCAACAGTATAATAATAGATGATGTCAATTACTCAGCCACCATTCCTCAGAAGAATGTTACATGCCTGATAGAGTCTTGGATTAGGATTTTTGCACTTCAGACACATCACCCCTTACACAGCAGATCTGCAAAACAGGGATTCTTCTGTCAGGTGAGATTGCTCTGAGTCCCAAAGCCAGCCAGTGGTGGTAGCTGTGATGCTGTATAACCCAAAGGAATATCTTTAAAACAATGAACACCAGGCCATGATTCGGCATTATATTGGAGATCTGGGGATTGCTGACAACCGGCCATGGCAGGAGTGGACAGAGTTTCAGCTAAGTCTGGTTTCTATGCATTCATACCTTGTCTGATTTTTTGAAAATATGGTGTTGTTTTCACTTCCAAAATAGCACGGGATTGGCTGAAGAAACAAGTTGCTATATTGAACAATATTTGCAGCACTGTGTTCTTTAAACATTGACAAAGGGAGTGTATATTTTCAGGTGGAGTTTTTTTTTAAGATCTATGAAGCCAAACTGAGATCTTTTTCTCTACACTTTTTTTTGTTTTGTTATTGGGTGCCCTAATTATGTATTTGTTGCCTCAGTAGAAGGGAGAGATGGCAACACTGATTACTGTCAGCCTTCCCTTGCATGTGCCAGCACATTTTTATTTGGTATATATTGTGATAGGCAAGACCCTGTCTCATTCAGAGTCTCTGCTGCTAACCCTATTCCTGGCAAGCCAGTGCCTATTCCCAGAACAAGAAAGCAAACTGTAAGGTATGGCAAGCAGACAACTCACACACCAGAAAGGCAGAGAATAGGACAGAGTGCAGCAGCAGCTAAGAATTCTTTCATTTTACCCCATTATTCCTTATTCAGACCTGCAGAAGTAAATATTCCTTTTAAACCTACAGCTTTACAAGCTGACACACAGAGGGTTAAAGAAACGGGAGGAATCAGCAGGGCTGATGTGCTAGAGCCCGGGAAGAATAAAGCTTCCACAATTGAGAGCTGGGGAGAGGAGTGGCAGGAACAGGAAGAGCCAGAGGAGCAGGAGAAATGGCAACCCAGAGCTACAAAGCTGAGAGCTCTGCCAGGCACCTTAGGAAATGCTGAGAAAGTTTCCATTCCAGTACCACTACCTTGTGGGACACTTCAGTCAGCAACTTCCAGGCCAGGGCCGCCATCAGGGCAGTACTACCAGTCCTGCATTCAGGGGCCCGGAGCTGGCAGGGGGCCCGGGCTCCCCCAGGGTCACAAGCATAGTCTCCTCTCCTTCTCCTTACCTGCCCTGCCGCAGCACACAGCCGACCGAAAGTCTTCCCGATGTCAGTGCTGACGTCGGAGGGAGGGCTTAAGCAAAGCCCTCCCTTCCTCCGACGTCAGCGCTGACATCGGGAAGACTTCCGGTCGGCTGCTTGCGGCAGGGCTGGTAGGGAAAAGGCAGTCATGTACCGAAGGGGGTGGGGGTGGTCCGCCCCGGTGCAGCCATGGGGGGAGTGTGCACAGCCGGTTAGGTCCCCTTAGCCTTGTGACGCTTCTCCCAACCGACCGACAACAGGCCCGGCCGACAAACCTCCCTGCCCTGTAGCAGCGAATCTAAATTACCTTCTTACAGCAGCTTCAATACTCCAGCTGCTGTAAGAAGATAATTTAGATTTGTGGCTACAGGGCAGGGAGGTTTGTCCAACCGGGCCTGTTCTGTTGTCTGTCGGGTGGGGAAGCGCCACAAAGGTAAGGGGCAGGGAGGGAGAAAGGGAGGAAAGGTGGAGTGGAGAAGAAAAGACGCTTAAGGGAAATGGGTAAAACTGAGGGGGGAGAAGGCCGCTGAAAGCACTGGGGAAGACAAAGGGGTGGAGAAGGACGCTGAAAGGACATGGGGAAGACGGGAGGGGGGAGGAGAAGGACGCTGAAAGCACATGGGGAAGACAGAGGGGGAGAAGGACCCTGAAAGGACATGGGGAAGACAAAGGGGTGGAGAAGGACGCTGAAAGGACATGGGAAAATGGGGGGAGAAGGAAGTTGAAAGGGCATGGGGAAGACAGGGGGGAGAAGGATGCTGAAAGCACATGGGGAAGACAGAGGGGGGAGAAGGACCCTGAAAGGACATGGGGAAGACAAAGGGATAGAGAAGGACGCTGAAAGCACATGGGGAAGACGGGAGGGGGGAGAAAGACGCTGAAAGGGCATGGGGAAGACAGGGGGGGAGAAGGACGCTGAAAGCACATGGGGAAGACAGAGGGGGGAGAAGGATGCTGAAAAGACATGGGGAAGACAGAGGGGGGAGAAGGATGCTGAAAGGACATGGGGAAGACAGAGGGGGAGAAGGATGCTGAAAGGACATGGGGAAGACAGAGGGGGAGAAGGATGCTGAAAAGACATGGGGAAGACAGGGGGGAGAAGGACACTGAATGCAAATGTGGAAGACAGAGGGGGGAGAAGGATGCTGACAGGACATGGGGAAGATAGGGGGAGAAGGACGCTGAAAGGAAATTGGGAAGAGAGAGTGGGGAGAAGACACCGGCAGGGAAGAAGACAGAGATGCCAGACTATGGGGGGAGCGGAGGGAAGAAGATGGGTGCCAGACCAATTTGGGAGGGGGGAGAAAGGGAGAGGCACAGTAACAGAGCAAACGGAAGACGCAGAAAGAAGAGAGACAGTGGATGGAAGGAATTAAATGAGAACATGAGGAAAGCAGAAACCAGGCAACAAAGGTAGGAAAAAAATTCTTTTTTTTTTTTTTGCTTCAGGATAAAGTAGTATATTAGTTGTGTTGATAAAAATTTATAAACATTAGAGGCTCTGGTAGAAACCCGTTTACAAAGTATATATTCTTCCCAATTAATATTTCCAAATTAATAAAGTCTTTTTGCTTATTTTTAAATGGGTTTCTACCAGAGCCTTTAATTCAGTAGCATAATTAAATGAAATAACTATTTCTGTAGTTTATAGGGACGGGCGGGGACGGAGGGGATTCCTCGTGGGGATGGGTGGGGACGGAGGGATTCCTCGCGGGGACGGGTGGGATTTCTGTCCCCGCGCAATTTAAACATGCACCTTTCTTCCTCCATCCCATAACACACACAGCCTTGTGGTGATGATTATCAGATTGATTCATGAATATTTAATGATGTTATGAGTGTGCACCTCTTCCTTCACATCCTCCTTAGCATGTCACATACAGCATGTTACATTACATAAAGTCTGTGTAATGTAACATGCTGTATGTGACATGCTGAGGAGGATGGGAAGGAAGAGGTGCACACTCATAACATCATTATATATTCATCCATAGCTGCATGTTAATGATGTGCTCATATGCACTTATTTATCATCATAACATATACATCATCATTAACATGCAGCTGTGGATGTGTAAGGACAGGATGGGGAGGATGGATGGGAAGGAAGGAAGGTGCACATATCAACATATCGTACATTTTTAACATGCATGATGCAGCTATAGGCAAGGTGAGGAGGATGGGATCATACAGATGTGTATGTTCAGATATGCGCTCAGATGTGTAGTTTTTTCTGATATATTTATTAAGCTTACAGTATTTATAAAAACACATTTAATACTTGTTACAAAAAATATTGTGCAATTGTGATCTACTTCTTGTCTACAAAGGTCAAAAGAAATCCTTAACTGAGATTTTACATTCAAAAGTGAATTATAGCTACTAGCACTATTATTTATTAGTTATTTATTATGCAGATGTTTGTTAGTTTGTTATTAGTTCAGTATTAGACATATGTTAGTTTAGAATAGATAGGTATAGATTAGTTTAGTTTAGGTTAGGTTAGGGCCCTGCTGAAAGAGTCTACCTTGACGTGGTTGCAGGCTTACAAATCTTTTGGTCAAAGAGTGCGGCGACAGAGAAAAGTATATGTGTATTCGGCCCATGGAAGAAGGGGGGGTCGGGGAGGGGGAAGGGGTGTGTGGGGGGCCCAATAGGATTGCTCAGTAAGGGGCCCAGAAATTTCTGATGGCGACCCTGTCCAGGCAAGGCAGGAGTCCATTTCCCAAAGCAAGGTTAGCTTGGGAGGAGGAGGATTCTGAAGGGAAGCTTGTGCAGGCTGGCTGTGAGAAACAAGGGCTTTTACAGAGTGGAGAAGGGGAGCCACATTGCAGAGAAGTAGCTCCTATGGAGGTGAATGAACCAGGTTTTGATGATAATACTTTAGACTATGACATGGATTACTGTTGTGAACCAGAAGAAGAAATGTATGATGAAAGCATGTGTGAATAAACCTGATTTAAATAAGAAAACTTCCTGTTTCAAGGGGGGACAAGGATCCTGTTACTAAAAAATCCTGTTACTGAAACGGAGATTTGTCTGAATGTGGGGGACAGGAGTGGGTATGAGCTTTAGTGCAGTGGGGGAGGAAAGCCTAGTATTACTGCAAAGGAAGCCAGGTTTAAAACCAAGGCTGTTTCAACTGCCCCAAAGTTTGTCCTTGTCCTGAGACACTGATTAATTGGGAACACGGGATGAGTACAGGATCTATTTTTCTCTAATTGGGTGGAGCATGTTTCCACACCTACTGGCCCAGCTAGAGAGAGTCAGTGCAGTACAGTGAGAGAGATCTTTGGAGCTAGGCATGGAGGAGTGCCCTTAATTTGACTGTGGACTTTAGTAGCAGTCTGAGAATTAGGAGCACTGCTTGGAGTTGCCTATGGGCAAGAAGAAGCAAATTTTGGTCCTATTTGCAAAGGCTGCTTGGACAGTCCAAACAATACAATAGCACTGGATGTATCTTCAATATAATTAAATCTTTCTCAATCCTATTTACCATCAAGAGTACTTCTTGGGAATTCAGATTTCCACCCTTATCAAAACGATACAGGTGGTGGGGTTCTTCATAATTCCCAGTCCTACTTCCTACTTTTTATATGTCTTTATATTTCTTTTATCCATTATATTATTTTAACTTATTGATGTATTATTTTTAACTTATTGATAAATATATAAATAATGAACTTAGCTTTATTAAGAGTCCGTGTGTTATAGCAGCAGCCCAGGGGACAAAAGCTATAAAATAAGTTTGCTGTTTTTAAATGAAGAATATTGAAATCCTGAACTGTTGGAGATATTTGAAAAGTTTGCTGTATTTTTGAAGCTTAGGGCTCCTTTTACGAAGATGCGCTAAGCGTTTTAGCGCACACACCGGATTAGCGCATGCTATAGCGTGCACTAGCTGAAAATCTACCGCCTGCTTAAAAGGAGGCAGTAGAGGCTAGCGTGCGCTATTCCGCACGTTAAGGCCCTAGCGCGGCTTTGCAAAAGGAGCCCTTAGACTGTGTTGGAAGCAGCAAAGGGGATTTTTGCTGCCAATTTCACTGTATAAAAGAATTTCAAAGAAAAGAAATCTTTTGGTTTTGAAAGTGCAAAAAGGTAAAAAAAAAAAAAAAAAAAAGACTGTTTATTTTGGGAAACCTGTATACCTCATTGGTACTCTGTGGGGACTAGATATGAGCGTGCATGGCGGGGCTTGACCCCGCCACAATATGAATTTATAAGTGTGCTTCCTTGTAAGCGAGAGTAGTAGGATTTCAAATACTCCAACATTGACTGGTTAAATGTTATATCAGGGAGTGCTAGGGATGCAACATTTCTAGACATCATAAATGACTGCTTCTTGGAGCAACTGTCTGAGAACTGACAAGAAGGTGAGCTATTTTAGATTTGGTCCTTAGTGGAATGCAAGGCATTGTACAGGAATTAACTGTGTTGGGTCCGTTAGGAAACAGTGATAATAACGTGATCAAATTTGAGTTGATACCAGGAGTGATGTCACAAAAGAAATCTACTGTAAAGGCATTTAATTTTTGAAAGGGCGACTGTGATAAAATGAGGAAAATGGTTAAAAAGAAGCAAAAAGGATCAGTTGCAAAGGTTAGGACTGTAAACCAGGCATAAGAACATAAGAAACGCCTTCACCGGATCAGACCGAGGTCCATCTAGTCCGGTGCTCCGCACACGCGGTGGCCCATTTAGGTACTTCCTTTTGGAGACCCGACTTTACCGTATCCCTCAATATGATATGCACGAAGGTGTGCATCCAACTTGGCTTGAATCCCAGTACAGTAGTCTCTGCCACAACCTCCTCTTGGAGTGCATGAATATTATTTAAAAATACCATTGTGGATGCCCAGACCAGATGTATTCCACCTTTCGGCACAGGTGGAAAGAAGAGGAAATGAGAGCCGGCGTGGTTAAAAGGTAAAGTGAAAGAAGCTATTAGAGTTAAAAAAACAAAAACAAAAAACACAACCCTTAAAGAATGGGTTTAAAAAATGGAAACGAGAAAAAACATTAGAGGCCTGGAACTGTCACAAAATTGACCAGAAAAAGTGTCATAAAGTGGTAAGAGACGCCAAAAAAGTCTATGAAGAAAAGATAGCTCAGGAAACTAAAGATTTCAAGCCCTTTTTTAGATATATAAAAGGTAAGAAACCAGCAAGAGAGACAGTGGGCCCTCTCGACGACCAAGGAAAGAAAGGTTCAATTAAAGAGGATACACAGGTTGCCGATAGGTTAAATTCATTCTTTGCCTCTGTCTTCACAAATGAGGACATTTCAACAGTGCCAGACACAGGAAAGATATTCACCGGAGGCATAGAAGAAAGCCTCACAACAGTAAATGTGACGTTGGACATGATATACTTTCAGATTGACAAACTGAAAAGTGACAAATCCCCTGGACCGGATGGAATTCACCCGAGAGTTTTAAAGGAACTTAAGGTCGAAATTGGTGAATTGCTACAAACTGTGGCTAATATGTCAATTAGAACCGGGCAAATACCAGAAGACTGGAGGATAGCAAATGTCCCAATTTTCAAAAAAGGATCAAGAGGTGAACCAGGAAACTATCGACCTGTGAGCCTCACTTCGGTTCCTGGGAAGATAATTGAAACACTGATTAAAGACAACATTGTACAACATTTGGATGATCACAACCTAATAAGGGCTAGTCAACACGGTTTCAGGAAAGGAAAGTCATGTTTGACAAATTTACTACAATTCTTTGAGAAAATAAACAAACAAGTGGATAGTGGGGAGTCAGTGGACATAGTCTACTTGGACTTCCAGAAAGCGTTTGACAAGGTTCCACATGCAAGGCTTATGAAGAAACTACTAAGCCATGGAGTAGGAGGAGAAGTGCACAGATGGATCGGCAAGTGGTTGGAGAACAGAATGCAGAGGGTTACCATAAATGGGAAATTCTCGGACTGGGAGAGGGTGACTAGCGGCGTGCCCCAGGGCTCGGTTCTTGGGCCCATCTTGTTCAATATTTTTATAAACAATCTGGAAGAGGAAAAAACTTGCAATATAATAAAGTTTGCAGACGATACAAAATTATGTCGGGCGGTTGACTCTCAAAGGGACTGCGAGGAATTCCAGAAGGATCTGAACAAGCTGGAAGCATGGGCATCAAAGTGGCAGATGAATTTTAACATAAACAAATGCAAGGTGATGCATCTAGGAAAAAAAACCCAAAGAACACGAATATAAGATGCTGGGGGCGACATTAGCAAAATGCGAACAAGAAAGAGATTTGGGGGTACTGATTGACAGTACCCTAAAGCCTTCGGCACAATGCGCAGCAGCGGCGAAGAAAGCAAACTGGATGTTGGGCATGATTAAGAAGGGGATCACAAATAGATCGGAAGATGTAATAATGCCACTTTATAGAGCAATGGTTAGACCGCAATTGGAGTACTGTGTACAACACTGGTCTCCATACCTCAAGAAAGATATAACTCTGCTGGAGAGGGTACAGAGGAGAGCCATGAAACTTGTCAAGGGATCGGAGAATTTGAGCTACAAAAAGCGCCTTATGAAATTGGGACTGTTTACCCTCGAGCAGAGAAGACTGAGAGGGGATCTAATAGAGACTTTTAAATTAATAAAGGGATTTGATAAAATGGACCAAGAAGAAGCTTTACTAACTTTTTCGGAGGTGACACGGACAAGAGGTCACAGACTGAAACTGAGAGGCAGCAGGTTCAGGACTAATGTCAGGAAGTTCTTTTTCACACAGCGAGTGCTGGGAATTTGGAATGCTCTCCCGGAGGATGTTGTGACAAAGATTACTGTTCTGGGATTTAAGCGCAAGTTGGATGCACACCTTCTTGCAAATCATATTGAGGGCTACGGTATATCTGGGTCTCCAACCAGGAGTACCTAAATGGGCCGCCGCGTGTGCGGATCGCCGGACTGGATGGACCTCGGTCTGATCCGGTGAAGGCTTTTCTTATGTTCTTATGTTTAATGGGGAAAGGATCTGAATGAAGAAAATAAGAAGAGACACAAGCCCTGGCAAGTTAGATGAAAAGCATTGATAAAGAAAGCTAAGAAAGAATATGAAAAGAAACTTGCCAATGAGTCAAAAACTCATAACAAGTTTTTTAGGTAAAAGGGGCCAAAAAGACTACGAGGAAAAAATAGCCAAGGAGGTAAAAAACTTCAAGCCATTCTTTCGATATATCAAGGGGAAACGACTTGCGAAGGAAGCAGTGGGGTCGTTGGATGACCATGGAATAAAGGGAGTACTAAAGGAGGACAAAGCCATCACTGACAAACTGAACACATTTTTTGTGTCTGTATTTACCGAAGAGAATATACACAACATACCAGAAGCTAACAAACTATACGCAGGAAATGAAGACGGAAAACTGACAGGGTTGTCAGTCAGTCTAGAAGAGGTATGCAGGCAGATTGATAGGCTTAAAAATGATAAATCCCCAGGACTGGATGGTTTCCATCCGAGGGCAATCAAGGAACTAAAAGGGACCATAGCTGAACTGCTTCAACTAATAGCCAAAATGTTGATCAAATTGGGAAGGATTCCGGAAGACTGGAAAGTGGCAAATGTTACGCCGATCTTCAAGAAAGGTTTGAGGGGAGATCCGGGAAACTACAGACCAGTGAGTCTGATCTCAGTACCGGGAGAGATGGTAGAGGTGCTGATAAAGGACCATATCATTGATCACCTTGACAGACACAACCTGTTGAGGACCAGCCAGCATGGCTTCAGCAAAGGAAGATCTTGCTTGACGAACTGACTGCACTCCTTCGAGGGAGTAAACAGGCAGATAGAAAAGGATGACCCGGTCGACATTGTATATCTATCTGTATTTTCAGAAGGCATTCGACAAGGTCCCGCATGAATGACTACTTCGAAAAATTGCGAGTCATGGAATCGAGGGTGAAATACTCACATGGATTAAAAATTGGTTGGTGGATAGTGTCACAAACCCTCTGCAGCGGCGGGCTGTCGTGTGACAAACACAAGGATTCTGGTGTGTCCCCTCTAACCAGGGGTACCTTCAGGACTTTTCAGGTGGCTCTAGGCGACCGCCTAGGCCTATGAGAGACAAGGCAAGCAAAGAGTTTCCAAATATCACCAGTGAAACCAAGTTCTTCAAATAGGAATATGATGTTTATTCTGACCCAGAGGTCAAAAAGATGCAGCATAAAACAAAAATCACTTTTGCATTTCATTCAAAAATAAAGTCAATTGTAAAATAAAGATATCACAAAACAGCAATCTCCTGTAGTTGATTATTCCTGAGGTCATGTGCTCTGACTCAGGATTGCTTTACCCTGGTGTTCACTCATAATTCAAACTTTCTCTCAGTATTAATATCAGAGGCATGTAACAGCAGATTTCAGCAGCCAAATAAAGTTTGAAATAAACCTTTGCTGTAAATCCAAATTAAACCAAACTCTTTAGGCAATATAGCTACAGCACACTCTTGCAACAGTTCAGCTTTTCCCTCAGCTCCCTCGTGTAGGCAAAACACACAGCTGAGAGAGATAAGCTAATTAGCTCCTCAGGAACGGGAGCCACGGCAGGATTTTCCAAAGTTCAAAACACCAACTTAAAGGTTCTATCTTGAGCTTCTTGTTCCCAAACTTGACTCTAAACCAATCCAATAGTTTAGGATTCAGGTAAGTATTATTCTTAAACTCAAAAATACTCATAAAGCCCAAACATATAACACATTCTTCAGGCTTGGTTTGCACAGCAGGAAAAACATAGGCAAAAGGGAAAAAAACCCACAAATTTTTCCCAGTTACTCACTCCCTTCATTCAGTGTCCATACATTCTGTCTGGCTCTCTAGTATAGGGCCAGCTACTTGTACCTCCATGCTTTCCACACCATCTGGAATCTGGAAGTTTGAAGTGGGGAGGATTTCTTCCAAATCCTGCATGGGCCAATCTGGCACGGTTGTCTCTCCTGCTCTGCTCCACAGCTCCTCACCTGCCTTGGGCTGTGAGAGTGACTCACCCTGGTCACTCGCTCCTCCTCCTCCCCCTGCTGCTTGTCTCAGCCTGCTTTTAAACAGCTCAGAGCCAATCCCCTTCAGCCTGTAGCGGGGGATGGGCTTTGGCTCTACAGCAGCTTTTCTCTACCTGGGTTTATCTAATGCAGCTATATTCCTTGTGGCTTCTCTAACTGCCCTAAAGCCCGGAGGCTGCTGTTGCCAGTCTGCCTGCCTCTGCTCCAGATCACTACTGCTCTGATCATAGGGGCAAGGGAGGTCAGCCTCAAGTTGAGCGCCAGAATCAATCTGATCAGCTCTTCTGCACCCGATCGTATTAGGGACCGAACTAGTGCTGGTGCTGGGTTTGTCACAATAGAAACAGAGAGTGGGGGTAAATGGGCAATACTCGGACTGGAAAAGCATCACCAATGGAGTGCTGCAGGGTTCAGTGCTTGGACCCGTGCTCTTCAACATATTTATAAATGATCTGGAAATTGGTACGACGAGCGAGGTGATTAAATTTGCAGACGATACAAAGTTATTCAGAGTAGTGAAGACCAATGTTCCCTCTAAGGATTGATGAGGTGTGTGCAAAAAAAAATATGCATGAGCGACAAGTTACTCCACAAATTTATGAGCAGGCGTGGAGGACGAGTGCCCGTGAGATTGTGGGAGTGTTAAATACTCAAAACTTAGAAAAATAACAATTTACTTAAAGTTTTTGCTTTGCCAGCTTTCTGGTATCTTTACATACAGTGGCGTACCTAGCATATGTAACACCCGGGGCCCATCATTTTTTGGCACCCCCCTCCCCCATCTGTACGAAAAACATGATTTTTAGTAACAAGCCACACATCACACATGAGTACCTAGGAAAAGGCAGCATCTTACATATTGCAGTGAGCAGTATATCAATACACCCATTGTAAAACTAAACAAGCCAGACCAGCACAGATAAATCCTACACCGTCAATCCTAACAGAAAACCATGTCTTTTGAACACACAGAACACAGAAAACACCTTCGCCTAGTATGGAATATGTCATCACAAACTAACCCCTCCCCCTTTTACAAAACTGTAGTGTGGATTTTAGCCACAGTGGTAACAGCTCTGACGCTCATAGAATTCTGAGCATCAGAGCTGCTACCACCACGGCTGGCGCTAAAAAACGCTCCACAGTTTTGTAAAAAGGGGGATAAAATAGAAATACACAGCTTCAATGCTCTAGCTCAGGGGTGCCCAAACTTTTTGGGCTTGCGAGCTACTTTAAAATGACCAAGTCAAAATGATCTACCAACAATAAAATTAAAAAACACAAAGCACACTATACGCTGAGAAAATGTTAATTATCATTCCTATTCTGGGTTTTTTTCAAAGAGGTCAAGGCAGATGACTCTATGCATTGTCACCTCAGTAACAACCATACAAAAATAGACAAATATACCCCCCTTCCTTTTTATTAAACCACAATAGTAGTTTTTAGCGCATGGAACTGCGCTAAATGCCCAACGCTGCTCTCGACGCTCATAGGCTCCCTGCGCTAAAAACACTATTGCGGTTTAGTAAAAGGGGGCCATAGTGCAAAATATAGACAGCATATATAAATTCAGACACATTTTGATCACTAAATTTAAAATAAAATCATTTTTCCTACCTTGTCTGGTGATTTCATGAGTCTCTGGTTGCACTTTCATCTTCTGACTATGCATCCAATTTTTCTTCCCTTCTTTCAGCCTGTATGCTTCTTCTCCTCCAGATCTCATTCCCTCCCCTAACTTTTTCTTCCTTTCTCCCTGCCCTTTCTTTCTTTTTTCTCTCTTGATGCCCCCTTTCTTTTTTTTCTGTTTCCCTTCTGTCTCCCTACTTGCCCCCTTTCTTTCTTTCTTTCTCCCTACCCTCCACAAAGCCACTGCTGCCACCATCGGGGGAAACAGGCCCCAAAGCCACCGCCGCGGCTGCCCCGAGCTCTCTCTGCTTCCCACCGTCGGCCAACCAGCATTCCCCCGAAGTCAATTCTGCCGTCGGAGAGGAAGTTCCGCCCAGCAAGGCAGCGATTGGCTGGTCTGAACTTCCTCTCCGACGGCAGCCTTAGCGGGGTGCACAGCCGCTGTGCACCCCCCCTAAGGCTGCACCCGGGGCAGACCACTCCCCCCTTGGTACGCCATTGAAGACGTGGCAGCGGTTCCTCTCACGAATCCCTACCTGCATAGGAAGTCCAATACAGTCGGGGATCTTGAGAGGAGCCACTGCATCTTTCAACTTAAAATATACTAAGGCAAGCAGGGCAGACCGCCGCCACCGCTTCCTCTCACCTCCGCCCGCCCTCGATTGAGCGACACGAGAAAATGTATGAGCGACGCCACTGAAAATAGTGAGCGATCGCTCATGCGCTCAGCTTAGAGGGAACATTGAGACCCAGAAGGATTGCGAAGACCTGCAACTTGACATAAACACGCTCAAGAAATGGGCCGCGACATGGCAATTGAGGTTTAACATGGATAAGTGTAAGGTGATGCATGTCGGTAATAAAAATATCATACACGAATACAGGATGTCCGGTGCAGTACTTGGAGAGACCACCCAGGAAAGAAACTAGGGAGTACTGGTAGACAAGTCAATAAAGCCGTCTGTGCAATGTGCGGCAGCAGCAAAAAGGGCAAACAGAATGCTAGGAATGATTAAGAAGGGGATCACAAACAGATCAGAGAAGGTTATCATACCGTTGTACTGGGCCATGGTATTCCCCCACCTGGAATACTGTGTCCAGCAATGGTCGCCATACATGAAGAAGGACATAGTACTACTTGAAATGGTCCAGAGAAGAGTGACTAAAATGGTTAAGGTGCTGGAGGAGTTGCCGTACAGTGAGAGATTAGAGAAACTGGATCTCTTCTCCCTTGAAAAGAGGGGACATGATCGAAACATTCAAGATAATGAAGGGAATAGACTTAGTAGATAAAGACAGGTTGTTCACCCTCTCCATGGTAGAGAGAATGAGAGGGCGCTCTCTAAAGTTAAAAGGGGATAGATTCCGTACAAACGTAAAAAAGTTCTTCCTCACCCAGAGAGTGGTAGAAAACTGGAACATTCTTCCAGAGTCTGTTATAGGGGAAAACACCCTCCATGGATTCAAGACAAAGTTAGACAAGTTTCTGCTGAAGCGGGCACTGGTCTTTGACCTAAGGGCCAACGCGTGAGCAGACTGCTGGGCACAATGGATCACTGGTCTGACCCAGCAGTGGCAATTCTTATGTTCTTATGTCAGATCTTGTTCTCCTTCCCTTTCTACTACCCATTGTCAATGATAATCTTGCCTCAGGTCTAGTTTCATCACAATGAAAGGCTGCCAATGTAAGACCCATTTTGAAGAAACCAGTATTAGATTCCTCCTTCTCTAGTAAAGTATTGACTACTGTCCAGCTACCAATCAAAGGTAGTCGAGAAAATGGTGTTTACCCAACTCTCCCAATTTATAGAAAAAGCCTTAGATCTTCACCCACGCTAATCTGAATTTAGGTCATGACATAGCACAGAGAGTATTATCACAGCTGTTCTCAGTGAGGTTCATTGCTAGCTAGATATCTCTAGCAATTTCACTTGACCTAGATGCAGCTTTTGACCTCATCAATCAGTTGCTCTTATTGACTTGTCTTCAGGCTTTTAGGTCTTTCAGGCAGTGGCGTACCTAGGGGGGGCGGGCCACCCCGGGTGCCAGCCCTAAGGGGGTGTTCCCGGCCTTGCCGTTCAGTCCCCCGCCACCCCCGAAGGACCGCTCGCCCCACTGACCTTCCTGCACCACCTGTGAAGCAGCCCACAGCAGGATCGCGAAGTCAGCGTCAGCATCCCTGCGCTGCTTCCTGCG
Source organism: Geotrypetes seraphini (assembly GCF_902459505.1). Classification (NCBI taxonomy): domain Eukaryota; kingdom Metazoa; phylum Chordata; class Amphibia; order Gymnophiona; family Dermophiidae; genus Geotrypetes; species Geotrypetes seraphini. Next base: position 379,649,787 of record NC_047084.1, read on the forward strand.
CCGCGATCCCGCCCCTCCTCTGACGTCAGAGGAGGGGCGGGACCGTGGCGCAGGAAGCAGCGCAGGGATCGCTGACGCTGACTTCGCGATCCTGCTGCGGCTGCTTCATAGGTGGTGCAGGGAGGCCAGGGGGGCGAGCGATCCTTCTGGGTGGGTCGGGGCATCAGGCCTTCAGGGTGGGGCGGGCGGGCAGGCAAGCAGGCTTTCAAGGGGGAGGGGGTGACAGGCAGGCAGGCAGGCCTTCAAGGGGGGACAGGCCTTTGGGGGGAGGGTGTAGACCTTCAAGGGGTGCAGGCCTTCAAGGGGGGCAGGCAGGCCTTCAGGGGGGTGCAGGCCTTCAAGGGAGTGCAGGCCTTCGGGGGGGGTGCAGTCCTTCAAGGGGGTGCAGGCCTTCAAGGGGGGGAAAGGCAGGCAGGCAGGCCTTCAAGGGGGGGACAGGCCTACAAGGGGGGAAGAAGCTACAAGGGGGTGGTACAAGCCTTCAAGTGGGGGACAGGCCTTCGGGGGGGGTGCAGACCTTCAAGGGAGTGCAGGCCTTCGAGGGGGGTGGTGCAGGCCTTCAAGGGGGTGCAGGCCTTCAAGGGGGGGACAGGCCTTCAAGGGGGGGACAGGCCTTCAAGGAGGGGACAGGCCTACAAGGGGGTGGGACAGGCCTTCAAGGGGGGGACAGGCCTTCGGGGGGGTGCAGACCTTCAAGGAAGTGCAGGCCTTCGGGGGGGGGTGCAGTCCTTCAAGGGGGTGCAGGCCTTCAAGGGGGGGAAAGGCAGGCAGGCAGGCCTTCAAGGGGGGGACAGGCCTACAAGGGGGGGAGAAGGTACAAGGGGTGGTACAAGCCTTCAAGTGGGGGACAGGCCTTCGGGGGGGGGTGCAGACCTTCAAGGGAGTGCAGGCCTTCGAGGGGGGTGGTGCAGGCCTTCAAGGGGGTGCAGGCCTTCAAGGGGGGACAGGCCTTCAAGGGGGGAAAGGCAGGCAGGCAGGCCTTCAAGGGGGGACAGGCCTACAAGGGGGGGGAGAAGCTACAAGGGGGTGGGACAGGCCTTCAAGTGGGGGACAGGCCTTCGGGGGGGTGCAGGCCTTCGGGGGGTGCAGACCTTCAAGGGGGGGACAGGCAGGCAGGCCTTCAAGGGAGGGACAGGCCTACAAGGGGAAGGGACAGGCCTTCAAGGGGGGTGCAGGCCTTCAAGGTGGGACAGGCAGACCTTTAAGGGGGGACAGGCCTTTGGGGGGGGACCATGATTTAGAAGTACACGGAGGGAAGGGGGTGTTCAAAGAGACATGCATATGCCAAACTTTGGGGGGGGAAGAAATAATGGGTCTGAAAATAGAGGAGAGGGAGAGAGATGATGGACCATGGGATTTAGGGAGGGAAGGAACAGAAAGGGAGAGAAATTGGACACAAGGGATGGTGTGGAGGAGGGATAGAGATACTGGATAGGAGGGTAATTAGGAAAAGAAAGGGAGAGATGGTGGACTCTGGGATGGTGGGGAAGGAGGGAGAAATGCCGGATGAAAGGGTATTTAAGAAAAGGTGGATCTGTGGAGGGAGATGAAAAAAAGGAAAGATACCAGACTTCCTGGGAAGGGAAGGGAAATGGAAAGGGAGGACAGAGTTGGCAGATGGATGGTTAGCATGCAGAAAGAAGGAGACCCTGGCAAGCAAGTTATCAGAAGAAAACCAGAGCCTTGGACCAACAAGATTTGAAATATAACCAGACAACAAAAGGTAGAAAAATTAATTTTATTTTCTGTTTTGTGATTATAACATGTCAGATTTGAAATGTGTATCCTGCCAGAGCTGGTGTTGGACTGCAAACGTGAGCTAGGATTTAACAGAAAGAGGAAAAGTCCTTTTTGTTTCTTTATTTTATTTACACCACAGCGCCAGTGTGGTTAGGAGAAGCCAAAGGGGGTGAAAAAGCTATAAAACCCACCAGGAGTTTTGAAAAAAATCACCCAACTGGGCAGGAAAATCGAATTGAAAAACCAATTCAATAGGGCTGAATCGAATCAAAATTTTTTTTTCCTGTATCTGGCAGCATTAGTTTGCGCTACTGTCTTAGACTTTAGGACCTGGGATTGGGGAGAGATGGCATCCTCAGTACTTTATAATGCAAGTGAAACGAGGATTTGGTCAGACTTTTGAAGGGTCTGCAGAAAAAAAATATTGTATAGGCCGGGGACATGAGACAGCAGGAAATGGGAACTTTTCTTCCTTCTATTTTTGTGAATGGAAAGGCTGAGGATGTCAGAGAGGTCAGTTAAAATATGTGCTTTATAAGAAAATATAATAATGTGTTTTATAAAGTTTATAGCATAGCTGGCCTACCCAGTGAGGTGTTCCTAGTGGTGATGGTGGCAGCGTGTCAATGTGTTGAGAGGAAGAGGTGGTCTGGGAAATTCTGCTGAGCAAACTCCGGGCCCATTTCCACCCCCCAGTTAGTCCACTCCACTCAACTGATTCACACACTGAGTGGGTCTTTGGGTGTTGTTTTGGGATCTCTTCCAGTGGTTTATCTCCTTCTGGTCCAAGGAAGGAAACTTTGTTATCCTTAGCATTGACCTACAGAATATGTTTGTAACAGCGCTGCTTGTGTGGCATTAGGCTATGTAGTGATCGAAAGAAAAAAACAGACCTTTGCACATTTTTGCACTATATGGTGGGTGTATGAGGAGATTCACATTTCCTGCACAGCTAAGTCCATGTGAAGTTACCTTGTGCTGTATTTGACATCTAGCAAGGTCTCTGTTTGAAAGGAAAGATCTAAACTTAAAAATGAAGTGGCCAGAAGTTATGGTAAAAGCAGATAGTGTAGCTGGTTTTAAGAAAGATTTGGACAAATTCCTGGAGGAAAAGTCCATAATCTGTTATTAAGACATGGGGGAAGTGTCTGCTTGCCCTGGATCGGTAGCATGGAATGTTGCTACTCTTTGGGTTTTGACCAGGTATTAGTGTCCTGGATTGGCTACCATGAGAATGGGCTACTGGGCATGATGGACCATTGGTCTGACCCAGTTAGGCTATTCTTATGTTATGTTCTCATCTGTAGGGGCCTTTGTTTTCACTTCTTATTTTAATGTATTTTTTTTCTGGGAACTTATCAGTGTTTTTTATAATGGGAACAAAAATGGAAGAGAATTAATGTGTGTGGAATGGGGGGTAACTAATTTCTTCAGCTAAATAATTCAATCCACTTCAAACAGACATAGGAGAACTTGTGCACCATTCACACACCCTCCAACCAAAAACGTCAAAAGAAAAAAACTGTTTGACAACCTCCTAGCCATTCGAGCTGCAACACTCGACCCCCAACTCTACAACCAATTGATATCAACCACAGACTGCAAAACCTTCAAAAAGAAATAAAAACCCTTCTATTCAAAAAACACATAAAACCGAACTAACACAATCAGAACTGTCCCAAGCATCACCTGCAACTACTCCATATGTACTTCTAATATCATGACAATTTAGACATAATTTATGTTATGTTATGTTTGGAATAATGGGTACATATATGAGGTTCAATAAAAGAAAATTTTCACTGCCTGTTTCTATTCTGACCATTTATTCCATTTCATGGTTATTGCAAAAAAAAAAAAAAAAAAAAAATTTTTTACATGGGGGGGGGGGGGTGTCAAAAAATGATGGGCCCCGGGTGCCACATACCCTAGGTACGCCACTGCTTTCGGGTACAGTGTTAAATTGGTTTTACTCCTTATCTGATTGAACTTTTCAAGTTCATACCCTGCCTGGACAGTCTGTATGCAAACCACTGAACTGTAGTCTCCCACAGGGTTCCATTTTGTCCCCAATATTATTCAATCTCTTTCTCTCTCCTTTGACAACACTCATTCAAGCTTCAGGGATCTCTTTTCACTTTTATCCTGATAATTTGCTCATCTGCCACACTATTCTAAATAATACAGATATTAGACTGATAAGCATGTTTACAGACCACTGATCACTCTCTGATTCTGAAGCAAGACAGGACTGTTGCCCGTTGGCTTACTGATCACTATGATTGTCCAAGCTCTGATCTAGATTTACTAAGTACTACTATTACCCCTGTTTAAAGCTTCTACTATCTTAGTGTCATCTGTAATTCTCACCTCACATTTGCCCCTGTCTCCTCAGTTTGCCAATCTAGCTTTTTTATTCTGCAACAATTACAGTCCATTCATTTTCTTTTTGATTACAAGTCATTTTATTCATTCATTCTATCTCAGTCATCATGAGGATTGATTACTGTAATATCGTCTACCTAGGTATCACTAAATCAGTTTTCAAAAAGCTACATATGGTTCAAAACACGGCTATTCATCTTCTCTGTAACCTATGTAAGACAGACAATGTTACCTCTATCCTAAAGCAGCACCAGTGGCTCCCTGTTGAATATATACAGTTTAAGGTTCTTTTATTAGCCTTCAGGGCTTTTTAAAATTGATATTCCCATCTATTTATCCTGCCTCACCATTCCATATACTCCATTTCATGTCTTTAGATCCATCAATGACCATTGCTTGGTCCTAGCTGGACCTCGAATGGCCAGGTTAGAGAGTAATAGGCATTCTGCATTCTGCTACATGGCTCTGGCAATATGGAATTCCATATCACTTAAAGCAGTGGTCTCAAACTCAAACCCTTTGCAGGGCCACATTTTGGATTTGTAGGTACTTGGAGGGCCTCAAAAAAAATAGTTAATGTCTTATTTAAAAAATGACAATTTTGCATAAGGCAAAAACTCTTTATAGTTTATAAATCTAATATTGTAATTTATAGCTAAAGAGACATATGATCAAGAAACTGTTTTATTTTACTTTTGTGATTATGATAAGCATACCGAAGCATCAAAATAGTACCTGGCAGGCCGCATGTGGCCCCCGGGCCGCGAGTTTGAGACCACTGACTTAAAGTGTTTTAAGGATAATTCTCCTCAGACTGAAAATCAGCAGGCAAAATCTGGTTTGTCAATCAGGCTTATAGCTCATGAACTAGTCGGTTGCTATTCAGGTCATATTCCCTGAAATCAGTTGACTATACTGGTAAATTGTAGTTCTATTCTTTATTTGTATGTTTCTTAGTTGTAAACTGCCTTGCCCTGCTTTGAAAGTTTAGGCAGTATAGAAAGTCACCAATAAACAAAACAATATTTAGCCAGATATCTGGGTAAAGCCCATAGCTGGTTATCTAGATATAAAAACCTGCAGCAGCCAGAAATTTAGAGGTGACCAGTGTTCCCTCTAAGCGGGCGGGTGTTGTGAGCAAACTTTTTTCACCGTGAGCCAAAAATATCGGGCGCCAGCAAGTTATGAGCCAACTCGCCCGATTCTCCTCTCGCCGCCCTGCCATCTGCCGTACGCCTCTTCCGATCGTGCGCTGTGACGAGAAACGTGTGCGCTGCGATGTAATATTTTGTGCGCCAGCGCACGCCAGCGCAGCTTAGCGGGAACACTGGTTCAAATGGTTTTATTTATTTCCCCAAATTTATTTTTGTTATACGCATTGAAAATATTTGATATTGCGTTTAAATCAAAATCTCAATAAGCTTGAAACGAGTGCCCGTGAGATTGTGGGAGGGTTAAATACTCAAAACTTAGAAGTTTTTGCTACGCCAGCTTTCTGGTATCTTTACATACAGTGGCGTACCTAGCATATGTAACATCCGGGGCCCATCATTTTTTGGCACCCCCCCCCCATCTGTAAGAAAAACATGATTTTTAGTAACAAACCACACGTCACACATGAGTACCTAGGAAAAGGCAGCATCTTACATATTGCAGTGAGCAGTACATCAATACACCCATTGTAAAACTAAACAAGCCAGACCAGCACAGATCAATCCTACACCGTCAATCCTAACAGAAAACCATGTCTTTCGAACACACAGAACACAGAAAACACCTTCGCCTAGTAAGGAATATGTAATCACAAACTAACCCCTCCCTCTTTTACAAAACTGTAGTGTGGATTTTAGCTACGGAGGTAACAGCTCTGATGCTCATAAAATTCTGAGCATCAGAGCTGCTACCACCAAGGCTGGTGCTAAAAACGCTTCACAGTTTTGTAAAAGGGGGGATAAAATAAAAATACATAGACAAAGGTTAAATTGAACCAGCAAGAAGCTGGACTCTGCATACAATGCTTCACAGAAACAGTGACACATGTCTCCTAAAGCAATAAATAAATAGAAATTTTTTTCTACCTTTGTCTTCTGTGGTTTCTCCTTTCCTCATCTTCTTGTAACTCTCTTCCTTCCATCCACTGTCTGCCGTCTCTCTTCCCCTATATGGCATCTTCTCTCCTTCTATGCCCCTTCCAGAAACTGTATGCCTCCCCCTTCCATCTCTCCTTTCACCCCATTGGTCTGGCATCTCTCTCCTCGCCTTCCCTCTCCCACACCTCTCCTCATAGTCTGGTATCTCCCCTTCCCTGATTCTCTGGCATCTCTCTCCTTTCCTTTTCTTCCATCTTTCGCTCCCCCTCCATGCTCTCACATCTCCCCCTTCCTTTTCCCTTAGACTGGCATACCTTCCTCCTACGCTCCAAGCCCTGGCATCTCCTTTAATTCCCTCCCTCATCTTCCTTCTCCCTCCAGCTGGGTACCGCAACACTCTTCCCTGCAGCTCTGCACTTCCCCACAATTGCCATGCTTCGGTTCCTCTTCTTCCTTCCTTCCTTCCCCCCCCCCCCCCGCGGGACCCTGCGGCACCATCAACTCTTACTCCCTCTAATGTCGGCCCTGCAGCTCCAGACTTCCTCGCACCTTCTCCCCTCCCCCTTTGGATCGCTATTATTTTAAATGTTATAGCCGCGGAGCTGTATCCATCAGTGGAGATGTCTAACCTCGGCCTGCCCCGGAACTCTTACTGCAGCAGCCGCCCGTCTAGGCAGGAACAGGAAGTCACTGTTGCAGTAAGAGTTCCGGGGCAGGCCGAGGTTAGACATCTCCACTGATGGATACAGCTCCGCGGCTATAACATTTAAAATAATAGCGATCCAAAGGGGGAGGGGAGAAGGTGCGAGGAAGTCTGGAGCTGCAGGGCCGACATTAGAGGGAGTAAGAGTTGATGGTGCCGCAGGGTCCCGCGGGGGGGGGGGGGAGGAAGGAAGGAAGAAGAGGAACCGAAGCATGGCAATTGTGGGGAAGTGCAATCCCCCCAATGCGTCCCCTTACCTTACCGACGCGTGTGTGCGCTGTGAAGAGAAACTTTGCGCTGCGATGTAATATTTTGTGCGCGAGCGCAGGCCAACGCAGCTTAGCGGGAACACTGACCACCATAGACTGAATATTACCCCAAGGATCTATGCTGTCCCAGTATAGATCCTTGGTGCAGTCCATTATTTATCTTTTTTATTCACTGAGAAAACTAACCATTTAGTCCTCTGTTCTGTTTCCTTTTAACCAGTTCTCAGTACAGAACAGGACATTGCCCCTATTCCATCGCCTGTATATTTTTCAAGAGGAATTCTGTTAAATGCATTCTTAAAATTCAGCCAGTTAACCACATGTAGCAGATCTTTCTTGCGGAGGTGAGGGCATGTCTCAGAGGTCCTGCATAAAAGAACAAAAGGATACAGCTAACACTAAGGGCAGGGATCTGGACTTCTGAGCAATAAGGCTCCTAGCCCCCCCCCTCCCAGCCCCTCAGGCAGGCCACTCCAGGCAATAAGCCCCCCCCCCACACACACACACACATTCCCTTGTTTCTGAAATAAAGTGGCAGTGCTTCCCACCAGCTGTCTCTGCTGCATCTGCCCTTGCTGAAGTAGGATATTACATCAGAAGGGGTAAGATGAACGGCAGATAGCTGTTGGAAAGTGTTGGGCTCCCCAATCGATCTGGACCCTCATGCACTGCCAGTTGCTCATATGATCAGTCCATCCCTGGCTAGCAATAAAACATGGGAGAAAGAGGAAGAAAGCGCAGTAGTGCAATAAAATAACAGGTCCTGGTGATAGAGGGAGGCCAAACCTCAAGATCTAGGCCAGGGGTGTCCAACCTGTGGCCCCATGAAGTATTTTGTGTGGCCCCGGTCGAGGGCGATGCAGTGTTTTATTCTGCTGCCCCCGGGTGTTTCCCATCTTGCCGGCTCCCACCTCTGTCTTGCTGCAGCGTTTGCGCATTTGTGCGGCCCCAGAAACTTTTTTTTTTGGCCAATGCGTCCCAGGGAAACCAAAAGATTGGACACCCTTGGTCTAGGCTATAATGAAATAAAGACAAAACCTCCAAAGAGACATGGATGGGAGGAATGGTTTAGTGGTTAGAGTTGTTGCCTCAGCACCCCGAGGTTGAAAGTTTAATCCCAGCCTGCTCCTTGTAACTCTGGGCAAATACTCAACCTCCCATTGCCCCAGATACCACAGTTAGATTGTAAACCTGCTGGGACAGATAGGGAAAATTACTCACTAGTACCTGATTACTAGACAATACATCATTAACCACTTTGGAAGAATCTCTTCATGAAAAGGACAGTTAACACTCACAAAGCCCAATAAATGATTGGGAATCAGGGATATCTCTAAGTAGTACACCTTATATATGCATTTCATAATAGGATAATAACAAACTGGAAAATCAGTATTAGGTACTCAAATTATTAAAGAAGCTTTACTGTCTTTAGACCTTAAGCAGGTCCTCTGATATCTCCTCTGTACAGCTCAGGCTAGATGCATCAGACTCCCTCTCACCATTTCTCTATTTCTTCAAGACAGTTGCAGATACGATACACTACACATTTCTTTATACATCAATAGAAAAAAAAAATCAATAGCTCATGCTCTAGATATTAATGAAAAAATCTAAAACTCCTCTCAGCATCAAAATATATCTTCTATACAGAGACAAAAACTGGGGAATATTTGCTTTCCTCCTAAAGAGAGCAAGCAGTAAAATTTAGATGGGAGATGCATCCAGGAGCTAGGCTCCTTCCACCTCAGTCACAAAGAGGAATATACCTGGGATACAAGTCCATCCCATCACCCTGAAAAACATGCTCCTTCTAAGCAGCTAGACCCTGGGCATGCCTTCTCTGAGCCCTGGACTCCCTTGTTCCTGCAGCCATCACCCTTCTTGGATCTTTTTCAGCTCGTCTCCGTCAAATAAGCTCATGCTTGGGTTTCGCTTACCAAAAATCAGGTATGGCACCAATCTCAGCCGTGAGTAAGCTGACCATCAAAGAGGCAACCTCCCAAGCATTGCCTAAGCTCCCCTTGGGCTCCATAGTCTCACATGTTTCCTCAGACTTGGAGGAAAGAATGAATTGTGTTTCTTGAAACAGGGTGTTTAATCCTTCCTTCCAAAACCACAGAAAGAGACTTCCTGCTACCATTGGACTGAATGACAGGCAGGAGCAGAGCCAACCTCCATGCTTCTGCAGAGAAGGCAGGGATGCTAAATTGTTCTTCTGTTTGAATATAGATGACACATTGCAGTACCCAGCTACACATGTTTATTAACACCATCAGAAAAATCAAACAGATTGAGTAAGGCAAGAGTTCCTTTGAAGCTCTTATGTTGCATTAAGCTATGTCTATTCGTATGAATCAGAGTTTGCTGTTTGTGTCAACAATGAAAGTATTGCAGAATGTAGAAACTCATTCATGAGCATTCATGTGTTCAGCTCCCCTTCTGTGGAATTCTTCGCTTTTTGAACTACACTGGAAAGATTCACTGCATTTTATAAAAAAAAAAAAAAAAAAGGCTATGTCAATTATTTTGAGCATGCTTTTAAATAATATTTTTGCAGAGATATCTCTCTATTAGCACATTTTTAGATCATCGTTTTTTGTAAGTCAATAAGAGAAGTTTGAACTGCACACAGAAATGGATAGGAAGCCAATGAAGTGACTTGAGGAGGGGGGTAATGTGAGCATAGCATCACTGGCGGAATATAAAGTGCAACAGAATTTTGAACAGATTGGAAGGGAGAGAGATGGTTTAGTGGAAGATGCAGTAATCTAGGTGAGAGGTGATAATGTGGATAGTGTGCTCAGAAAGGAAAGGTCAGATTTTGTTAATATTATTGAGGAAGAAATGGCAGGCTTAAATGGTCTGTTGGATCTGTGCACAGAAAGAGAGAGGAATCAAAGATGACACATAAGAACATAAGAAATGCCTCTGCTGGGTCAGACCCGAGGTCCATCGTGCCCAGCAGTCTGCTCACGCGGCGGCCCAACAGGTCCAGGACCTGTGCAGTAATCTTCTATCTATACCCCTCTATACCCATTTCCAGTAGGAATTTGTCCAATCCTTTCTTGAACCCCAGTACTGTACTCTGCCCTATTGCGTCCTCTGGAAGCGCATTCCAGGTGTCCACCACACGTTGGGTAAAGAAGAACTTCCTAGCATTTGTTTTGAATCTGTCTCCTATCAACTTTTCCGAATGCCCTCTTGTTCTTTTATTATTAGAAAGTTTGAAGAATCTGTCCCTCTTTACTCTCTCTATGCCCTTCATGATCTTGTAAGTCTCTATCATATCTCCTCTAAGTCTCCTCTTCTCCAGGGAAAAGAGAACCAGCTTCTCCAATCTCTCAGAATATGACAGGTTTTCCATACCTTTTATCAGACGTGTTGCTCTCCTCTGAACCCTCTCGACTAACGCCATATCCTTCTTAAGATACGGCGACCAATATTGTACGCAGTACTCCAAATGCGGGCGCACCATCGCCCGATACAACGGCAGGATAACTTCTTTCGTTCTGGCTGTAATACCTTTTTTGATTATACCAAGCATTCTATTCGCTCTCTTAGCGGCCGCTGCACACTGTGCCGACGGCTTCATTGTCATGTCCACCATTACCCCCAAGTCCCTTTCCTGGGTACTCTTATTCAATAACATCCCTCCCATTGTATAGTTGTACCTCGAGTTTCTGCTCCCCACATGTAATACTTTACATTTCTTAATGTTGAACTTCATCTGCCATTTCGCCGCCCATTCTTCTAATTTGTTCAAGTCCCTTTGCAACTTTTCGCAGTCCTCTGTAGTCCGAGCTCCATTAAATAGTTTGGTGTCGTCCGCAAATTTTATTATCTCGCACTTCGTCCCTGTTTCTAGATCATTTATGAAGATATTAAATAGCAGCGGCCTGAGCACCGAGCCCTGCGGGACACCACTCGTGACCCTCCTCCAGTCGGAGTAGTGACCCTTCACTCCTACCCTTTGTTTTCTACCCTCCAACCAGTTTCTGATCCATCTATGTACGTCTCCTTCCACCCCATGGTTCTTCAGTTTCTGGAGTAGACGTTCATGGGGCACCTTGTCAAAGGCTTTTTGGAAATCTAGATATATGATGTCTATGGGGTCTCCTTTGTCCATCCGTTTGTTGATCCCTTCGAAGAAGTGCAATAAGTTTGTTAGGCACGATCTTCCCTTGCAGAAACCATGCTGGCTGGTTATCAGAAGTTCATGTTTTTCAAAATGTTGATCAATGTTTTCATTTATCAGTGCTTCTGCCATTTTCCCCGGAACCGAAGTCAGGCTCACCGGCCTGTAGTTTCCCGGGTCACCTCTTGATCCCTTTTTAAAGATGGGCGTAACGTTGGCTATCTTCCAATCTTCTGGGATCTCGCCTGTTTTCAGGGATAAGTTGCAAATTTGCTGCAGTAGTTCCGCTATCTCCTCCTTTAATTCCTTCAGAACCCTTGGATGTATGCCAACCGGACCCGGGGATTTGTCAGTTTTTAGCTTTTCTATCTGCCTACGAACGTCCTCAAGGCTCACTTCTATGGATGTTAATTTTTCTGCCTGACTTCCGTTGAAGAATTGCTCAGGTTCCGGTATGTTGGACGTGTTTTCGTTTGTAAATACAGACGAGAAGAACATGTTAAGCTCCGATGTTGCAAGCTGATGAGACAGGGAATATGAGAGTGTTATCCACAGAAATAGAGAATGGGGGAAGAGGAAAGGTGGATTTAGATAGAAAGATAAGACGCTCTGTTTTGGATATGGTTTTTCCTGGGGGCGGGAGAAGAGGGTGAACCCACCCGCTAACACTCCTTTTCCCCAAGAGGAGGCACTGAGCACCAACTGAGAGAAGGACCAATGGAGAATGCCTTCGGGGACAACTGCCAGATCAGGGAAGATGGGGGTTCACTGGCTGCTGCTGCCTCTGCACTCAGAGGTTGTGAGATCAAATCCCAGTGCTGTTCGTTGTGACCCTGGGCATGTCACTTAATCCTATAGTGCCCACTGCTGTGAATGCCAAAGCCACAAAAAGGTGGCATACAAGTCCCCATTTCCTTTTCCCTTTCAAATGGTGGTGAGACATCTAGGCAATGTTGGACAGGCTGGCTGAGACTTGGGCCTGGATTCCTCTAGAAATTTCTGCGGTACAGAGGTAGATCTGGAAGTCGTCAGCATAGAGGTGATACTGAAAACCATGGGAGGCAATCAGAGCACCAAGGAAATGAGTACAGATGGAAAAATAAGAGGTCACAAGACAGAACCTAACATACACTGACTAATAATGGGATAGCTGTGGAGGAGGATCCACCACTGCATAAACTAAAAGTATAATGGGAGAGATAAGAAAACCAAGAAAAAATAGAGCTCCAAAATCCAAGTGAGGACAGCATATTGAGGAATAGGTGGTGGTCAACAGTCTCAAAAGCAGCAGAAAGATTGAACGTAAGAATAGCCTTACTGGTCAGACCAATGGTCCATCAAGCCCAGTAGCCCGTTCTCACAGTGGACAATCCAGGCCCTAGTACCTAGCCAAAACCCAAATAATAGCAACATTCCATGCTACCAATCCAGGGCAAGAAGAGGCTTCCCCCATGTCTTAATAACAGCATATGGACTTTTCCTCCAGGAATTCAAATCTGGCTGGGAACAGGTCATTGGAGACTTTAGCAAGAATAGTTTCCCTAGAAAGCAAAAGGTAAAATCCCGATTGAAGTGGGTCAAGAATAGTTTGAGATGAAAGAAAGTCAAGACAACGATAGTGAACAGCACATTCACATAGCTTGGATAAAAAAGGGAGGAACAGTTGCAGTAGAAAGTGAAAGATTGAGGATATGACAGATTGTGAAGGCTTAAGACACTCTGATCACTTCAGTCCCATCTTGATGAAAAAAATAAATTCATCAAGACGTACATCCCGTCACACAAATAGAAGGAATGACAGTAGGAGATATAATGCTGGGTAGATGGGTGGTAATCATTTTAAACATTCTTTTTGTCTTGTTGACATAAAAAAAAAATCACAAAGGCAGATGATAATATAAATAACCCATATGGAATTACAGTTGGTAGATTGTCTTAAATGTAATGTACATTATGGTAAATTAAAACAAAATATGCCATTTAACAAGCACATTAACAAGCATCTCGCTAAGTGGCTCTGCTGCCATTACCTCTTATATCAAGAACACCATTGCCTTAAGGACTAGATTTAGAGTAGTTCGCCCTCTCATCAAGTCTAGAAACAGCTATTACATGGAGCACTCATGATATCCGGAAGCTTTACCTCTCGAGTGTGCCCTAAGACCTTTATCCAATCAATACAAGTTTAAATGAAATCACTCACATTGTTTTGCCAACTTTGTTAACCTTCCTAATTTCTGTTTCCCTGGTCTCACCTGATATCCCTAGTGGCCCACTGGGGTTGATGATGGCCGTGACCTCTTGCAGCAGTTTTGCAACACTATATAAGTACCACAAGTTGCCACAAAAGACCATGCTCTCTTAGCAGCTGCAAGGGGCAGGAGCAAGTGGCCTTCACTCCTGCCCCCACTTATTTTACTGGACCACCAGGGATATCAGGTAGGCCTACCAAGACTGGGGGGGGGGGGTTGGTGGTCATTCCAGGGGGTAGTGGGAGGGAGGTTGTAGCTCACAAGCCTGGGAAGGAAAAAGAAAAGAGGGGACTTTTTTCAAGGGATCAGGAAGTTAAAAAATAAAAAAGATATGTAGACTGCGGCCCATATTCAGCCGAGGCAGACATAATTATCTTATGCGGGCCCTGGCTGAATATTGGCCAGAACCTGTGTAAGCTCCAGCGGCCAGGATCCTTTCTGTTAGCCCTGACTATTCAGTGGTAGTGCTCGGACATAGCCCAGCACGAATACTGGGGGCTAATATAGCCAGCAATGGCAAACATTTAAAGAAACTGCTTACCGCTTCCAGTTGACTATCGGCTGGAGTGTGTCTACATGTAGGTTTATCAGTTGGCATACATACACATATAAAGGTTTCAAGGTTTTATTAAAATTTGATTTAATCGCTTATCTAATTTCTAAGCAAGTTTACAATATATAAAAAAAGACCATGAACATAATAAAAATGCCATTAACAATACCATTAATAATTTTAAAAAAACACAACAAATTACAAAGAAACATCAACTAACAATTGGCATATTAAAAAGCCACACTTACACGTACGTGTATGTTGTGAACTACGGACTGGCATGGGTAAGCATTGGCACTTACATTTGTTAGCTACTGCAGTTCCTCCATTCAGTATTTTACTGTGTATCATTGAAAACTGGCTGCTCCAATGTACCAGCAAATATATATTCACTCCTGCATGTATTTTAGAAAAGGCCCTTTGTTGACAGATCTCTTTCTGAAATACTAGCAGAACTGTACACATCCTGACCTAGATGTACGTATCAAAAAGAGGTCACCCATTTCCAAGGCTCCAATCTTATCTTTATAGACTTCTGGCATTCACATAAAAACAGTTCAAGGCCTGATTTTATGCTTTTTGAATTCAAAACCTATCTAGAGGTTGATCTGAGTAAATTAGAACCATTTAGTCTGTCAATTTTGTGTTAAAATGCAGCTCAGCTACTTCAGCCTTTACAACAAACTATTTGAGATATTGTAACTTTCCCATTCTCCTTTGAAAATGATGTGCTCCTGAGTGATTCTCAACTTTCTCCTATGAACTGGTTTAGAACCTGCTCTGATTTTAAATGTTAACTGTAGTATGTTGTACTGGAATTATAAAATTCATAAATAGCACAGGACAGATGAAACTAAAAATAATTTTTAGCCAGCAAAATAGTTTGTATGATTTGATTTACTGTGCCACATTAAATTTGTCTTAAAGTACAGTGACTTTTGCACTATAAATCAGGCATTATTAAGAAAATTGCCTAATTGGCAAAAACCCAAATCACAAGCTAAATTTTATAAACCTGAGACCCTTTTTAATTTATCACAAATGAAGGAACTGGTCCAGTACTAAAATTCATGGACATTGTTTTTTAAGTTTTAGAGATGAGATTTACAGTAGTTTTGGCTTGGATGGTTGCTTTTGCAAAGTCAGAACTTTTTATCACCCAGCCAATCATAAATATTTGTATACCTTCAGAATTTTCAACATAATGCAGGCTGTAAAGGTTTCTTGCAGACAACATGAAAGATTGCCTCCACAAAGGTTTGGATAGAGTCTAAAGGCAGAGATGCAAACATGGATTTAGATTGCATCTATTAAGAAGCACTTCCATGAAGAATTAATGATGCCTGTTTTTCAGGACATGCATACGAGGGTAGATCAAAAAGTTTGGTATTAAAAAAAAAAGCAAAAACAAGTTAAACAACGTAATCTTCATCAAGGGCTATACATTTAGTCCACGTTTTTTTGTATCATAAGAAAAATAGCTTACAAAAAAACCCTGGAAACTCACTGCACAGCCCTTGATGTTGATTAACTTGCTTTTTTACCAAACTTTTCAAGCCACCCTTGTATGTACAGACCTCTAAGGTAGTGCTTCTCAATCCAGTCCTTGAGGTTTTCAGAATATCCACAATGAATATGACCTATATTAATATGCACTGCTTTCTCACTATGCAAATCTCTCTCGTACTTATTCTTTGTGAATATTTATTTTATTTATTTGATTTTCTATACCATTCTTCCAAGGGAGCTCAGAACAGTTTACATGAATTTATTCAAGCATTTTTCTCTGTCTGTTCTGGGGAATCACAATCTAATGTACCTGGGGCAATGGGGGATTAAGTGATTTGCCCAGGGTCACAAGGAGCAGCATGGATTTGAACCCACAACCTCAGGGTGCTGAGGCTGTAGCTTTAACCACTGCGCCACACACTCCTGAAAATATGAGTGGCTGAGTGTTGTCCCAAGGACTGAGTTAAAAAGCACTACTCTATGGCTTTGTTCTCCGTGGACAGCAAATACCTCTCGTAGCTCTACAAACATTCTGTACTTTGTTGACAATATCCCCATGGTTTCCAGAAGAAGGGGAGAGGGGGGGCTCTTCTAACCAGTGACATAATGGTAGAAGATCCCTTTTGGAGGGAAAGTGTGCTTAATATAAACCTCAGCCCTCTTTGAATTCTTTGTTTTTGGCTCCTACTTCCCTGGTCATTGTACTGCAGAATGAGGCATTGTGCCAGCGTCTGAAAGGGATCAAGGACTTGGTCTGACCCAGCCATATGCCAAGAGAAATATAGAATTGATAAGAGGTCACAGGAAGGTTTTATACCCCACAGAACACTGGAATGGGTTACTAGCCCGATGCTACTTCTAAAGAAGAGAAAGCAGTAGAGCAGTTTGAGGACAGGAAGAACAACAGGGGAACCTGGTCTTGAGAAATAAGGGAGGGGTGACACAGCAGACATCTCTGAGATCAACAAAGAGAAGATACTGAGAGGGGTGTTCCCATCTAAGGGTAATATGCAAACAAAGAGCACAAATGGCCTGAGAAATAGGGTCCAGGATGACTTTTATTGAAGTGACCCAAGAAGGCCCAAGTTTCGGCAGTAAGCCTGCATCAGGGGTCTATAAAGCTGAACAGTACCTTCATGCTTCTGGTTTTTAACCAATAGCGAAGTCTCACCATTCCAGTATCAAGAGTAACAAGACACGTTGAGCATTCTGCTGGGTGTGGGTGAGGCCAGGCTGGGGTCACATGTCCTCTTTTTTTGTCTTCACAAATATGATAACCCTAGGTGAAGGTGTTGTGGTGGTGGGGTTTGTAAGGGGAATAATACACAAATAAAACGGTTCACTTGCATTTACATGAAGCTGATCTATATTAAGCATTGCCGACATTAATCTGCTGCTGCAGCATACCCCATTCAGCACTGTGGGGGGCTTCTCATTAGCAGGGTCTGGTAGCTACTGCTGTTGTTGCTAGGGAGGTCTGGCAGGTGCTTCCTTCTTCTTTGGGCCATGCTATGCAACATGCAGCATGTCATGAAAATTTGGGCCATATTATCAGGTCTGTAGAGGAGCCCCTCCCCCACCCCCACCCCAATGGTCCAGACATAAAAATCTATTCTTCAGCTGAACAAAGGTTTGCTTGACGATGCTTCGGTGCTCCTGTGTCTGCAATTGTACTCCTCCTTTGCCTCATTTTTGGGACACAGGAGCCAGGCTCACTGGGAATAGCCTCTGTCACCTGGAGGGGAAGCAGAATGGTATAAACCATGCTAGGTGGGGGAGTATTGTCAGCTGTAGTTACCTTACCTCAGAGAATAGTTAAGCTTTGGAACGCATTGCTAGAGGCTGTGGTAAGAGTAGATAGTGTAGCTGGTTTTAAGAAAGGTTTGGACAATTTTCTGGAGGAAAAGTCCACAGTCTGTTATTGAGAAAGACATGGGGGAAGCCACTGAATCACAAACAGATCTGAAAAGGTTATCATGCCATTATACCAGGCCGTGGTACTTCCCCACCTGGAATACTGCGTCCAACACTGGTCACTGTACATGAAAAAGGACATAGTACTACTCGAAACGGTCCAGAGAAGAGCGACAAAATGGTTAAGGGGCTGGAGGAGTTGCCGTACAATGAGAGGCTGGAGAAACTGGGCCTCTTCTCCCTTGAAAAGAGGAGACTGAGAGGGGACATGATCGAAACATTCAAGATATTGAAGGGAATTGACTTAGTAGACAAAGAGAGATTTTCACCTGCTCTGAGGTGAAGAGAACCAGAGGGTACTCGCTAAAGTTAAAAAGGAATAGATTCCGTAGAAACGTAAGGAAGTTCTTCTTCACCCAGAGAGTGGTAAAAAACTGGGACGCTCTTCCGGAGGCTGTTATAGGGGGAAAACACCCTTCAGGGATTCAAGACAAAGTTAGACAAGTTCCTACTGAACTAGAAAGTACGCAGGTAATGCTAGACTCAGTCAGGGCACTGGTCTTTGACCTACGGTCTGCCGCATGAGCAGACTGCTGGGCACGATGGACCACTGGTCTGACCCAGCAGCAGCAAATCTTATGTTCTTAGGTTGCTACTCTTTGGGTTTTTGCCATGTACTGGTGACCTGGATTGGTTACCTGAGGACAGGCTACTGGGCTAGATGGACCATTGGTCTGACCCAGTAAGGTTATTCTTATGTTCTTATGAGGTTAGACCTTGCTGGCTGGGAGAAGTATGATGGGGGATGATAGGGAGGACAGGGTCCTGGGGTTTGTGTGTCCATGTGATGCATACCTAGCAACCAGCTGCTGGTGATCTCCCTTTGGTTTAGTTTCCTAAAAATTTTTGAGTGCTGGAATATGTTGGAATCATGGATGGAACCTGGGTATCAGGCACATATATCCACTATCTCCCCCTGGACATCATACACAACCTGCATATTCATTGAGTGAAAGGCTTTCCTGTTGTGGTAGGTGGCTTTATTCACCCTTTTGTGGCCACATGTGCATCCATCTCTGTTATGCTGTTATTTAGATTTATTTATTATTATTTTTTTTTAATGAGCCCCAAGGTCAGAAGATGAGAAAAGTAGGGTGGTTCATCTAAGTAATGGATTTTAAATACCAGTAGTAGTATTTTACAGGTTATACAGTAGCAAAGTGGTAATCAATAGACAGGTAGCATGAGGAGTCACATGATCAAATTTTCTCATTTTCTTAATGATCTTAATGGCAGTATTTTGAATTAACTAAGTCCTTATACAAGGAATTACAGTAGCCAAGTTTTTAGTGTTTTAGATTTGATTAATCACTCAAGGATTCGAAATCCATCCAAGCAAGGTATTAACATAAAATCAATAGAGCATAAAAGCAGTGGCATAGTAAGAGGGATGGGGAGCAGACCACCCCGGGCACCATTTTGATGGGGGCACCGGCACCTCTCTACCCCCCACCCCATGCAAAGCTCGTTCCCTCCCTTCCCTCTTCACCTGCTGCTCACACCGGCCTGGTTCCCTCTGAAATCACATCCAGGTCGTGAGACAGCCAAGGCCAGCACCAACAGCAGGCCATAGAAGCTGCTTACACTGGTGAAGATTTAAAGAGGTACGGGGTGGGAAGGAAGGGCATGAGTGTGACATGGGGGTGTGGAAGGAGTGGGGGGTGGAGAGAAGAGCACGGGGGTGCCACCGCCCTGGGCACCTCCTGCCATCACTACGCCACTGCAGAAAAGAATGCCATAATGCAAACAAATAAAAAAGATCGTTTGTTAACGGTGTTTCTTCCCCTCCTCCCCCATTCAAAGGATCACTGACAAATCCGAAAAATCATTAGAGCAGAAAAGAATGCCATAAAGCAAATAAAGACGAAAAGAGATTGCTTGTTAATCATGTTACTCCTCCCCCAAGCTTTAAGGATCACTGACAAATCTGCAAAATCACACTGATGAGCTCGTATAAAATGCTTTTTGAAAAAGGTGCGCTTTTAGCATTCATTTAAAAATGGTTAAAAAAGATGTTGCACGCAGTGTCTCCGGCAATTGATTCCAGAGCTCAGGACCTGCTACAAAAAACAGAATTTTCCTGAATGTTGTCAATGAGACTTGGCAGACAGATGGTACCAAAAGTAAATGTTGTTGAGATGACCTAATTGACTAATCGCCAGAGAATGAATCCATATATTAAACAATGAAGGCTGAAGTAGGGATTGTATGGAACAAATTTATCATAAACTCGTAAAAAGAGAGCTGAATAACAAAAGATACTTTACTTGCGGCCTAAATTGTTAAATCGTTTTCTATGATTACCCCAAGAATTTTAGTGCAGCAGCTAACAGAAACTGGGTATTACAAAGAAACATAGGTGCAGCTGCCTACAGCCTGGCTGCCCTGAGTAGACCAGCTCTTACTATCAGAAGCTAAGCAGGGTCAGGCCTGGCCAATACCTGGATGGGAAACCCCCCCATGTTGGGCAGGGGCAACTTAGTGGAGTCACACACATAAGAATTTGCCTCCGCTGGGTCAGACCAGTGGACCATCGCGCCCAGCGGTCCGCTCCCGCGGTGGCCCATCAGGTCCATGACCTGTAAAGTGATCTTTTGCCAACCACTCCTATACTCTGCTGTGAGACATCACAGCGTGAATTCCTCACTGTGCGTGCTGCCATGAGTTGATAGCCAGCTCAGTGGCATAATCTATCCATAGGTATAGCTAAAGACCTCTTACCCTGGTCTTATACCTCCCCTTTCCCTCCTTTCTTCCGAAGTATACATGTTGAAATCTTTTTTTCTGACCCCAAATTATTCATGATGAAAACCACTGATGATTTTAGTACTCACCTAATATCTTTTTGAAGATGTGCTCTCCAAATTTCTTCAAAAGGTTTCCGCACTTTCATATTTTCGTGCTCAACCAAAAACATTCTTTTCTGATGGCATATTCATATCTAGGCTAAAAGCCCACTTTTTTGAGACTGTTTATAACTCCTACCTCCTACTTACTTGTACAGTAACCATGTCCGTTTTAATCATTCCCATAAGCAATTTCCTTATCCTTTTTGTCCTATTTGTCTGTCTTAATTTGACTGTAAGCTCTTTTGAGCATGAACGGTCTCTAATATGTTTAGTGTACAGTGCTGGGTATGTCTAGTAATGCTACAAAAATAAGTACCTGTAGTAGTAGTAACAGCCAGTCCTTTTAGGGCCCATACTGAGGGCTTTTAGATTGTTTATTAGTCGTCTATGAAGAACCGTGTCAAAGGCTTTGCTAAAATCTAAATAAATACAGTAAAACCTTGGATACCGAGCATAATTCATTCCAGAAGTATGCCTGTAATCCAAAGCACTCATATATCAAAGTGAATTTCCCCATAGGAAATAATGGAAACTCAGACGATTCATTCCACAACCCAAAAACTTTAATACAAAATACTATACGTACTTGTATTGCAAGACCTCGCTCATTTAGAACAGTCACTGCACTCCTGCAGCGCCAGAGAAAGAAGAACCATCGGCTCAGTTGTGATGTGTATATACCGTATGTACTTGTATTGCAAGACCTTGCTTGTATATCAAGTTAAAATTTAATAAAAAGTTTTGCTTGTCTTGCAAAACACTTGTAAACCAAGTTACTTGCAATCCAAGGTTTTACTGGACACTACATGTAGCTCTCTCCCTTGATCTAACTCTCTGGTTACCCAGTCAAAGAAATTAATCAGATTTTTCTAAGACCTGCCTCAGGTCCCGCAATCCACTGAACTCCCGATACTTCACTATTCTCTGTTTTAAAAGTGTCTCCATTAATTTACTGATCACAGAAGTCAGACTTACTGGCCTGTAGTTCCCAACCTCTTTATAAAAATAGGTGCTGCTTTTTGAAACTATTTAAGCAATCCTGTTGTAGAGTTACTCTCTCCCCTCCCACAGGTTCAGTATAACACAAGAAAAGAGTAAAATTAGTTTTTCGGAGCCTTTAATACTGTACTAAGCAGCTGTATATCTTACAAAGCCTCCATAACTCTGCTTTACAGTTATCCAATAAGATTGCCGTCAACCTTGTACAGCTTCACAAAGCCTTGAGCGATCATTTAGACACTTCTCAATATGTAAACACTGCACTTGGCTCAGAATTTGCTCTAGGGAAATTCATTTTGAATAGAGTATTTCAGGAGAGAGGGCATAAGCACAGACATTCAACACATCAAAAACATTTGTGTTCCCTGCATATACTCAAAGCAGCTGCTGAGCTTTTGAGCTATTATCATGCAACATATCCACCAACGAATAAATCCAATCAAGATCTGAGCTTTCCCTTTTAATATAGCCTAGTGATGACTGCAAACAAAACAAAATTAGTGTAGTTAGAATAAGATATCTATGCAATCTAGATCAAATAGGTATTATTATTATTATTATTATTATTATTAAAAATGAAATTGTAATCTAAACACCATTTCTTTGCAGGCAGCTTACGCTGGCAAGTCTGAAGGACGGCAAAACTAGCAAACATAAACCAAGCACTTTTTCCTTCAGCCATAGATCTTTTTAGCTAATGAAACTGCAGCAGGTCTATCTTTTATGCAATTTCTCTGCCAAGCTGCAGTGTGTCATTTGCCATTTCTGTCAGCATCCATCCCTTCTCCTCATCCATCCTTTATCAGTTTCGGGCGCCAGTAACCATAAGGTGCTGGTCAGTTTAAACAAGCAGTGTCTTATTCCTGCTCTCCATCTCTCATCCCCAGTTATTTCAATAACTATTGTAACAATGACCTAACTGTATTAATAGTTGTAAAATAAAGCAGAAGTAGACCTTTACGAAAAAAAACACTAGTCTTTATTAATAAATGATACTCTTAGGACCCATACACTAGTGCCCAATGCAACCAGATTTGGTAAAAGGGGGCCAAATCCTGGGAGTATCATTAATTAATAAAGACTGCGGCTGTTTTTTCATAAAGATCTACTTCTGTTCTTTTTGACCACTGTATGTGATTGGGCATTTTGAATGTTGCATAAAGTTGTTCTGAATGTTGATTCATGAAGTGGATGGCATTCTGTCCAAAGCGCCTTAGGAGATAGCATTATAGCCATGCTCAATTGCTGTCTAGGAGTAATGCAACCAACTTTTTGTTACTGCATGTTGCATTTCAGAAGAGCTGCAGTTATGTCAGCTTAGCAAGGAATTTGCATGATTTGAAGCAATTTATCTCAGTAGGCCCCTGATAAAGGAAGCAAAATTTGGTGCCAGGTTAGGACCTAATGTGCAAGTAATCTTTCAGTGACTCCTGTCCAGAACAGTTTTACTGTTACTTTTGTTTCTTCTGATATCATATATTACATGTTCTTGAATCTAATATAATAAAGCTCTAGCCGCACATGCGCACTCCCACATGCGTGCGCCGGTTTTCCGTGAGCTGTAGGTCTCTTGCAGGTAGGAGTGCGCATGCGCGCCTAGCTGTGCCAGTGGCCTGCCTGCTCTCCACCTCGCGCAGTCCAGAGTTTATTTTAAAAGAACACGCCACGCCGGCTCCTCCTACGAGCCGCTCCTGCATCGGAGGCTTCTGACACAGGCGCAATCGTGAGAGAAGACACCCGACAACAGGACCGCGGGAAGGGAAGGGGGGGCAGGGGGCGGGGCAGCAAGGGATGAAGGGAGCCACGGTGCTATCCTGTCGGCTCCCACACACAACCTACTCCTCCCGCGGCCCGGACAACGAACTCCACAGATGCAGTGTGGCCAAGCCAGCTCCCCGCGGCCCAGCAGAGGACCCGCGCCAGAGTGCGTCAGCAAACGATGCAGAAGCCAGCTCCCCCGGAGCCCAAATCCCAACAGCGCCAGACGAAAATAGATAAGGTAAAGGGGAAATGGGATCTTGAATATGGTTAGGTAAAAGCAGGACTGGACGGGGGGAGGAAAAAGCAAGGGAGCAGGGCTACTGCTGGACACGGGGAGCAGGGAAAGGGTACTACTGGACAGGGGGGGAAGTAAAAGCAAGGGAGAAGGGCTACTGCTGGACAGGGGGAGCAGGGAAAGGGTACTACTGGACGGGGGGAGGTAAAAGCAAGGGAGAAGGGCTACCGCTGGACAGGGGGAGCTGGGAAAGGGTACTACTGGACAAGGGGGGGAGGTAATAGCAAGGGAGAACGGGAGCAGGGAAAGGGTACTACTGGACAGGGGGGAGGTAAAAGCAAGGGAGAAGGGCTACTGCTGGACAGGGGGGAGAGAAAGAAAAAAAAAAGAAAAGCCTAAGTCTGCACATATATTCTAGCACCCGTTAATCTAACGGGCTTAAGCACTAGTAATATTATACTGTGGATGTTGACATTTGGAACTGGTCAGAGTGATATTGATGAATTTTGGATATTTTTTATTAACTGTTTGAATCACCTTGAATTATGATTTTTGCATGAATTTCCAGTTCATTGAGGCTGATTATTAGTGGGGAATTCATTAAGGAGCGCTAACCAATTTAGGGTACCTTTTACAAAGCCATGGTAGTGCTTCTTCTGTGGCAAATGCACTGAAGTTCATAGGAACTGAATGGGCTTTGGTTCAATTAACGCAGTAGTATTGCTACCGTGATCTTATAAAAGGGGCCTGAGTATTGTTGTTCATTTTGCATAGTGAGGTGCTTTTGCTTTCCTGCACACATTTGGCAGCTCATTATTTAAGGTATGTTGCGGTAAATCATCTTTGATTTATCATGATGATTATCAATCATCTATATTTTACATAGCTGGTCCGATCCTATGTAATGTGTTGCCTATGGATGTATGTGCAGTGAGAGACACAGAAGAATTTAAGATTGAGTTTAAATGTGAAATTGTACAAAAGGATTATTTGATACATTCCCCTTTCTTTGGAAGGAAGAGGGTATAAAATAGTTAGGTATTTGGATAAAAAGTACCCTAGAAGAAACTATGACAGTAAATGAAAAATCTTTATTGCTGAAGGTCACAGAAATGTGTGAGCATTGGAACCCCTTACATCTGTCTTGGTGGGGGAGAGTCCAAACAGTTAAGATGATGATTCTGCCTGTGGTTTGTTACCAAATGGGAATATTACCATTGTTTTTTCAGGGGTCCTTTTATAAGAAATTAAATAGTATTTCTGACAAAATTTATGTGGCTGGGGAAAGCAGCAAGAATTGCCATGATATCTCTACAAAAACCCAATTGCGGAGGGTGGGGTAAATTTTCCCAATTTTTATAGGTACCATCAAGCTTATATTATATGTCAGGGTATGTACTGGATCGTCCCTGAGCTCATGGAAAATCTCCCAGACTGGTTATGGTTGGAATGGCAACTCATGTCACCATTGAGATTGACACTGCAACAGTATCAATTGCGGTCTTAGTGTAAGACATTGACTTAAATAGCTGACATAAATTCTCAATGTCCCTTATACTCTGTATATTGATAATTGAAGATTACTTTAGGGCCTCAGATTTGCCATTATGGTGCCAGAGATTTCTATGGTCACCATTTCACTTTGGCTTATGGCCTCCTCACTAGCCCCATCATATTTTTTTCATGTTTTTTTATATATATAAAGTGTTCAGTGCAGTATCAAAAATTTAAATAATTTAAATATGTTATTTCTTAGCTTAAAAATCTTGCAGTAATTTTTATCCAAGGAATTGTATTTTTCCGTAGAATTATTATAGCTTATTCTTGTGAATCACCTTGAACTAAGGCCCTCTTTTACTAAGGTGCGCTAACCGATTTAGTCTATGGACGTGTTAGCGATTAACGTATGCTAATCGGTTAGCGCACCTTGCCTTGCACTTTAAAGCACACAGAAGCACCCAGATGATGGTGTGCGGCTGGCAGTGAATGGTAATCTCTGCTCAATGTTTGCTGACTTTGCACTAGAGCTGCTCTTTGAGTCGCTCTTTAAAGCTTTCAAACTCACATTGAGGGTGCTCCTTATCTTAAAAATTTAGATTTGAGGTTTATATATTTTTGGTGGAGTCTAGGGAGTTAAGTTTCCTGCAACTTCCTAGGGCAAGCCCAACTTATATTTTGGTATCTCCAGAGGACCATCAGCTAGTCAGGTTTTCAGGATAGCCCTAATGAATATGCATGAGGCAGATTTGCATGCCTGTCACTTCAATTATATGCAAATCTCTCTCATGCATATTCATTAGGGCTATCCCGACGATTGGATGGTGGTCCTCCGGAGCAGAGTAGGGAACCACTGCCAGATGCTATTAATATGTCTTCTTGCTATCTAATTGGAGCTTCCTTTAGCCCCAAAGCAAAAGCTCCCCCCCAAAAAAAAAAACATGCACATACACAGTCACGCACATACACACAGCCCCATCCATATATATATGGCAGGAGGGATATCCACTCCCTCCTGCCATCGATGCCAACTCCTCACCCCCCCCCCCAAACAAACGGCAGGAGAAGTGCCCACTCCCAGGTGATGACTCTTAGCTCAGTTGGGGGTCCTAACACCAAGGGGGGGACAGGAGTCAGGGAGGCTTGTCCCTACCATTGAGCCAGCAATATTTCTTAAAGGCTCAGTGGAGAGTTAGATCAGTTATTCTGGTGAATAATTAAGCTCAATGCTCTGTGATATAAAAGTGTAGAAGTGATTGGCAGAGCATAGAGGTATCTTGCAAACTTCTAAAATAGCAGATATTCCAGAGAACTGTTTATTCAAGCCACAGTAAAAGTCAGAATAGGGCACACCCAAGCTTAGAATGCTAAAACATCCTCAAAAGCTGGTTTTGGACTGTATAGCACAGTGAATAAAAGTAAAGGTGGCAGAGGCCACGGTGATACATGGACTAAAAATTATGAGCACGATATGCTGCTGCACTCTGCCAGAGAAGTGCAGGTGAAGAGAATTCCAGTGAGTCTTGCATGAGCTGTGTTTTCAAATAAGCAGAAAACTATTATTGGAAAGCTTATGTTTTTTTCTTTTGTGGAAAAGTAATGTTTTGGTGCAAAGCAGTGCAGCACAAAGCACTTTGTTGAGCTTTTATTTTGATGCCACATCCCTGAGTGGGATTAATAAAGAACTTTATTTATGGACACAAAGTGTTTGGACTACCTTCTAGGGAAGCAATCTCACTTATGGTCACCTCCATTAACCGCTCGGCTGGGCTGTGTTGAGGGCAGGACTTGGTTTCAGCTGACCCCTTGCCCTGCCACGATATTTATATATGTATGTATATTTATGTATTTATGTACTGAATATATATATATATATATTTAGTAGACCAACAAGCTTGATATTACATCAGTCGACAATTCAGGAACCATATATAAACAGAACCTCCTAATAAAGATGTAATACAGAGTTAACCAACCCAAAATACTACTACTACTACTATCCATTCATTCATGTCCGACCCTTGGATACTCTGTAGTCCAGTTGTCGCCATGCTTCCCTGTTTTCCACATCTTCTTTCAATTGCTTGATGTTCATTCCTGTGTCATTCATGATGGTATCCAGCCAATGGGCCTTTGGTCTCCCCTGCTTCCTTTTACCACTGATCATTCCAAGTAACATCTCTTTTTCTAGTGAATTTGCCCTAATCACATGTCCAAAATAGGTCAGTGTCTGTCTGTCCTTGTGCTTCCATATTTGGTCCATGCTCAACATGGCTGCAAGCCCCAGTGCTAATCAACGCTTGATCTCTGCTGTCAAACCTCCACTTTGATTAATGAGGGACCCAAGGAAAATGAAGCCGTCAACCACTTCTATTTCTTCATTGTTGATCTTTAGGTGAACTTTCTTGTTGGTAGTTGTCATGATTTTGGTCTTCTTAATGTTCTTCTTTCAGCTTCTGGATCAACTTCTTGAGGTCCTTCTCATTCTATGCCAGCAGGGTAGTATCATCTACATATCTTTAGCTCGGAGATTAACTTCATTTAGCTTGAAAATATTCAACTATGTTGATGACATTACTATTGCTGGTCCCATCAGTTCTTGTCTCCCAACTTCCAGGAATATTATTCAGGAGATTATTTTTACAGTGAATAATTGGATGAGGGAGTATAAATTAAAACTTAATACTGATAAAATGAAACTATGAAACCATTTACAAATGCCTTAGTTAAAAAATCTTTCTTCAGTCTTTGGAAGTTATATACAATTAAGTCTTTTTTTTAGTCCCATTGCATTTAGAATACTGGCCCAATCTCTGGGTACTTAAAATATTGGACTACTGTAATTCAGTTCATTTGACAGGTCTTCAGTCAAATTTGCATAGATTACACAAAATCCAGAATGTTACTCCATACTACAGACAACTCCATTGGTTGCCTTTCGAGGCCAGGGTTTGGTTTAAATTTGGGATGCACTGTTATAAAGCCGTATATGGTCAGGCATCTGGTTATTTACTAGAACAATTTACATTTTTTAAGATAGTTGGTCCACTAAGGATAACTTCATTGTATGTGTTTCCTCCAGTATGAGGATGTTTTTACAATAAATTTTTGCATCAAACAATTACATATCAGGCTGCTAGTTGGGATCCGGAACTGCATATTTTGTTTGCTTCTTCGATTTCATATATGCATTTTCAAATACTATTAAAGACATCTCTTTTTGTGAAATTCTTAGGAAAGTAAGGAACATGATATTTCTCTTGCATTTCACTGTGATGTACAGTCTCTTGATGATGTAAACCACATTGATCTGGAAGGTATTGCGGTCTAGAAATGTATTTAATGTAATGTAATGTACTAGGGTGAAAATAGGCAGAAGAACCATGAGCAAAGTTCAGCTTCTTCATGATTACTTCTGCATAGAGGTTGAAAAGAAAAAGAGAGAAGATGCATCCTTGTCTTGTACCTTTTTTGATCATGTATCTCCATACCTGATTTGCACTGATCGTAGTAGAGCTTGATCGTAGTAGAGCTATCTGATTAATCTGATCAGGTGCGCTGGCACTCCTACCTCACTAAGTGGTTCCCAAAGCTTGTCATGCTCAACATAGGCACAGGTAGAGCTTCTTCTGGTACTCCCTCGCCTTTTCTATGATCCACCTCAAATTTGTGACATGATCACGGGTCCCTCTACCCTTGGACATCAGGAAGTTCTTGATCAAGAATGTTGCCCAAGCGCCTCTAGATGATCTTTAGAAGCACCTTGCTGGCGTGGGGGATCAGGGTGATTGTTCCATGAATTTCAACAATCTTCCATAACTATTACCACAAGTGCATGGAAAATTTAACATCAAAGTAGAAGCCATGCTGCAACAAAAAAACTCTGCCACTCGGTTAACCCTGAAGTGACCTGGAGGATATTTGGAAAGTTATGATCCATGCAGACTCATCTTCACAAATTGCCCTATATTCATTGGTATTTAGCTGGCCGGGAATGACTCCTGGCCAGCTAAATATTGCTAAGCCAGCTAACCACTAATATTCACCAGGAAATAGCCAGCTATCTTCCACTGAATACCCCAGTCAGCAGATTGGCCGATAACCGACTATGTCACTTGACAGAGCCAGTCACTGCCAATATTCATTGGCTGACCGGCTAAGACTAGTGGCCAGATAGACTTGCCTAAAAAGTAGGTGTATCATTGGCCACTATGCCTTACCTAGCTGGCCAATGAATATTGGCAATACCTGGCTATAGTCACCAGCCAAGCCACTGACTGGGATATTTCCCACTGAATATTGGTGGTTAGCTGCCTAAGCAGTAAATCAACTTAGCCAGCTAGGTCTACGATGGCTGATTTTAACCTGGAAATTCAATGCCAGTGGCTGGCTACAACCCTGGCATTGAATATCTGGATTTGTTGCTGACCACAGGCAGTAGCAAGACTGCTTCCCACAGTCTGAATATCGGCCCCACAGGGTTTTGGAACAATTACAAAATTGCAGGAGCAAGATACTAGATTATTAAAAATTAAAAGGAAGATACAGAGATTGGAATATTAAGGAGTCTCTGAGGCTTCAGGGATAAAATTATTTATAACCCGCCTATCCACAAATCTAGGTGAGGAACAAAATAACATACAAAATAAATTAAAACCAGACACAAGTCAGCATTACAAACAAAATATAAAAATAAAAATTCAGACATTTTAAGAGCTTAAACCAAAAAAACACTCAAATATTATTTATTAAGGATAGTTTCAATCTGTAAAGATAAACAGAATCTTTAGAAAATGCTATGAGATCTACAAATCTGAGGTTTCTAAATTTTTCCCATGATTCATTAGTTGTCTTCTATTACCATGTCAAGGAAATATTCAAGAGTTTGCAAATAGTAATTGAATTATAGTGAAAGAATGGAGATGTATGCATGTAGATATGGATGGATGTTGGTTTTTCACACTTTACAAATAGGGTGGGGTGGGTGGGAGGGAGTTTCATTTCAAGGATTTCGCTTTTTAATATCCTAAGCTTTGTGTTAATAGTGTTATGAGCAATTTGTTTAATATGTTTCTCCTGCTTTATTGTATGTTACTCTATAAAATTTCAATAAAATATTGGAACTGAAAAAAGCAAAAAGGAAATATTCAAAGGAGACTTTATTGCTTTCTAATGCAGATTCAAATCTCTGTTTCTAATGTGTTCTATGTGTCTTCATGAAGACCTGCACATACAGGGACTTGATGATACTCAGACGGTTGATGATGTATCTGCAAGGGTAGATTTAATTAATTTTCTTGAATGCTCCATGGATAAGATACTATCCAGAGTAACATTAGGTGTCACTTTTACTATGCAGGCTGAAAAGATTACTATTTTAAAGGCCTGTTTTTTTTCTAAGAAAGGGGCTCTGTTCCAAGAGCTACTCAGGCTAGAAAATATGTTTTCAACTTTTTTCAAATATTTTTCTAAGTGTTTTCACCCAGATTCTATATAAGGTGCTCAGATTTATCCACCCAAATTTGGCCACATGCCCGAGATGTATGCCCAAATTAATTGCTCAGCAAGCTCCATGACATCAATTATTGGGTGCTATCAAGCAATTGTTGATGCTAATTGGCACTCATTAACATTTGCACACTATTCTATATGGCAAGGTGCCTAACTCCCATAGAGTGGATCTTGAAAGGGGACGTGGCCATGGAAGAAGCATGGGCATATCAGGGGTATTCTGAAAATTTTGCACATGTAGTTAGTTATAGAATCCTGGGTCAAGGTGCTTAACGTGGGTGCCAGCAACCAGGTTTCAGCAGGCGTAATTCTGGCAGTCAAAGTTAAGTGCAAGATAAATGCTTAAGTGGTATTCTATAAAGGGCATGCACCCTTTACAAAGCACCAATTTTTTTTCTTTGGCACCTAGGGCTCCATTTCCGAAGGCGCGTTAGCGGTTTAACATGCGTAATAGTATTCCAGGTGAGGACGCACCATGGCCCGGTACAGCGGCATGATAACCTTCTCCGATCTGTTTGTGATCCCCTTTTTAATCATGCCTAGCATTCTGTTCGCCCATTTTGCCGCCGTACATTGCGCAGACGGCTTCATCGACTTGTAGACCAGTACTCTCCAAGTCTAACTCTTGGGGGGTCTCTTCAAGTACCGCCCCGGACATCTTGTATTCGTGAATGGGATTTTTGATACCGACATGCATTACCTTACACTTACCCACGTTGAAACTCATTTGCCATGTCGCTGCCCATTTCTCGAGCGTGTTTATGTCCTGTTGCAGGTCTTCACAGTCCCCCTGCGTCTTCACTACTCTGAATAACTTCGTATCGTCTGCAAATTTAATCACCTCACTCGTCGTACCCATTTCCAGATCGTTTATAAACTAAACTAAACTAAACCTTAGGTTTGTATACCGCACCATCTCCGCAAGCGCAGAGCTCGGCACGGTTTACAGAAGTTAGGAGGAAAGGAACTACAATGAAGGGATATAGGAGAGGGACTGAGAAGATAGAGAGGGACAGGGTACTAGAGAACGGGAGGTGACTAGATTTTTGAAAAGAGCCAAGTTTTCAAGTGTTTGCGGAAGGATTGGAAGGAGCTTGAATTTCTGAGCGGGGATGAGAGGTTGTTCCAGAGTTCTGTAGTTCTAAAGGGGAGGGATGTTCCAAGTTTTCCTGCGCGGGATATACCTTTTATAGAGGGGAAAGATAGTTTCAGTTTTTGGGAGGGTCTAGTGGAGTGTGGGTTTGAGGAATTCCAAAAGAGTGGGATAACGGGAGGAAGGATGCCATGTAGGATCTTGAAGGCAATGCTGGCACATTTATAGAGGACTCTGGAGTATACTGGGAGCCAGTGAAGCTTGGAGAGGAGTGGGGAGACGTGATTGAACTTGCCTTTTGCGAAAATAAGCTTGGCCGAGGCGTTCTGAATTAGCTGAAGTCTATGGAGGTTTTTCTTAGTTAGGCTTATATAGATGGAATTGCAGTAGTCCAGTCTAGAGAGGATGGTGGATTGAACGAAGACGGCGAAATGAGAATGATGAAAGCAGGATCTCACTTTCCTCAACATATGAAGGCTAAAGAAGCATTTTTTTACCAGGGAGTTGAGGTGAGGTGATCATTGAATATGTTGAAGAGCACAGGTCCCAAGCACTGAGCCCTGCGGCACCCCACAAGCGCTGTATATTAGTTTTCAGCTGGCTAAGTGCTTTTTAATTAGCCAGGAGCCATTCCTAGGTAGATTGTTTAAAAAATGAAATAGTATAAATCAGAAGTCATCGGAGAAGGTTCTGAATCTGGCTAGTTTTTGGTGCTTTAGAAAATTTACACTGGCTTTTACAAAGCTGTGATAGAGGTTTCTACCTTGGGCTGGTGAGGTAAATGCTCCAACACTCATAGAATTCCTATGAGCATCGGAATAATTTACCTCGCTAGCCAGCGGTAGAAACCTGTACTGCAGCTTTATAATAGGAACACTTAATTTCATATTTGTTATGCTTTAAGAGAGGTGGGATTTTCTCTTGCAAATTGATATTGTTTGTGCTTTAAATGCAGAGTTATGATTGCTTCCTTCTTGCTTCCTTTTTGCTTTATTTCTCGGGCTAAACTGTTTTCGCATGGTTTATTCATTCATCCTTTGTGATGTTAAATCTAAACATTTCAATAAAAAGAAAATCGGTGAGCCTCAATAAAAAGAAACTATACACCAATAGTGAGGACAATGCTGATCTTGACTGTGATACTGGTGTGTTTGATAATATTTAGTGCGAGACTTCCATGAGAACGGGAGAAAAAGTGTAATGATAAAATTAGCATGCTTCTTGAAAGTGAGGATGAATCTTTAGAGAGTGGAGGGAGGCTACAGGCTGTCAAACACAGGCATGGCAGTTTTCAAAGGGAGACCCCCTTAGGGGTTTCCTTAAAAAAAAAAAAACTATGCTGGCAAGCAACCTTTATTCTGCACACTGAGTAAATGCAAAGTATGTGGGATAAAGCAGTGGAGAACAAATACAAGAATTTCAGAGTTAAATCCTTCATGCTTATTTTTGCTAGTCTGCCCAGATACCCTGCTCCCAAGTGCTGCTCTATTCTCTTGGGGACAATTTCTCCAGATGGGTTAGTTTTGCATGTACAGGCCAGCTTTACAATAAGAAGTCCATCTTTTAATTCACCATAAATGTAAAGTCTTACAACAATACAAACATATCAAAATCTATTTACCAGGAGGAAAAGATCTCAGTGGGTACCCACATGGGTTATTAATTCAACTCACCGTGGGAAAAATAGCACCCCATCATCAATCAGAAAAACCTCCTGCCTTCAAGAATATTCATTGCTTACATACAACCATTCTTCACTGTTTTGTTCAAGCAAAATTACTGATAATTTATCTTAAATAAACAGCTGTGAGCTAGAGCAGTAGGCAGCTCCTGAAGAAGCAATTGTGAAACGAATGGGAAATTAATTTACTATTTTAGGTACATAATCAAATTAATTGATGAGAAGTGCTGGCACAAAAGTAGGAAATGTACAGGGCCTCTATGCATATAATCCAGCTCTGACTCCATCAACTCCTCGGAATCCTCTTCTAGTTCCAAAGCTTCTTACAAGGATGAAGAGTTCAATCAGGAGGAAATCTGGCCTCCTTGATCCTTCATACAGATTAGGTATCCAGAGCCAAATGCTTTGTGCGTTGGGCCAGGGCCGGTGTTAGGGGGAGGCAAATAGGGCAGCTGGATGTCCTTCCCTCCTCTCCACCCGCTTTCAAAGCCTCACCACCTGTAAAAATGCAAGGAGGTTGCCGACATGGCAGCAATTCTGTAGGATGGGAGGGCATTTGGTGGACCCAGAGGTGGTGGGGAGGGAGGGCAGGAGGAAGAAGAGTGAGATGCGGGATGGGAGGCATTTGGTGAATGAAAAAATCGAGGCAGGAAAGAGAGAAATTTGGGGCCTCCTCCCTAAGAGTCAGGAAGTCCTGGTGGAAAACCGCTTAGATAACCTTCATAGGCGGTATATTAAAAAAAAAACCCTAATAAACTTGATGAGGAAGACAGAAAACAATATTTAAGCACACATTTGTACCTCTTACAAGTCTCAGTTTCACATTCACATTCATCAACATTTCTGGTATTACTTATTAAAAAAAAATTTTATGCATGAAATATTAAAAATTTCTCTTCACTGTTCATGATCTAATCTATTTGTTCACATGGATTTTATCTTAATTTTGCACACCATTTCACATGATTTATGTATTATACATATCCCCTTAGCTTTCATATTTATTTTTATTAGGACCTCTGAGGAAGGAGTGTTTTCCGAAACATGGACCGTGTCAGGTCCTTTGGTTTGTTATAAGGTGGTATTTTTAACTGCATAAATGAAACATTTGGTATAATAAACATTGCCTGCATCTCGTACATAGTTGCCTGCAGTTTGTTTTTTGCTTTTGTTTTGGCTGGCGGTACTGCAGTTTTCGTTGGATTTTGTTTTTGTGTTGAAATCAGTTAGCTTATCAGGGTTTAAAAAAGGTTTGGCTAATTTCCCTAAAAAAGAAGTCCATAGGCCATTATTGAGATGGCTTGGGGGAAACCCATTGCTTAATCCTAGGATAAGAAGCATAAAATCTGTTTTACTACTTGGGATCTCATACTTGGAAACAGGATACTCGGTTTGATGGATCTTCGGTCTTTCCCAGTATAGCAATTCTTATGTTCTACCTGCAGTGGCCTGGGACTTCCAAATGGTAGAGGCACCAGCAATGCCTGTCACCACATTACTGTGGTGCAATGTCCCAGATCCTATGTCATTTTCTGCACAGGTGTGCCAACTGCTGGGACAACCACCCAGCTCTGGACTGCTCTTGACAATGATAGAACAACTGTAGCTGGTGACCTATAAACAGTTAATTAAGAGTTTGTGAGCAAAAAAATAAGCATGGTACAATGACTGATAGATAACTGAGGGAAGGTTTTAATTTTGGTTCTGACATAAAAGTATGCAAGCTAAATTTTAGTTTAAATATGGATCTAAATGAGGCTTTAACAGGCATGTGTGAAATAAAATGTTAAGATCAGTTTGTCACTCTATTTCATGTGAGCATTGCCAATATGATACACTAACACAACTTTAACTTATATTATAAGGGTAATTGTATAACAAGTAGGGTTACCAGATTTTGCATCTGGAAAAAAAGAGGACACATGGCCCCGTCTCGTTCTGCCCCGGACAAAGTGTCGGGTTTTGAAAAGCTGTCCGGACGCCCGGACAGTAGTCTAAAACGAGGACATGTCTAGGTAAATCTGGAAATAACACCACTAAGGAATTGGCTAACACACCTAGTCCCTTGGATAAGAAGTCTGTAAAAAAAAAAATCAACCAATAGAGTGGAAAAGGCTTTTAAATAATGGACATCAGTATGAGCCCTTGATGAATCAACGTAAACCTCTGGCTCATGCGATATCTCAAAGGTGACCAGCACCAGACCGTAGTCTAAGTGAGAATTGCCTCATACATCATATAGTCCATAATGAAACTAATAAGCGTGTGAATAAAGTCATACTCCCAATGAAAAATCAGACTTGTACACCAAGGGAAAAGGGTAGTAAAGGCCCAATAAATACATACAATCCTAATAAGACCAACCTAATAAATAAATAAATAAGTAAATAGACTAATACAATAATACAATAGACCATGTAAAGTGCAACGTGATAAATAACAATAAAGTGAAAACTAATTCTAAAATGAGGTACAAAGTGCAAGTGCTCACTGGTAATTCATGATGTTCAGATCAATTAAAGTAAAGAAATGAAAAAGCGATATAAATATAAAGTGCAAATGCAAGTACTCACTACCAGTTCATGTCATGTCATATCATATAATATAATGTAATATAATATCAAGCTAGCAGAGACTAACAAAACATAATACAGAAATTTAAAAGAAAATAAATAACTGAATGCATGAGAGAAATTCATATTCAAAACTCAAAAAAAAAAAAAGAGAGAATTGATAAATCCCTAACACCAACCCAATAGGAGAAAATTTGCTTACACTCAAAACCTTTTTAATGCCAGAAGCACACAAACACACAGGAATAATAAATAATCGATAACATCAGTCAATAACATTCAATAACGTTCAATAACATTCAATATCAATATCAAATCGCACACAGAAAAAAATATATCCAATCTAAACCTAACGCCACTCATATATGTCACCACTATATACCACTCGACAGAGCTCTGTTTCACTTCTTCATCAGGAGCGGGGATTTCTTATGAAAAATAAATAAAGCAGGTGAAAGAAACCGGCATCAGCTTCTAGGCCTGTCGGTACAAAATTTCACAGAGTTCCACAGCGTACTACAATCAAAGACACTGGAACAGAAAAGAAAAAACATGGCGTCTTCAGGATTTAAGGACGCCTTGAAGGCCCCGCATAGGCAACGCCTCGAACTGTGGAAAAGTGCGAAAGACATCTTTCTTTTTTTTATTTATGCCTCATTTTTTTCATTTTTCTGTTTTTCTTTTTTGGTTCATTTATTATATATATTTTTCCGGGTCTTATGTTTCTTTTCTTTATTACTTCGGCATTATGACGCTTTTCGCGTCACCACGCATTTGCGGCGTGATGACGTCTTTTGCACTTTTCCACAGTTCGAGGGCGTTGCCTATGCAGGGCATCCAAAGTGTTTAAACAAGCATTAAAAAAGTATTTAAAAATTTATAAAATTATCTTTGCACAAAATCATCTTTGCACAACTGAAGATTTGCAATTTTGCACACCCAAAATATAGAGTTGCGACTTGCACATTTACAGTTCTATGGAGGAGGTGGAGGATCAATGATTAGAACATGGTTGCTTTAGCTGAACAGCTATTCTAGCTGACTTGTACACATTAGCAACCTATCCGAGATCCTTTCTCTAAAACTCTTGGGGCTGATGCTATGAGAGCAATGGTGAGAAAAAAACTCAGAAACAGCTCGAGAAAAACAGAGACCGTGGAGAAAACCTGGTCCCTATTCAAGGACACAGTGCAAGAAGCACAAAATCTGTACATCCCCAAGTTTAGAAAAGGGTGCAAAAAAAAAAAAAAATCAAACAAAAGACATTGTATGGATAACCAATGAAAGTGAAGAAAGCGATAGGAGACAAGAAAAAATCGTTCCGAAAATGGAAAAAGGACTAAACCGGGGAAAACTGGAAGGAACACAGGAAACACCAAAAAGAATGTCACCGAGTGGTTAGGAGTGCAAAAAGAGAATACGAGGAGAGACTGGCCGGGGAAGCAAGAAATTTCAAATCGTTCTTCAGATACGTTAAAGGGAAGCAACTGGCGAGGGAGGAAGTAGGACCGCTGGATGATGGAGACAAAAAGGGAGTGGTAAACGAGGAAAAAGAGGTAGCTGATAGGCTAAACAAGTTCTTCTTGTCAGTCTTCACAAGAGATCTTAAATGGAGGCCAAGAAGAAAAACTGTCGACAATAGAGGTAAGCTATGAGGATGTCCTCCAACAGAAAGATAGATTGAAAGCGACAAATCGCCGGGCCCAAACGGAATCCACCCAAGGGTATTAAAAGAACTAAGAAATGAAATAGCGGAATTACTCCAAGTTTGCAACCTATCCTTGAAAACTGGGGAGATCCCGGAGGACTGGAAAATAGTAAATGTTATACCTATCTTTAAAAAGGGATCGAGAGGTGACAGGCCGGTAAGCTTGACTTCAGTTCCGGGCAAGATGGTAGAAGCACTGATAAAAGACAGCATCTGTGAGCACATAGAAAAAAATGGACTAATGAAAGCAAGCCAACATGGCTTCTGCAAAGGAAGATCGTGCCAAACTAACTTATTGCACTTCTTTGAAGGGATAAATAGCCAAATGGACAAAGGGGAACCCATAGACATCATTTATCTCGACTTCCAAAAAGCCTTTGACAAGGTACCCCATGAGCGGCTACTTAGGAAGCTCTGGAACCACGGGGTGGAAGGGGACGTATACAGATGGGTTAAACACTGGTTGGCAGGCAGAAAGCAAAGGGTTGGAGTGAAGGGCCACTACTCGGACTGGAGAAGGGTCATGAGCGGTGTTCCGCAGGGGTCGGTACTCGGACCGCTGCTGTTCAATGTATTTATTAATGACCTAGAAACAGGGACGAAGTGTGAAGTTATAAAATTTGCAGATGACACTAAACTCTGTAGCAGGGTTAGAACCGCGGAGGAATGTGAAGACCTACAAAGGGACCTGAACAAACTGGAGAAGTGGGCGAATAAATAGCAGATGAACTTCAATGTAGAGAAATGCAAGGTCATGCATATAGGGAAAAAAAACCCAATGTTAAGCTACAAAATGGGGGTACTAGTACTAGGGGAAAGCAACTTTGAATAAGAATTGGGTGTGCTGGTGGATACAACAATGAAGCCAATGGCACAATTCGCAGCAGCTTCAAAGAAAGCAAACAGAATGTTGGATATTATTAAGAAGGGTATTATAACCAGAACGAAGGAAGTCATCATGCTGCTGAATCGTGCGATGGTGCGCCTGCATCTGGAGTACTGTGTCCAATATTGGTCACCGTACCTTAAGAAGGACATGGCGATACTTGAGAGGGTTCAGAGAAGAGCGACAAGAATGATAAAAGGTATGGAAAACCTTTCATACGCAGACAGGTTAGAAAGGCTGGAGCTCTTCTCCCTGGAGAAGCAGAGACTCAGAGGAGACATGATAGAGACTTACAAGATCATGAAGGGCATAGAGAAGGTGGAGAGGGACAGATTCTTCAGCCTATTGGGAACCACAAGAACAAGGGGGCAGGTTTAGAACCAATGCTAGGAAATTCTTTTTCACTCATAGGGTGGTGGGCACCTGGAATGCGCTTCCGGACGTTGTGATAGGACAGATTATATTACAGGGTTTCAAAGAAGGATTGGAAAAATTCCTGAAGGATACGGGGATTGAGGGATACAGATAGAGGTAGAGATAGGATTATGAAAGGGTATAGATAGAAGGATAAAGGGGACTGAAGGGTTTTAGGCAAAGGATCACCTTACAGGTCATGGACCTGAGGGGCCGCCGTGGGAGCGGACTGCTGGGCACGATGGACCTCTGGTCTGACCCAGCGGAGGCAACTTCTTATGTTCTTACGTTCTTATGATTAATTAATTAAAAAAATACTTCTAAAATGATTTTTAAAAACCTAAATTGTGTATTTTTACTATTTTCATGATTTTTTTGGAAATTAACAAGATTCATATCTGGTTTTACTCCTTTTTCTAAAGCCATGCGGTAACCCTACCATTATTGGTCTCCCTCTTGCCAGCTCATCTTGATCTTGGAAATTGGAAGACTGGGCGTCCAAGTGACAGGTGAAATTTAATGTGGATAAATGCAAAGTGATGCACATTGGGATGAATAACCCAAATCACAGTTACTGGATGCTAGGGTCCACCTTGAGGGTAAGTGCCCAAGAAAACGATCTGGGTGTCATCATACACAATACGATGAAACCTTCTGCCCAATGTGCGTTGTCACCGAAAAAAGCAAACAGGATGCTAGGAATTATTTAAAAAGTGATGGTTAACAAGACTAAGAATGTTACAATGTCCCTGTATCGCTCCATGGTGCGACCTCATCTAGAGTATTTCGTTCAATTTTGGTCTCAAGTTTCAAGTTTATTTAAAATTTACTATACCGCCTACTCGAGACTTCTAGGCGGTGTACAAACATGTCATTATAATATACCAGTAAAAGTATAATTTAATCTAAAACAGACCAAGGGAACAGAACAATTCAAGGACAAATACGAACAGGAACAAGAGGAAAGAAGGGGTAGGAACTCCAATTATTAGAGAGAAAAGAAAACACTTAAGGGTAAAAACGTGGAGGGGCATAATCGAAAGGGACGTCTAAGTCTGTTTACATCCATCACGCAAGTCGTCCAAAGTTAAAAAGAGTCTAAGACACATTTTCGAAAGAGACGTCCAACTTTTTTTGGCTTTCAAAAAATATCTAATTATGCGACCTGCCGATCTGATCGTCCACGCCGCTAAATCGTCCATCTTTATACCACATTTCCGTCCAACTTTCTGTCCAAGTCCAAAACGCCTGTTGTACGTGGGAGGGGTCTGCAAAGTGATGGACTGCATACCCAGACATGCCACCTAAATAGTGGGGTACCTTACAGGACACTGCTGTGAACTTCACAAAAAAGGTGCCATGTCTTCTCCTCACTACAGCTCCCTTATAGGTCATGGTGAGCCCTCCAACCACCTCCAGAATCCCCTAGACCCACTTATCTACCACCCCAATAGCCCTTATGGCTGCAGGAGCCACTTATATGCCAGTACAAAAGGGTTTTGGGGGTGTATAAGAGTGCACATGTTTAAGTATCAATGCAGTAATTACAGGGCTTATGGGCATGGGTCCTCTTCTCTATGGGTCCCTAATCCACTCCCAAGATGACTTAAGCTGCTTCTGGGCTAGACGACTAGGCTTTCCTATGCCAGGCGGCCAGGTGATGATGTTCTGGA
This sequence comes from Geotrypetes seraphini, assembly GCF_902459505.1. Lineage (NCBI taxonomy): Eukaryota > Metazoa > Chordata > Amphibia > Gymnophiona > Dermophiidae > Geotrypetes > Geotrypetes seraphini. The sequence continues at coordinate 379,690,280 of NC_047084.1, forward strand.
GGCTGAAATTTAAAGTTGTGAATAAAAGGTTTATGGGGTGGGGGGGTTTGGTGATCACTGGGGTAGTGTGTGGGGGTCTGTGTTATGTGTTTGAACTGCTTATCTGGTGAGTTTAGGTGGGTTTTTGTGACTTAGACCATGTTTTACATAGTCTAAGTCACAACATCCAAGTTCCGTGTAGGCTCTGTTGTTAAATTTTCGGTTATACATGCTGTACAACTAAGTCTAAGCCGGTCCACGTCCCGCCCAACTCCCGCCCTCGACATGCCTCCCGAAACACCCCGTTTAGCTCTGGACATTGAGTGGCACTATGAAGGCCTAGGTCGTTTAGAAATACGTCCAAAACCTAGTTTTATGATCGGCACTTGGATGTTTTTGAGAAATGTTTGTCCAAGTGCCGATTTAGGCCAGGTTTTGGACATTTTTCTCTTTCAATTATGAGCCCCATAAGGTTGGGGAAGTAATATTAAAAGATTTTTCTAAAAACTAAGTCGTCCTTAAAAGGACAGTTTAGGTTACAAAGGCATCGCGGAAACAGAATATCTTTAGCATTTCCTTAAATTTGATCAGTGATGTATTATCCTGCAAGTAGTTAGGGATACTGTTCCAAAGAAAAGGAACACTTACAGAAAAGATCGTGTTCCTCATTGTACTAATATGTTTCAATGAGGGAACAGTGAGAAGGTTGTGTGCGGTAGAACGTAGGGTCTTTGATTGGTTATAAGGGATAAGTAAGTTGTTAATAAATTCTGGCTGGCTATTTGCTTTCGTTTTAAAGATTAGTAGTAGAATTTGATAACTGATCCTATGCTCTATAGGTAACCAATGAGCTTTGGACAAAAGAGGTGTAACGTGATCATATTTCTTTGCGTTAAATAAAACTTTTACTGCAGTATTTTGAAACATTTGAAGTCTGTTTATTTCTTTTTTTGTGATGCCCTTAAGAAGGGCATTGCAGTAGTCTAAGCAAGAAATGACCAGTGAATGGATTAGGATGTTCAAAGATGCGGGCTCTAATAGTTTTTCTAGAGTATTAATCATACGCAGTTGATGAAAGCAATGTTGGACCACTGTGCTGATATGTTGATGATAAGTAAATTTGCAGTCAAAGGTGACTCCTAATAGGGAGATTTTTGAGAGTAAGAGGGGTTAAAAGTGAGAGGCCATCTTTGAAAGGAAAAATCATTAATTTTGATTTATTTATATTCAAGGAGAGCATGTGGGCATCAAGCCAAGAATTAATCTTTTCTAATTTTTCGTTAATGATGATAATTTCATTTGGGTTATTTAGGTCTATTGGATGTACTAATTGGACATTGTCGGCATAAGCAAAAGTTGTAAAACCAATATATTGGCACAGAGTTAGTAAAGAACATAAGAACATAAGAAGTTGCCTCTGCTGGGTCAGACTAGAGGTCCATCGCGCCCAGCAGTCCGCATCCGCGGAGGCCCATCAGGTCCATGACCTGTCAAGTGGTCCCTGAACTCATCCTATAACCTATCACTACTTCTATTCGTACCCCTCAATCCCCTTATCCTTCAGGAATTTATCCAAACCCGCTTTGAATCCCTGTATTGTGTTCTGTCCATTCACAACCTCCAGGAGTGTGTTCCATGTGTTCACCACTCTCTGGGTGAAGAAGAACTTCCTGGCATTGGTTCTAAACCTGTCCCCTTTCAGTTTCTCCGAGTGCCCCCTTGTACTTGTTGTTCCCCACAGTCTGAAGAATCTGTCCCTGTCTACCTTATCTAGGCCTGCACCCCCCCTTGAAGGCCTGCACCCTCCCCTCGAGGGCCTGCACCCTCCCCCGAAGGCCTGCCTGTCCCCACCCCCTTGAAGGCCTGCCTGCCTGTCCCTTCCTTGAAGGCCTGTCCCCCTGAAGGCCTGTCTCCTTCCCCCCCCAAGGCCGGCCTGCCTGCCCGCCCGCCCGCCCCACCCTGAAGGCCTGCACCCCCCCTCCACAGGACCACTCGCCCTCCCACCACCTCGAAGGACCGCTCATCTGCCCAGCTTGCCTGCACCATTTACCTGAAGCAGCCTGCAGCAAGATCGCGATCCCAGCGATCTTTGTGCTGCTTTGGCTCTGTTTCCTCTGCTGCGGTCCCGCCCCTCCTCTGATGTCAGAGGAGGGCGGGACTGTGGCGAAGGAAACAGCCGAAGCAGTGCAAAGATCACTGGGATCGCGATCTTGCTGCAGGCTGCTTCAGGTAAATGGTGCGGGGAGGAATCCAGATGTGAGACGTCGGGGCTGAACCGGACGCAGGGGGGGGAGAACTGGACCGGGAGCACCCCCTCAGGGCTTGGCACCCGGGGCGGACCGCCCCCCACACCCCCCCTCCTTGGTACGCCACTGGTCAGAGTGAAGCTTTGGGCAAGCAGCACCGCTTGCACAATTACATTTCCCGTTGCCTTTCTTACCCGCGTTGCTTGCTTGTCTTACTTTCCATCGATGGAGGGTGGGGACCACGTTGCCGATCAATGCTGGAGGGGCCCATTGCTTTTTGGAAAAACAATGTTGATGCCCTCCTTCATCGTGCCCCTCTGACCATTTCAGGCCCTAGGCACTGCCTACTTGGCCTATTGGTTAATCCTGCCCTATGTGTCTGTATTGAAAACCATCTCAGAAAACACTAACTCTGTATTGTAACACCTTTACAGAAGCGCATGTAAACAAGTCATATGTAGCGGTAGAGATCTAAGTTCAGCGTTTGACCTGGTTGACCATGGACTCCTATTGAATTTCCTACAAGAGATTGGTTTAAAAGGTGTTGTCTGGGATTGGTTTTCAGCTTTTCTTCGAGGTCGTACTTTTAGAGTAGTTACCAATGGATCAATATCTCAAGATAGATTGTGGAGTACCACAGGGTTCAGCCATATCACCAATTTTGTTTAACATATTTTTGAGTCCTCTTGCAAGACGAATTCAGGAACTAGGAATTGGTACATATTTCTATGCAGATGACATTCTATTGGTCTATATACTATCTCCTTTAACATTAGATTTAGTCCTCTTTTAGATGGTCTAAAAAAGATAGAAGAATGGTTGAGTGAACATAAATTAGTATTAAATATGTGGCAGGTGACCTTAATAGGAAAAATGGGAAATTTGACCATTTTACAGCCACATTAAAAGTAGCCACAGCATGCAGGAAACCCTTTCGAGGCACGCATCCTTTTTAAATTAGGCTGTCTTTGCTTTAAAGCTCTTTTTGGTTTGGCTCCGGGATACCTATCCTCTCAATTCATTCAGATCATTAAAAAATACTCGGATAATTTTATGTTTATGTCCCCTTCTGTTCAGTCTTGTCATTATAAGAGATTTTTAAATAAGACATTTGCCTTTCAATTAGGAAATATGAACTCTTGGTTAAGCCCCTTGATCTTTCAAATGTATTCTTAAAATGTTTTTAGAAAGTTTTAAAAAACACACTTGTTTGATAAGTTTGTTACATAACTTTGTTCTTAACTGTATATTTTTATTATATTTTTTCTGAACTTATTTATTTTTCACTGATTGTACAGTTCTTCTTCTTTATGAACCGCCCAGAACTTTTATGGATGGGCGGTATACAAAAATAAAGTTGCTATTATTATTATTATTATTATGCTAACAATAGTATAGGTCACTTTAGCACAGCTTGGTAAAAGGAACATAAGAATTGCCATATTGGGACAGACCGAAAGACCATCAAGCCCAGTATCCTGTTTCCAACAGTGGCCAACCCAGGTCCCAAGTAACTAGTTAGATCCCAAGTAGCAAAATAGATTCTATGCAGCTTATCCTAGGAATAAGCAGTGGATTTCCCCAAGCCATCTCGAAAATGACCTATGAACTTCTCTTTTAGAAAATTATCCAAACCTTTTTTAAACCCCGCTAAGCTAACTAATTTCACCACATTCTCCGGAAATGAATTCCAGAGTTTAATTACACATTGTGTGAAGAAATATTTTCTCTGGTTTGTTTTAAATCTACTACTTAGCCCTCTATTCCTAGTATTTTTGGAAAGAGTAAACAAGCAATTCACCCCTTAGATTGTGATCCCTGTAGGGAAAGAGTTACCTAGTGTACTTGAAACATAGAAACATGGTGGTAGATAAAGACCAAATGGCCCTTCCAATCTGCCTGACTGCAGCATCCACTATTATCTCCTCTCCCCAAGAGATACCATGTGCCAGTCTAATGCTTTCTTAAATTCAGACACAGTCTTTGTCTCCACCACCTCTACCAGAAGCTATTCCATACATCTACCACTGTTCCTGTAAAAAAAAGTATTTCTTTAGATTACTCCTGATCCTATGAGCTCTGAATTTCATCCCATACCCTCTCACTCTGGAGTTTCCTTTCAGTTGAAAGAGATTTGCCTCATGCATATTTATGCCCCGTAGGTAATTACTAAAAGTTATCAATACAAGGCGTCACACCATGTTCTCAATAACAGCTCCTCAATCTTGGAATGATCTCCCACTTTTTCTTCGAGAGGAAAGGAACCTAGATAAATTTAAATCCAATCTTAAGAGCTTCCTTTTTAATGATGCTTTTAATGTATAAATTTTACATTCTAAAACTTTTTTACTTTTCACTTTTTATGCTATATATTAAATATTAATTTTATTTGTTACCCTTCCTATTGTTTTTTCCTTAAATGTAATTAAATTAAATTAATAATGATTGTAACCCTTTAAAAAACCTTCCTATGCTTTGAAATGAATGTTGAAATTATGTATAGCAATGTCTGTAATTATATTGTTTGTTATATTTGTCTCCCCAACTGATTTTTAATGAGATTGTACATCGCCTAGGAAATGTGATAGGCGATTAATCAAATTTTTGTAATAAACTTGGAAACTTGGATTAAACATCTTTATCATATCTCCCCCTCTCCTACCTTTCCTCCAAAGTATACATATTGAGATCTTTAAGCTGTCCCCATACACCTTATGACATAGACCACTAGCCATTTTAAGAGACTCCTTTGGACCAAATCCATCCTGTTCATATTCTTCGTAAGGTCTCCATAATTGTACACAGTATTCTAAATTACTACTACTATTACTATTTCTCATTTCTATAGCAATGAAAGGCATATGCAGTGCTGTACATTCAATATGTAATAGATGGTCCCTGCTCAGAAGAGCTTACAATCTAATTAGAACAGACAGAACAAATGGGACAGATAGGGGTTGGGAAGTTTCTTGCATCTGTCCTCCTGCTCTCTCTCGCTCTTTCTTTCCCCTCTGTTTTTAGCAAGATAAACTAAAACTCCCTTCCTTTATCATTTTTCATTCCCTCCTGTAGTAGCAGTATCTTGGTAAGCGCCACTGAAATGCTCAAATCTTCCAGATCTTCCAGTTATACTGCCCTCATAGACATAAATGAGGTCTCACCAGGGGCATCTACATACCTCCTTTTACCTACTGGCCATTCCTCTCCTTATACACCCAAGCATCTTTCTTGTTTTTGTCATCACCTTTTGAGCATATTTGGCCACTTTAAGATCATCACAGACTATCACACCCATGTCCTGCTCCTCTTTGTTGCACAAAAGTTCTTCACCCCCTAAACTGTGCTGTTCCCTCGGGTGTTTGCAGCCCAAACGCATGACCTTGTATTTCTTAGTATTAAATCTTAGCTGCCAAATTTCAGACCACTCTTTAAGCTTTGCTAGGTCCTTCCTCGTTTTATTCACACCATCATGGGTGTCTACTCTATTGCAGATTTTGGTACCATAGAAACATAGAAACATAGAAATAGACGGCAGATAAGGGCCACGGCCCATCTAGTCTGCCCACCCAATGACCCTCCCCTACCTTTCTCTGTGAATAGATCCCACGTGTCTATCCCATTTGGCCTTAAAATCAGGCACGCTGCTGGCCTCAATAACCTGAAGTGGAAGACTATTCCAGCGATCAACCACCCTTTCAGTGAAAAATAATTTCCTGGTGTCCCCGTGTAGTTTCCCACCCCTGATTTTCCAAGGATGCCCCCATGTTGCTGCGGGACCCTTGAAAAAGAAGATATCTTCTTACACCTCGATGCGGCCCGTGAGATACTTGAATGTCTCGATCATGTCACCCCTCTCTCTGCGTTCCTCGAGTGAGTACAGCTGCAACTTATTCAGCCGTTCCTCGTGCGGGAGATCCTTGAGTCCCGAGACCATCCGGGTGGCCATTCTCTGGACCGACTCCAGTCTCAGCACATCCTTACGGTAATGCGGCCTCCAGAATTGCACATAGTATTCCAGGTGGGGCCTCACCATGGATCTATACAATGGCATAATGACTTCAGGCTTACGGCTGACGAAACTCCTGCGTATGCAACCTATTATTTGCCTTGCCTTGGATGAAGCTTGCTCCACTTGATTGGCAGTCTTCATGTTCTCACTGACGATCACCCCTAAGTCTCGTTCTGCTTCAGTTCTTGTTAGGATCTCGTCATTAATGGTGTAAGTCTTGCATGGATTTTGGCTGCCCAGGTGCATGACTTTGCATTTTTTGGAATTGAAGCTGAGTTGCCAGGACCTAGACCAGCGCTCCAGTAGGAGTAGATCATGCATCATGTTGTCGGACATTGAATTTATGTCTGTTGTGCTTTTGCCCACTACATTGCTTAGTTTGGCGTCATCGGCGAATAATGTTATTTTACCTCGCAGCCCTTCTGCCAAGTCTTTTATAAAGATGTTGAATAGGATCGGGCCCAGGACTCGTGCACCGAAAGAATATCCGCAAAGAGGCAAATCTAACCAGACAGACCTTCAGCAATATCTCTTACAAAAATGTTTAAAAGAACAGGCCCAAGATCCAAACCTTGAGGCACTCACTGGTAACATCCCTTTCCTCAGAGCAATCTCCATTGACCACTACCATCTGTCGCATTCCACTCACCTTAAGCTTCTACTGAAAAAGGTGTGAGCAAAATCCAAATAACATAAATAAATTAAAAAAGTGATGAACACTGAGACGAATAACCCAATTTATAGCTATATGATGCTAGGTTCCATAAGGAGCAACTCAAGATCTTGTCATCATAACAGAAAATACCTTGAAATCCTCTATTCAATGTGTGGCAGTTGCCAAAAAAAGGCAAACAAAATATTGGGAAAGGAATGGAGAATATAGCTAAGAATATTTTAATTCCTTTTTATTACTCCATAGTGCAATAGCATTGAATAATGTGTATAATTCTGGTCACTGCATCCAATAAACATATAGCTGAAATAGAAAAGGTTACTAGGATTTTGAAAAAGAGGATGGAAATGACTCTCATATGAGGAAAGGCTACTGAAGTTAAAGTTCTTTAGCAAGGAGAATAGACAGCTGAGGCGGATGTGATGGAAATTTAAAATCTGGAGTGGCATGGAAACAGTACACAAAAATTAATCGTTTACTCTTTTAAAAATATAAAGACTAGAGGACATGAAGAAGTTATAGAGAAGTATATTTAAATCAAACTGGAGACTTTTTTAACTTAAGTATAGTTAAATTCTGGACTTCATAACTGAAGGTTTGGATAAGTTTCTTGAGGAAAAAGCCACAAACTCTTATTAGATTAGACTTGCTAAAGCCACTGTTATCCCTAGGGGTGAGCAGCATGGAATCTACTTGGATTGGATACTGCTGGGAGAATCTGACACTGGAAAGGGTTCCTAGATAGAGGACTAGTTGAGCCCAGCCTAGGCATATAGGAGGAAATTCTAAAACTCTAAAACTGGTGCCTAAACTCAGGTGCAGATGATATTTTTTTCTTCCCAATAGGTGGTGGGGATAATAATGTTGAACAATTATTGTCTGTATACATGTGTAAGATTGAGGAGTGGATGGGAGAACAAGGTTTGAAATGAAATGTAGATAAAACTGAAATATGTTCGTAGGAAAGTCAGATTATCAGTGACCCACAGAGGTGAAAGTTATCAATGATATTCTTTCGGTGCACGAGTTATTGACTGTAGGAATGCCACAAAAGAAACACAAACACTCAGGCTAAGAGTCGAGAGGAGGCGCTTCAAATGAATGGTCTCTCCATAATATCTCCATTGATTACTTAGTTAATGCTCTACAAGGTTATAATTTCATAATGCATTTACAGTGAGGATTAAACCAAGGCAATATATTGTTTATCTATATCAAAGCTACTATCTCACGTGACATATGAATACATAATAACAGTTATAATAAAGTGATTCCCAATGTGTACCTTTCTGATATGTCTCAAATCTTACTATGGCATGTGACAGTCCAAAGGTTATAGTGCATGCTTCTTAAGCTCTCTTGATTAGCCTTGCTCAGGCAAAGTCTGATTGTTGCCCATATAAGGGATGCTTAAACAAGATAAGAGAAAAAGGGTAAATGTATGTCAGGTTAATATGTGGTAAAGAGGGGGGGGAATGCCTCAGCCTTCTGCTCAAAGTGCAACCCTTGTCCTTGCTTAGAATGTATACGTGGCAAAAGGGAGAGGGAGAGGAAATGAGAAACAGGGCTTCAGAACCAAACCCAGGCCTAGATCCACACACAAGCACAGATCCGCACACAGGGCCTAGGTCGGTGTGCCGACCCGGCCTGCGCTCAGAACCGCCTGCGTGCGGACCCCGCCAGTGTTCTGATGCTCTGGATCAGAACTTATCAGATCTCCATCCCTACAATTGACTATCTTAGGTGTAAGACTTGATTCAAGCCTAACAATGAATTTGCAAGTAACTATGAGCATTCAGGCATGCTTTGCACAAATGCATTTGTTGCACCGATTGAAACCAATGCTTGCACCATTTGATTTTCCAACTGTTGTTCAGGCCATGGTCTTGTTGCGGCTTGATTACTGCAATGCTCTGTACCTTGGAATAAGAAAGGCAAGATGTAGAGCACTGCATGTTATACAAAATGCAGCAGCACGTCTGATAATGGGTTTGTCTAAATATGATCATATTTCACCATATCTCAAAAAATTACATTGGCTTCCAGTCACCTTCAGAGTCCAATATAAAGCAGTCATGATTTGCCATCAATTTCTGTATAGAAACATCCCAGAATTACTTAAAAGTAATAGACTCAGTTATACATCAAAAAGATCTTTGCGTTCTGAGAGTTTAGCATTACTGAAGATGTCTGTGAATCCAAGACTCGTTAAAACTGAACATAAGAACATAAGCAGTGCCTCTGCTGGGTCAGACCAGAGGTCCATCGTGCCCAGCAGTCCGCTCACGCAGCAGCCCAACAGGTCAAAGACCTGTGTAGTAATCCTCTATCTATACCCCTAAATCCCCTTTTCCTTCAGAAAATTGTCCAGTCCCTTCTTGAACACCAATACCATACTCTGTCCTATCACGCCCTCTGGAAAAGCATTCCAGGTGTCCACCACACGTTGGGTGAAGAAAAATTTCCTAGCATTTGTTTTGAATCTTTCAACTTTTCTGAATGCCCTTTCGTTCTTGTAGTTTTTGAAAGTTTGAAGAATCTGTCCCTCTCCACTTTCTCTATGTCCTTCATGATCTTGTAGGTTTCTATCATATTAGAGAATGACACGGTGGAGGGTTACCCGCGGCTAGCCGCATTTAGCCGTGGGTAGCCCGCCGAAACGGGGAAGAAAAAATAGTGGCCTCTGCGGGACAGGGACAAGGCCATTCACCACCCCGTGGAACGGTGAATGGACTTGTCCCCGCAGTGAGGCAATCAAGGATCGCGCGGTCACCACCATCTCCCTCCCTCCTCCTTACCGCTGGTTGAATTTCTGCCGGTCCGCGCAAAAAAAAAATAAGCCTCCTTCCTTTTCCCCTGCTCTTACCACCATGCTCATGCTGCAGCTACTAAAGCTGCCTGGCTGGCCCAGAATGTCCTCTCCGACTTCAGAATTGAGTCGGAAAGACTTCCTGTCGGCTTTAGTAGTTGCAGCATGAGCATGGCGGTAAGAGCAGGGGTAAAGGAAGGAGGCTTTTTTTTTTTTTTTTTGAGCGGCAGGGAAGCAGCAGGCTGGCTTTGGCTAGGGAGGGAGAAAGGTAGGCAGGCAGGATTCGGGAGTGTGGGTGGGGGTGGGGGTGGGGGTGGGACAAAGTGTAGAAGGCAGTGAGAGGGACATAGGAAGGAGGCACTAGGGGCACTAAAGACATGGGAAGGAGGCACTGGGGCACTAAAGACAGGAAGGGGCACTAAGGACATGGGAAGGAGGCACTGGGGCACTAAAGACATGGAGAGGAAGCACTGGGGGCACTAAAGACAGGAAGGGGCACTAAGGACATGAGAAGGAGGCACTGGGGGCACTAAAGACAGGAAGGGGCACTAAGGACCTGGGAAGGAGGCACTGGGGCACTAAAGACATGGGGAGGAGGCACTGGGGGCACTAAAGACAGGAAGGGGCACTAAGGACATGGGAAGGAGACACTGGGCATTAAAGACATGGGAAGGAGGCACCGGGGGCACTAAGGACATAGGAAGGAAAGAGGGAGGGAATAGAAAGGGACAATTCTTGGGCCTGAGTGCAGAAAGAAAGAAATGAAAGAAAGGATACACAGACAGAAGGAAACGCAACCAGAGACTCATGAAATCAATCACCAGACAGCAAAGGTAGGAAAAATGATTTTATTTTCAATTTAGTGATCAAAATGTGTCAGTTTTGAGAAGTTATATCTGCTTTCTATATTTTGCACTATATTTGTCTATTTTTCTATAGTTACTGAGGTGACCGAGCTTGCGGAGATGGGGCGGAAATAGGGTTTTAAAATTTTAGTCCTAGTAGTTTGCCGGTCCACAAAATAATTCTTTTATTTCTGCCGGTTCACGGGTGTAAAAAGGTTGAAAAACACTGATGTAGAGTATGCCAGTTTTCTTTTTCGCCCAGCCGCACGCGTTCAAAAAGCCGCGCTTGCGCGGCTGCTCGAGTTGATCGATCTTCTCCTCTCATACAACTTCCTGTTTCCGGTTGCATCAGAGGAGAATATTGAACAAATGAGCACCCGTACGTGCGGCTGGGCAAAAAAGAAAGCCGGCATACTCTACATCTAAGGTGAGATGGAGGGAGGGAGATGGCAGAACACTGCAATCAGTCGGGTGTCTGCTGTTTTTGTATCACTGCCTGCCTGCGCTCACATTCCAGATCCACCTGCATTTTTAGTGTGCACAATTGATCTGATTCGAGCTATAGGTGAACATGGGGGACACGTCATTGCAAGGGAGGACAAGTCAATTGATTTATTTTATGTTCTGTTTTTACTACAGGGCAGAGGCACTGAAACAGATTCTCAGTGCAGTAGTAGTAGTAGTGGTGGCAGGATTCTCTTCTGTCTTCATGGTGTTTCGCAGTACTGAGGCTTATATGGATGCTGCGGGGACGGTGACGGGGCGGTGAATGGGATGGCAGTGGCAGTGACGGGGCGGTGAAAGGGATGGCGCTGACGGTGACGGGGCGGTGAAGGGAACGGCGGTGACGGGGCGGTGCAGAGGATGGTGGGCCAGGGACGGTGCAGTGACGGGGACAGATTTTTTTCCCCGTGTCATTCTCTATATCATATCTCCTCTAAATAAGGGTCTGAAGGCAAATAAAAAGTGTGACAAGGCAATGGCTGTAGCCAGAAAGATGCTAGTCAGTATGTATGTTTATTTTATTATATGTCTATTTTATCATGTATTTGCTTTTATTTAGTCTTCATTTTAATTTTGTGTATGAAAATTATGTACCGTTTAGTTTTAAACAGTATATAACTTTTTTAAATAAATAAATAAATTCTCTACCTGTGCTTAAGTTAATTGAAGAATGCCATTAAAAATGGCAAAAAATGGTGAGGTTGAAGCACCTACCAGCGCCTAAATAAAAGAAGACAGAATTGCATCTACTTAAGAGCTTTAGGCCACTGAATGCCAAAGTAGGTGTGACCAACACCGGAAGTGGCATTAGGCGGCCTAAAGTGCCTACAAAGGTGCGATTCACACAAAGGCAGGCGCTGGAAATGTAGGCCCGTAAAAACCCTGGCCTACATTTCCGATGCCTGTCTTTCCCGTAGTCATGACTCTGAAACTGGCACCAATGCGTGATTTGCATGCAATCGGCGGCTGCTTTTTAGGTGGCCGCTGATATCAGAATCTGGCCCATGGTGAGTTGCTGGAATTCTCTCTGTTGGTCATGGAAGTAACTTGGTGCAATGTTTACTCTTTGTATTTCTTCCTGGAACAGATCCAGCATTGGAGATCTCTGAACATACAAGTTCTCCATGAAGAAATATTTCTGTAAGCTTTTATTTAAGATTATCAAAATATCAGCATATATCTTCACATATTCAATAGTGTCCATAAATATAGCATTAAAAAAAAAATTTTAATTATTTTTTAATATTTATTTATTTATTCAATTTTCTATACCGTTCTCCCAGGGGAGCTCAGAACGGTTTACATGCCTTTATTCAGGTACTCAAGCATTTTTCCCTGTCTGTCCCGGTGGGCTCACAATCTATCTAATGTACCTGGGGCAATGGGGGGGATTAAGTGACTTGCCCAGTGTCACAAGGAGCAGCGTGGGTTTGAACCCACAACCTCAGGGTGCTGAGGCTGTAGCTTTAACCACTGCACCAGTCTCTCCCACACTCTAATGTGAAAAGTGCTCAGTGTCCTTTGTCTCCTGCACAGTTATGCATTTGGGGAGTAGAAATCCAAGGGAGCCATATGTGCTGGGAGGTGAGAGGCTGATATGCACGGGTGGGGAGAGGGACTTTGGGGAGATAGTGTCTAAGGGTCTGAAGGCAAATAAAAAGTGCGACAAGGCAGTGGCTGTAGCCAGAAGGATGCTAGTCAGTATATAGAGAGGCATAACCAGCAGAAGAAAGAAGGTGGTGAGGCCCTACTTGGAGTACTGTGTTCAGTTTTGGAGACTGTATCTGGTGAAGGATATAAGACGACTTGAAGTGGTCCAGAGAAAGACGACCAAAATGGTAGGGAGTTTGTGCCGAAGACATACGAGAAGAGACTGGAAGACCTGAATATGTATACTATAGAAGAGCAGAGGAACAGAGGAAATTTGATACAGACATTTAAATAGGTGAAAGGTATTAATACAGAACCAAATTTTTTCCAGAGAAGGGAAAATAGTAAAACTAGAGGGCATAAATTGAGCTTGGGGGATGGTAGATTTAGAAGTAGAGTTAGGAAATTATTTTTCATGGAGAGGGTGGTTGATGCCTGTAATTCTTTATTCTTTATTCAAAGTATTTGATTAAATGCTTATCCAGCAGTACAAAGCGATGAACAAAATTTAAAAATTTCAGGAAGACAGACGTGTCAGCAGTGTAAAACATATATATATTAAATTATTGGACAAACCAAGACTAAACAGACAAACTCAAATCTTTAAAACAATAGGAAAAAGGGGCAGAAATACAATTTTTATAGAAAGAATACATAAAAGGAAAATACAATAGGAGAAGGGAAATAAAATCAAAAAATGATTAAGAAATTAATGGCATTGGAATAAAAAACATTTGAATTTGTTAAGGTAGGTAGATAACTCATTAGCAATTATATGCATCGAAAACACTTTAAACCGCTCTTAAATTTCTGCAAGTTACATTCTGCTCTTAAATATAAAGGAAGAGAGTTCCAGGTCAAAGGGGCGGTTACTGAAAAAATAAGGGTGCGACGAGTGCCAATTATCTTCAGAGATGGGACATTGAGGGTATGCTGGGAGGCTGATCTTAAGGCTCTAGGGAGGGTGGTAGAGAAGAAAACAGTTATGGAATTCAAAAAATGCGTGGGATGAACACAGATGATCTGTAATCAGAAAATGAAGAAATAAATTGAAGAACCAAGGCCAGTAAAGGGCAGACTTGCACAGTCTGTCCTGTATATGGCAATTCAGTTTAAGATGGGCTGGGGAGGGCTTCAACAGAAACTCCAGTAATTTGGAACATGAGGACAATGCAGGGAAGACTTTTACGATCTGTATTTTGCAAACAACAAGATGGTTTGGATAGGCTGGAGTGAGCATTGACGGCAATTTCAGTAGTTGGAACCTAAGGACGGTGCTGGGCAGACTTTACAATCTATGACCTAGATATATCCAGGAAAAAAAGATAATTTAATCATGAATTTATAAAGTGTGCAACTATTGGGCAGACTGGATGGACTATTCAGGTCTTTATCTGCTGTCATTTACTATGTTACTGTGTTACCCAAGGCAGGAGACACAAATGAAAACTTGACTCAGAAACATCCAGAAGCTAAAGACTGCCTGAGTGATTTGTGGGCCTGTTAGAAGCTACAGGCTATTGCTGAAATGTTATGTCAAAGAAATCCTAAAATGTCACATAGCATAAGTGACTTAGCATGTGAGAAGTTTGTTGTTGTTTTTTCTTCTGAAGATGATGTGGGTAAGTTTAGTAATGAATTGCATGTCTTGCCTCATTGGCAAAAGCTTAGGAACTGCAGTATTTCTGCTCCCAAACAAAGGATGGCATTAATGGAGCGTGCAATGAGGAAGAATCTATCATTGCCTTAATATTTCTTAAACACCCTCTCCTACCATTGGCCTGCAAATTAGAAAATTATGTATGCTCTCTTTAGTCTTGTCATTATCCTTTAGTTAAAGGATAGAAAGCAACAAACATGCTTACTGTCATAGAATACATAATGACCTGAAAGAGACTATGTAGAACTGCTTCATTACCAGCATATTGGATGGAGCAGTGACAGTATTATTCATAGGTTCTATTCACCTTATGCTCAGGCAGTGGGGTAAGTTTACTAAGTAATGTCTTGAGTTCTCTCTGGCAGTGGCATGCAGTGAGGGCTTTCAGAGCTCTACAGCCCTGCTTTTTTTTTCCTTTTTGCTTGATGCAGTTTGATTTGTTGAGTAGGCAGCCTGCTCAATCAGTCAAACTGCATCAGACAAAAAGGCGGGGGGGAATCAGGGCTCGTGGTCAGGGGATTCTCTGAATCCCCTTAAGGCCCTGACAGTACTGATCGGAATGGCTGAGCAGCTTCTACCTGTTGCCTGCTCAACCAATCAAATTCAGAACACTGCCCTCAGGGCCTTTAGAGGGTAGGGTGAATCCCCTGAAGGCCCTGACTGCACGCCACTGCTCTCTGGCCTACAAAACAAATATTCAAGTGATGGTCAAAGTTTAGCACTCATATCAACTCTCTGAACATTCATTCTCTTTTAACTGCACAATTGGACCTCTTTATATAGAAATGATAGCATGTGTCAAAAAATAATAATAGAGAGGGAGCCACTACATAAAGACAAGCAGATGACTTATCAACTTACCTTTGTGCATGATTATTCAGCAGCCTTATCTACTTAGGTAGGACTGCTGAATACAGTATATGGTTTAAATTTATATGGATAACAGGTCAGAACTGCTATTTGTGAGATCAGATTAAATGGATAACTTTATCAAAAAACATTGACTGAATACTACCAATATGGAGATATCTTATGATCCTATTCCCAGTAGGGTTGATCTTAGGGTTCCTATGCTATTCCAAGGCCCTCTATATATTGGGTTGATATGAGCAAAACATTTTCTTCATACAGAAAAATGTTCATTTACATTGCCCTGTGAGCACTACTTATGTAAAATAGTAATTATTTATGTGTGATGAACTGAATTTTTTTATGCAATACAGAATTTATTTGAAAATTCATTTATTGAAATGGCATGTTTATTTAAAATATTCAGGAACCACAAGAGTGTAAACAAAAATATTTCCATTTTCAGATGGCATGTGCCACTTCAATATACAATCAGGGATGCATGGAGCACACAGTTTGGATCATCACTACTGTGTCTTATGTTTGGCTGTCAGTGGCTGTTCAGGACTGGATTACTGTTTGGAGAGAGAGATTTGGCATTTGCTAAAAGAAACCTAATGCATCCATTTCAGCTGATGAGAAGCAGATACAATCAAGCTGAAGTATGCATTAATAAATGGGGACATACAAGTCGAACTGAAAATTGCCTCTCTTCCTCCTCTCTCACAGGCTGATGTTCAGAAGCCTAATACTGACGCTTGAGGCAATTAGTGCCAGGCTAGGGCTGCCTGATTCAGGGGAAAAAAATTTCGATTTGATTCAGCCTATTGAATTGGTTTTTCGATTCGATTTTCCTGCCCAATTGGGTGTTTTGTTTTGTTGTTTTCAAACATCCTGGTGGGTTTATTTTATGGCCTCTTCACCCCCTTTTCCTTCTCCTAACCACACTGGCGCTGTGGTGTAAACAGAATAAACAAACAAAATCCTAGCTCACGTTTGTGGTCTAACAAAAGCTCTGGCAGGATACACATTTCAAATCTGACATACTGTAATCACAAAATGGAAAATAAAATTAGTTTTTCTACCTTTTGCTGTCTGGTCATTATTCAAATCTTGTCGGTCCCAGACTCTGGTTGTCGTCTGATAACTTGCTTGCCAGGGTCGTCTTCTTTCTCCGTGCTAACTATCCATCTTCTATCTCTGTCCTCCCCTTCTGTTTCCCTTCCCTCCCCCAGAGGTCTGGCATCTTTCTTTTTTTTTCGTCTCCATCCACAGATCCACCTTTTCTTAACTACACTTTCGTCCAGCATCTCTTCCTCCTTCCCCACCACCCCAGGGTCCACCATCTCTCCTTTTCTTTTCCCAACTACCCTACTATCCAGTATCTCTATCCCCCTCCTCCCCCCCCCCCACACACACACACCATCCCTTGTGTCCAACTTCTTTCCCTTTCTGTTCCTTCCCTCCCTAAATCCCATTGTCCATCATCTCTCTCCCTCTCCTCTATCTTTAGACCCATTATTTCTTCCCCCCCATATGCACGTCTCTTTGAACCCTCACTTCCCAAAGGGACCTAAACAAACTGGAAGAGTGGGCAGATAAATGGCAAATGTGCTTTAATATAGAGAAATGCAAGGTCATGCATATAGGGAAAAAGAACCCAATGTTCAGCTACAAAATGGGGGATCAGTACTAGGGGAAAGTAACCTTGAAAAAGACTTGGGTGTGCTGGTGGATACAACAATGAAATCATCGGCACAATGTGCAGCAGCCTCAAAGAAAGCAAACAGAATGTTGGGTATTATTAAGAAGGGTATTAAAACCAAGATGAAGGAAGTCATCATGCCGCTGTATCGTGCGATGGTGCACACGCATCTGGAGTACTGTGTACAGTATTGGTCACCGTACCTCAAGAAGGACATAGCGATACTTGAAAGGGTCCAGAGAAGAGCAACGAAAATTATAAAAGGTATGGAAAACTTTTCATACGCTGACAGGTTGGAAAAGCTGGGGCTCTTCTCCCTGGAAAAGCAGAGATTCAGAGGAGACATGATAGAAACTTACAAAATCATGAAAGGCATAGAGAAGGTAGAAAGGGACAGATTCTTCAGACTATGGGGAACCACAAGTACAAGGGGGCACTCGGAGAAACTGAAAGGGGACAGGTTTAGAACCAATGCTAGGAAGTATTTTTTCACTCAGAGGGTAGTGGACACATGGAACACGCTCCCGGAGGTTGTGATAGGGCAGAGTACACTACGAGGTTTCAAATAAGGATTGGATAAATTCCTGAAGGATAGGGGGATTGAGGGATACAGATAGAGGTAGAGATAGGTTATACAAAGAGTACTGGGCGCGATGGACCTCTGGTCTGACCCAGCGGAGGCAACTCTTATGTTCTTATATGTTCTTATGTTCCCTCCCTCCATGTACTTCTACACCAGGGCCCACCTCCTCTGAAGATTTGTCCCCCCCTGAAGGCCTGCACATCCCCCTGAAGTCCTGTTCCCCATCCCTGAAGGCCTGTCTGCCCCTTGAAGGCCTGCGCCACCATCCCTGGCCTGTCCCCGCTTTGAAGGCCTGTCCCCTCCCCCTTGAAGGCCTGTACCCCCCTTGAAGGCTTGTCCTCCTCCCTTAAAGGCTTGTCCTCCCCCCTTAAAGGCCTGTCCCCCCTGAAGGCCTATGCCACCATCCCTGGCCTGTCCCCGCTTTGAAGGCCTGTCCCTGCTTTGAAGGCCTGTCCCCCCCCCCTTGAAGGCCTGTCCCCCCCCTTGAAGGCTTCTCCCCTCCCTTGAAGGCTTGTCCCCCCCTTAAAGGCCTGCAACCCCCAAGGCCTGTCCCACCCCCCACTCTGAAGGACTGCGCACCCCCCCCCCCCCCGGGAAGGCCTCCCCGCACCATTTACCTTCTAGTTGAAGCCTGCACAGAAGATAGCGGTTATAGCGTCTTTGCGAACTGCTTTGAGCTGTTTCCTCTGCTGCGGTCCCGCCCCTCCTCTGACATCAGAGGCAGGATCACGGCGGAGGAAACAGCTAAAAGCAGTTTGCAAAGACGCTATAACCACGATCTTCTGTGCAGGCTGCAACTAGAAGGTAAACGGTGCGGGGAGGCCAGGGGGGGAAGCGGGAGGCCAGGGGGGAAGCCAGATGCCAGGGACCGAAACCGGACGCCGGGGGGTAAGCCAGACAGCAGCACAGCAGCACTTCCTGACTGACCCTCCCTCCTCGCTCTCTAAAGCGAGTGCGGCAGCGGCCGACCAGCAAGAGTAGCGCTGCGCTCCTGCTTTAGGGGGGGAGGGGGGAGGGTCCGAATCGGGAAGCCAATTTTAAATTTTAAATCGATTCGAATCGATTCACCCAAAGTGAATCGGTGAACCGATTCAAATCATGAATCGGGCAGCATATGGTCCCTCTCCTTGATGTTAATTCTCTTACAGTGTTAACTCATTCTCTCGTTATATCTAAAATTGATTATTGCAACTCACTATATAAAGGGCTGTGTCTAAAAAATATAAAACATCTTCAACTCATACAAAATAGAGCTATCAAAATTATTTCAGGTTCCAGAAAATTCGATCACATCACCCATTTATTACAAAAACATAGTAACATAGTAACATAGTAGATGACGGCAGATAAAGACCCGAATGGTCTATCCAGTCTGCCCAACCTGATTCAATTAAAATTTTTTTTTTTTTTTTTTTCTTATTAGCTATTTCTGGGCAAGAATCCAAAGCTTTACCCGGTACTGTGCTTGGGTTCCAACTGCCAAAATCTCTGTTAAGACTTACTCCAGCCCATTTACACCCTCCAGCCATTGAAGCCCTCCCCTGCCCATCCTCCTCCAAACGGCCATGCACAGACACAGACCGTGCAAGTCTGCCCAGTAACTGGCCTAGTTCAATATTTAATATTATTTTCTGATTCTAAATCTTCTGTGTTCATCCCACGCTTCTTTGAACTCAGTCACAGTTTTACTCTCCACCACCTCTCCCGGGAGCGCATTCCAGGCATCCACCACCCTCTCCGTAAAGTAGAATTTCCTAACATTGCCCCTGAATCTACCACCCCTCAACCTCAAATTATGTCCTCTGGTTTTACCATTTTCCTTTCTCTGGAAAAGATTTTGTTCTACGTTAATACCCTTTAAGTATTTGAACGTCTGAATCATATCTCCCCTGTCTCTCCTTTCCTCTAGGGTATACATATTCAGGGCTTCCAGTCTCTCCTCATACGTCTTCTGGCGCAAGCCTCCTATCATTTTCGTCGCCCTCCTCTGGACCGCCTCAAGTCTTCTTACGTCTTTCGCCAGATACGGTCTCCAAAACTGAACACAATAC
This sequence comes from Geotrypetes seraphini, assembly GCF_902459505.1. Lineage (NCBI taxonomy): Eukaryota > Metazoa > Chordata > Amphibia > Gymnophiona > Dermophiidae > Geotrypetes > Geotrypetes seraphini. The sequence continues at coordinate 379,709,843 of NC_047084.1, forward strand.
TCCAAGTGGGGCCTCACCAATGACCTGTACAGGGGCATCAACACCTTTTTCCTTCTACTTCTCATTATACAGCCCAGCATCCTTCTGGCAGCAGCCACTGCCTTGTCACACTGTTTTTTTGCCTTTAGATCTTCGGACACTATAACCCCAAGGTCCCTCTCCCCGTCCGTGCATATCAGCTTCTCTCCTCCCAGCATATATGGTTCCTTCCTATTATTAATCCCCAAATTATTAATCCCCAAATGCATTACTCTGCATTTCTTTGCATTCAATTTTAGTTGCCAGGCATTAGACCATTCCTCTAACTTTTGCAGATCCTTTTTCATATTTTCCATTCCCTCTTCAGTGTCTACTCTGTTACAAATCTTGGTATCATCTGCAAAAAGGCACACTTTTCCTTCTAACCCTTCAGCAATGTCACTCACAAACATATTGAACAGGATTGGCCCCAGCACCGAACCCTGAGGGACTCCACTAGTCACCTTTCCTTCCTTCGAGCGACTTCCATTAACCACCACCCTCTGGCGTCTGTCCGACAGCCAGTTTCTGACCCAGTTCACCACTTTGGGTCCTAACTTCAGCCCTTCAAGTTTGTTCAACAGCCTCCTATGAGGAACTGTATCAAAGGCTTTGCTGAAATCCAAGTAAATTACATCTAGCATATGTCCTCGATCCAGCTCTCTGGTCACCCAATCAAAAAATTCAATCAGGTTCGTTTGGCACGATTTACCTTTTGTAAAGCCATGTTGCCTCGGATCCTGTAACCCATTAGATTCAAGGAAGTACACTATCCTTTCTTTCAGCAACACTTCCATTATTTTTCCAACAACTGAAGTGAGGCTCACCGGCCTGTAGTTTCCTGCTTCATCCCTGTGACCACTTTTATGAATAGGGACCACATCCGCTCTCCTCCAATCCCCAGGAATCACTCCCGTCTCCAGAGATTTGTTGAACAAGTCTTTAATAGGACTCGCCAGAACCTCTCTAGGGTTGGAGAACCATATCGGCTTCCTTTTTCTCTTGTTTTTATTGATTTTCTTTACATAAAGGTCCGTAGCCATTTTTATCGCTCCTTTCAGCTTAGACCACTGTCTTTCCACTTCTCTTATGTCCTCCCATCCTAACAGCTCTTTCTTCAGGTACTTTCCCATTGCATTAAAGTCCGTACGTTTGAAATCTAGGACTTTAAGTATCATGCAGCTGCTCTCCACTTTAGCCGTTATATCAAACCAAACCATTTGATGATCGCTACTTCCCAGGTGAGCACCCACGCGAACATTAGAGATACTCTCCATTTGTGAGGACCAGATCCAATATCGCTTTTTCCCTTGTGGGTTCCATCACCATTTGTCTGAGCAGAGCCTCTTGAAAGGCATCCACTATCTCCCTACTTCTTTCCAATTCCGCAGACGAAACATTCCAGTCCGCATCCGGCAGGTTGAAATCTCCCACAACAGAACCTCCTCTTTCCTTCCAAACTTTTGGATATCCACAATCAGATCCTTATCAATTTTCTGCAATTGAGTCGGAGGTCTGTAGACTATACCCACGTAGATATAAGTTCCATCTTCTCTTTTCAGAGCAATCCATATCGCTTCTTCCTCTCCCCAGGTCCCTTGCATTTCGGTCGCTTGGATATTGATCTTTACATAGAGAGCTACTCCTCCACCTTTATGACCATCTCTGTCCTTCCTAAAAAGATTATATCCCGGTATCCCTATCCATGTGATTCACTGAACCATGTCTCTGTGATAGCGACAATATCTAGATCTGCCTCTAACATCAGGGCTTGCAGATCATGAACTTTGTTGCTTAGACTGCGAGCATTTATGGTCATTGCTTTCCAGCTATTTTTCAGCGATAATCTCCTTTTTCGTATGGATTTTTGTATCGTTTCACTTTCCGTTGCAATACTAAGAAATGAGTTACTGATATTGCTTATGTTGCAGTCTTTACTATTATCACATCTTTTCTTTTGCCGGGGGTGGTCTCTATAATTGTCCTTCGTACATACACCACCCCCACCTTCTAGTTTAAATGCCTAGAAAAATATTGTCTAAATTTTTCTGCAAGGTTTCTTTTTCCTGCTGTAGTAATATGTAGCCCATCAGTGCAATATAGCTTCTTGTCCTTCCATGTATTCCCCCATCTTCCTATGTACCTGAAGCCTTCTTCATGACACCAGGCTCTGAGCCATCTATTAAAGTCGTCTGTGTTTTTCACTCTTTGCTCTCCCTTTCCATATGCAGGCAGTATTTCAGAAAAAGCTAAAGTCTTTACAAAAGGTTTCACGCCCTCACCAAGCTCCCGAAAAGCTTTCTGTGCTGCAAGTGTGGAGTTGTTGGCCAGGTCATTTGTTCCCAGATGGATAACAACATCAGTATTAAAATCCTTAGTTTCTTCCTTAATTATAGTCAGTATTTGCCTGGAACTCCTGGTAGCTGAGGATCCTGGAAGACATTTCACTATTTTGGTCTCCTCGCCCTGTGTTCCAAGGTTAATGCCTCTGATGATGGAATTCCCCAACAGTAATAGTTTTCTGTTTTTGGATTTTTTATTTGTGCTTAGGGTGCGCTTGTTCTCTTGAGTTACCTTCATTGGTTCCAGTCCCACCTCCCTTCTGTTTTCTTGAGTATCGCAGTGCACTAGTGGAGTGAAGGAATTCTGTAGAAGTAATATTAGTGAAGGTGGATGTTTCTGTGTTACATGTCGCAGTCTTCCTGAGCCTACTGTGACCCATTTATTCCTGGGCTGTTTTATTCTTTGAGGTAGAGGTGGTAAGTTGGTATGATTTTGTGGAGTGATGGAAGCTGCATTGGTTGCCTGTCTTACATTGGATCACCTACAAAATTGCACTCTTGACTTTTAAAACTATACAGACCAATACCCCTGCATTCCTAGATAGACTATTAATTCCGTATGACCCTCCCAGAACTTGAAGATCTGCCTCACAACAATCCCTTAACATTCCATCCTTAAAGAAGAACACCAGATTCATCTGGTGTGATATAACATTAGCTGAGCTGATGTCACCGGCTGGTAATATTTATTGAATGATGGTGTGGGTAAAATGGGAGGGGGGACAGATAGTGAGGGGAATATATGAGGTGTTATCAAGGGTCTGTAGAATAAGGATTGACAATTTTATAAGAGGAGGTAAGAAAGGGTTAATAGATAGAGCTTGTAAGAAAGAAAAATGATTAGGGAGGTTGCTAAGGTGATGGGGTGGAGCAGTCACGTGATTGGTTGGATGTTGTGGCACTCTGGAGTGAATTCTGTGAGGAAAGGGGAACAGTAGAGTAGTCTCTTCAGGAAAAGATTATCCCTCCCTCCCTCCCATTTGTGCTGATGTTATGTTTTGTGTCAGTGTTGTGGGGTGGGGGGTTTACATGTTATATGTCGACTTGAGTGGGTTTGGTGGAGCTTATGGGGTTGGGGGGAGGTGGTCGCAGCTTTGGGTGGGGCGGAAAATGGGGTTTGGCCCAGTTGGATCTGGGAGATGAGCAGTTAATAAATAAATAAATGTGACACTCGTATGCGATACCGCTGCGAGGGGAAGCATGACCTTGCGTCACCGTGGATCATGTTTGGGGGGAGGGGAAGCATGACCTTGCGTCACCGTGGGTCATGTTTGGGGGGGAGGGGAGGGGAAGCATGGCCTTGCGTCACCGTGGGCCGTTTGGGGGAATGTTATAAATTTAAAGACTTAACTGGAGCTAGTTTCGACACCGAATAGCTCCCTTGGGGTGTGTGAAATATGCATTGGGGGTTTGTTGGTTTTTGGACACAGATTGCATTGTAAGTGAAGATAATATTCAGATAGATAATAAAGCTGCGGCCAAATATTTATTCCAATAAAACTGAGTTGTGTGATTATTGATTGATGGTGATTAGCTTTCAGTTGCAGGTGACGGGAATGCGAATGCTAATGTTAAGATAATTGGCACCCGTTGTACTCTCATTTTCTCAGTCACTGCCCCTTTAATTTGGAATTCTCTCCCCCTATACCTTAGAGCCGAACAAAACTTGCAGATTTCAAAAGTAGCCTAAAACACTTTCTTTTTAAAGACGCCTGCAACTGGTTTTTTTTATGTATGTATGCACCCACTTCCGCATTATTTAATTCATTGCCCTTCCCTATTATATTTTCCTTATTTGTATTCTTTTTAAGAAATTGTAGTTCTTCCATTTTTTTCCAATGTTTTCATGTTACAAGTACGTTTGTAGTGTTTGTTCATGTTTATTATCTAAACGTTTGTTCCCTGGCTATTTTAAATTATTATGTACAATGCTTTGTACTTTTGGATAAGCGTTTAATCAAAATTTAAATAAACTATCAAACTATGAAGGCATTACTGTAGGGAACATTGTGGGCACTGAAGATCACTGCAAATAGCATGTAGATATGGTCAAAAAGAGGTGTTTAGCTATTCCCTCCTGATGCTCAGAAACAACACACAGATTAAACTCAGCTCTTATCGCCAGAAACATAATGCCAGCTCAGAGCTGGCATTAATATCGAGTTTCAATAGAATCACCAAAGTAGGACCAAACACCTCTACGACAAAAATGAACATCTAAACACAAAAGTCGTGAGGACGAGAAGCCACTAACCAGGACTATGCCATCAAATGGAATCTTTATTAGGTCTGGACTCAACACGGGCAGTGTTTTGGCACCTAAGTGCCTTTTTCAAGAGTCTTTAGCACACTCAATGACTAAGTAATGTATAATATGGAATTTTTTTTAACAAACTGTTCTGCAGTACAATTCTGTAAACAATTAGCTGAGAAGAACACAAAACACGTTTTGCTTTGGGACAAGTCACTGGACCGTAATCTAGAGGAAGTAGCCCCATTAAAATTATGAAAACAACAAAAGAAAAGAGGGGGTTCACCAAATCATGAAACTAAAAAGAGAGAAATGAAAACTCAAAAGAAAATGGAGGCAAACAGATGAAGATGAGGAAGCTAGAAAAGCCTGGCTTAGAGTCAACAGAATTTACAGCGAGAAGATAAGAAAAGAAAGAATTCCTCTCAAAAAAGATCCTCGAAGCTGGAAACTCCACAAAATCTCTATACCAGGTAGTGTATGGTCCACTGGGGAAAAAAACAGAAAGAAATCACCACAAATACTCCCTAACCAGTAAATAATTCAACAACTTCTTCACAGAGAAAATAATGAAAGACAATGGCCTAAATAACAACATATGAATAGACAAACATACGAGGGAAACGGGAGGCACAATGGAAGAATTTGAACCTATCACAGAGACCCTGTTGAAAATACTACTGAGAAGAGTGAAACCAGGCCCTCCATCCCTCAACACATGTCCGATAGGAGAGACCTGGGCCTCAAGCTCTCTCACTTCACAAACCTAATCAATTAAATGGAAACTCTCAGTCATCAAACCCAGTCTGAAGAGTAAAGGAAAAGACTTAGAAGATCTCTTTAACCAACTATGGATATCCATCCAACCAACCAACCATGGATATCCAAACTAATAAACAAATTAGCCTGTCAGCAAATATCAGACTTCCTAGAAAACTTGTCAAAACTAGACCAGACCCAATCAGGGTTCAGAAGACACCTGAGCACAGAAACTGTACTAGTAGCAGAACAGGACTTGGTCCTCAAACACCAAACTAAAGGATAAAATGTGCTGCTGGGGTTCCTGGACCTCTCAGCAGCCTCTGACCTAGTCCAACACATACTAATAAAAGCAAGATGCATAGAATTGGGCCTCAAAGGAAAAGTCTTGGTTTGGATATAGCCTTTCTATCCAAAAGACTAATGAGGGTAGAATGGCAGGGGAATATAAGCAACTGGAAAGAATCAGACATAGGGGGTACCACAGAGATCCACCATGTTACCCATGCTGTTCAATATCTTCCTCCAACCACTAGGAAAAATCATCAGAAAACTGGGATAGGAAAACTACATCTAAGCAGACGACATCCAACTAATTATCCCACTGAAGAAATGATGCAAAGACTAAACAGAGGATCAAGACAGGTGTAGAGAAAATCTTTAGATGGTTCCAAACAAACGGACTAGAGGCTAACAAGTTAAAAACAGAAGTACTTCTGATTAACAAGTGGGGAGGAAAAAGCCCAAGATACCAACTAACTCTGAATAGCAATACCATAAAATCATTCAAGGAGGGAGTGAGAAACCTAGCAGTATGGCAAACCTATTACTTAAACATAAAGTAAAGAACCATTAATAGAAGTCAAAATGACCTTGCAGGTGATTTTCTCTAATTATTAATTAATTAAACAGGAACAAGCCTCAGATTGTGGAGTAATTTTCCCATTCTGGGATTTCTTCCAAGAGAAAGAAAATTCTTTTCTCTTACTCATAGATACATCACCGGCTTGAATGTACCCTACCATAACTAAAACCATAACTATAACCCTACCATAACTAAAACCATAATTTATTATTTATTCCTTAAATTGATATATCTCCTTACCTAATCTTTACTTAATCTTTAACCAATTTTCATTCACCTATTAAATTAAATTAATTAAATATGAAAATGTAAAAAGCCTTTATAATTCAATAATATTTCATGGTTGGGAATTTTTTCATTAGATCATTTCAACACTCAAAATCGACAGAAACAGATGTGCTAAACTTTTTTAAGTACTTTATAAAAGTGCTTATGTGCTATAAGTTACTTCAATGCATCTCAAGACTTAAAGTACTTAGCTTTGTGCTCTTTTTGAAACCGAGGCCGTTGCTTAATGCTTTCAATTGTCCAACACGGCCTGCATTTCGTGGGAGAAAATTACATCCCCACTGCGTCAGGGATATGACTCTTTAGCAATGCTTCTATGGACTAACTGCACACCACTGCCGGTTCTGGATTTAGATTTTCATACTTATTTAATTTAATAGGTGAATGAAAATTGATTAAAGATTAAGTAAAGATTAGGTAAGGCAATATATCAATTTAAGGGGCGGGTCTAGAGGGGTGTGGATTTTCCAGGCGGAAAATCTGGTAACCCTATTTAGGAGGTGCCTAAATCGGTCAACACCTAGAAAAATGTTGCTATCCACGTGCCAACCACACTCAGGCGCCATTTACAGAATTGTGGCTAACTTTAGGTGTCCTTTATAGAATCTGCCCCTTAAGGCAATGTAAAAGAACATCTTTTCGCTTATCTGCTTATGAGAACTTTACAATCTTCACAAAATCCTTTGCTTTGTGTACCCCCACATTCTAGAATTACCGTAGGTTTGATATTTTTGAAGAACAGCATTTTTACATTGGGTGCTATTTCTGTGGAATGTGATGCTTTTATATATTCAGCAAAAAACATTTCTTTTGAATTTTAAAAAGATTCTGAAGACATTGAGAGGCATAATCGAAAGGAATGTCTAAGTCTGTTTTCATCTAACTCACAAGTCGTCCAAAGTAAAAAACAGCCTAGGACACATTTTCGAAAAATATGTCCAAAATTTTTTTTTCTTTCAGAAATCGTCTAATTATACATCCTGCAGATCTGATCGTCCAAGTTGCTAAATCGTCCAGTTTTATACCACATTTTTGTCCAACTTTTCGTACAAGTCAAAAACGCCTAGAACAAGCCCTGTTGGATGTGGGAGAGGTCTGCAAAGTGATGGACTGAACACCCAGACATGCCACTTTAATAGTGGGGTACCTTACAGAGCACTGCTGTGAACTTCACAAAAAGGGTGCCATATCTTTTCCTCACTACATGGTGAGCCCCCCAAACCACCTCCAGAATCTCCTAGACCCACTTATCTACCACCCTAATAGCCCTTATGGCTGCAGGAGCCACTTATATGCCAGTACAAAAGGGTTTTGGGGGTGTACAGAGGAGTGCACATGTTTAAGTATCAATGCAGTGATTACAGGGGCTTATGGGCATGGGTCCTCCTCTGCATGAGTCCCTAACTCACCCTCAAGATGGCTTAAGCCGCCTCTGTGCTGGACGACTAGGCTTTCCTATTCCAGGCTGCCAGGTGATGATGGTCTGGAGGCTGAGTTTTAAAGGTGTGATTAATATTTTTATGGGGGGGGTCCTGTTTTATATGTTTGCAGTGCTTATCTGCTGACTTTAGGTGGGTTTTTGTGACATAGACCAGGGTTCTTCAACCTTTTGACACCTATGGACCGGCAGAAATAAAATAATTATTTTGTGGACCGCAGTTGAAGAACCGCGGACCGATAGTTGAAGAACACTGGGTTAAGTCGTGCCCATCTCCGCCCCAAACCCCGCCCCCATAATAATACTAATTGTAACATCATTTTTTCCATTCATTTTTCATATATACACACAATATAATCGTATTAACAACATATAATGGTTAACCACAAAATTAAAATACACAAAGCACACTGTATGCTTTTCAACATTCATTCCCACCAGAAAACAGATAACCCCTTGCAAATGTAGGACTGAAAACTAAAAGTACTAATATTTACAAACAAACCCTAAGATGCAAGACTCTGCAAGCAGTACAACCCCAGAGGAAAAGAAACAAATGCATTTCTTCCTGAACAGACAGCAGATGTAAAATCACTAAATAAAAAAAAATAAAAGCATTTCCCCTACTGATGTCTCTCTCCCTCCATGTGCCTTACCTTCTGGCCTGCTCCCCGGTGTTAGCTTCAGGCCAGTCCACTGTGTGTTCAGTGCAGGGTCTTCGGGCCAGCTCCCTGAGTGCTGCATTGCACAAAGCTGTGGGAAGCGGCTCCTCGCGCATGTCCCGTGCCTCATCTGGAAGCCTTCCCTCTGACATTGCAACGTCAGAAGGCTTCCGGGTCAGGCGCAGGCCACGGGTAGGAGCCTTTTCCCACAGCTTTGTGTACTGCAGCAGTCAGGGAGCCGGCCTGAAGATGCTGCATTGATCATACCGAGGACCAGCGGCTACAGAACAATCTCTTGGGCCCGATGGAGGTGCCAACCCTGTGGACTGACAGAAAATTTCTGCGGACCGGCATCGGTCCACGGACCGGCAGTTGATGAGCACTGACTTAGACCATGTATTACATGGTTTAAGTCACAACGTCCAAGTTCCGTCAATCCTGGGCTGTATAACTTTCAGTTATACATGCTGTACGACTAAGTCTAAGCCGGCCCACGTCCCACCCAACTTCCGCCCTCGACACTCCTCCTGAAATGCCCCATTTAGCTTTGGTCATTCAGCGGCACTATGAAGGCCTAGGTCATTTAGAAATACATCCAAAACCCATTTTTATTATCGGCACTTGGACGTATTTGGACAATGTTCGTCCAAATGCCGACTTAGGCCGGTTTTTAGATGTTTTTCTCTTTCAATTAAGAGCCCCATTGTCTATCAATGTGCATTTGGTCGGGAGAGCAACACATTTCTGTATTTTGGTTTAATGTTTATTCTGGGAGGGAGGGTTATGTTCAGTTTCCTAAGATATGTGGTGTATTGTAAACCACCACGATAAATTGTTTCTGTTGGAATGGTGGTTAAGTAAATGTGTAAATAAATAAACTCAATGCATGCATATTTTATGAAATACTACAATATATGGTATAAAATATTAAATCTATAAATAAAGAGAAAAATCAGTAGTGCAATAAAGTAACAATCCCTTCAACCACATCTAGGAAAATAACGGATCCTCAGAAGGTGGGCTATAGTAGCTTATTGTCAGCCAATCACCTAATTCCTCATTGATCCATATTATATAAAAAATCTCATCAATAAATACCTCTTCAAATATCTTAGCAATAACAATTTCTTCAAAAAGAACTTAACTTTTACAAAAATTTGATTGTAGTAGCGTAAGAACATAAGAATAGCCATACTGAGTCAGACCAATGGTCCATTTAGCCCAGTATCCTGTTTCCACAAAGGCCAATCCAGGTCACAAGTACCTGGCAGAAATCCAAATAGTAGCAACATTCTATGCTACCAATCCCAGGGCAAGCAATGGCTTCTCCCATGTCTGTATCAATAGCAGACTATGGACTTTACCTCCAGGAACTTGTCCAAACTTTTTAAAAAAAATTATTGTAATGGGTAGACATCATTTTCCTTGGATAATATAGATACACATAGGGGGGGAGGGGGGTTGTTATTTGGAAATTTTGCTAAATATTGAGAATTTAATATATTTACGATATGTTTGTTTGGAATAATTGAGAAGGGTGGGTGGGAATGGTTTTATAATTTTTAAATATTTATGATGAAATTAGTAAGATTATCAAGTATTACATAACAGTTATTTAATGATATATTCCTGTATACTTGCTGTAAGATTTAAAATGAATAAAGAATAATTTAAAAAAACCAAAACAAAACTCAGATAAGCTACCATTATTACTGTTGAGTGAAAAGATAACTGCATCAGGGTCAGGGCATATAATTAAAATATTATACGTAATTATGAGAAACATTACACACAGATTGTATAAGAGTACATGTGTTCTTACACATCTTCTCTATCAGTGTTTTTTTGACCCAGTCCTTGGGGCACACCCAGCCAGTCAGGGTTTCAGGCTATCCACAATGAATATGAATGAGAGATTTGTATATAGGTCTAGAATCTCGAACTGGCAGTGGCGTACCTAGCATGTGTGACACCCGGGGCCCATCATTTTTTGGCACACACACCCCCATCTGTATGAAAAACATGATTTTTAGTAACAAGCCACACGTCACACATGAGTACCTAGGAAAAGGCAGCATCTTACATACTGCAGTGAGAAGTACAACAGCAATACACCCATTGTAAAACTAAACAAGCCGGACTAGTACAGATCAATTCTATACCGTCAATCCTAACAGAAAACCATATCTTTCGAACACACAGAACAAAGAAAACACCTTCGCCTAGTATGGAATGTCATCACAAACTTACCCCTCCTCATTTTACAAAACTGTAGTGTGGATTTTAGCCACGGTGGTAACAGCTCTGACGCTTATAGAATTCTGAGCATCAGAGTTGCTACCACCATGGCTGGCGCTACAAAATGCTCCACAGTTTTGTAAAAGGGGGGATAAAATAGAAATACATAGACAAAGGTTAAATTGAACCAGCAAGAAGCTGGACTCTGCATACAATGCAATACCACAGAAACAGTGAAATGTGTCTCTTAAAGCAATAAATAAATAGAAAATTTTTGTTCTACCTTTGTCTTCTCTGGTTTCTGCTTTCCTCATCTTCTTGTTACTCTCTTCCTTCCATCCACTGTCTGCCATCTCTCTGCCCCTATATGGCATCTTCTCTCTTTCTATGCCCCTTCCAGAAACTATATGCCTCCCCCTTCCATCTCTCTTTTCACCCCATTGGTCTGGTATCTGTCTCCTCTCCTTCCCCCCCTGCTCTGGCATCTCTCTCTCCGCTCCCTTCCTCCTGTTCTTCCCTGGTCTTCCTTCTCAATTTATTTTCTGCCTCTGTCTAAATTCATTTTTACTATTCAGTCCTCAATTTCCCTCTTTCACTGCGTCTACCTATAGCTTGCCACCTCTTTCCCTCACCCCTTCCACTAACTAACTCTATCCTCTTCCCTCAATCCTGCATGTGCCCTTTTTTCTTTCTCCTCCCCACTTCCTTCCAGCATCTGTTCCCCCTTTCCCTCACTCTCAGCAGCTGTCCTTCCTCTCCCCCACACTTTCATTCAGTATCTGTTTCCCTCTCTCTACCCCTTCCATCTACTGTTCACCCTCTATCTCACCCCTTCCATTCACTGCCCTCTGTGCTCTTTCTATCCAGTGTGCACCCTCTCTCTCTCTCTCTCTTCCATATGGCATCTTCCCTCTTTCTATGCTCCTTCCATAAACTATCTATCCTGTGCCCCTTCTCTCCTTTGTACATGATTGATTTCAACTGTCACCTCTCCGTTTTTCTCTCTCTGTCACCACCCCCTCCCCTATGCTCTGGCATCTCTCTCTTCTCCTTTCTTTCCTTCCCACCTCACGGTCTGGCATCATCCCTTCCCTTATTCCTGGCATCTCTCTCCTTTCCTTTTCTTCCATCTCTCCCTCCCCCTCCATGCTCTGACATCTCCTCCTTCCTTTCCCCCTTCCTTTTCCCTTGATCTGGCATACCTTCCTCCTTCCCTCCATGCCCTGGCATCTCTTCTTCCCTCCAAGCCCTGGCATCTCCTTTCATTCCCTCCAGTTGGGTACAGCAACACTCTCCCCAATTCTCTCCCCCTTTGCTCCCTTTCCTCCTTCTGTCACCCAAGGCCTGGTGTCCTGAACTTCATCGGGCAGCAGCAGCATTCACAATTCACTGCTGTTGCCTGAAGCCAGCAACAGCAACGAATTGTAAAAGCTGCTGCTGCCCGAAGAAGGTAATGGCGCCAGGCCTTGGAGCAACAAGGCAGACCGCTTCTCCCTTCTCCCAGCCGAACCCCCGCTGACCATCCTATCTCTCCCCCCCAAGTGAACCTTTCCGACCCTCCCAACGAGAGCAGCAAACCTCCCTCCAGTAGCTACTGGAGGGAGGTTTGCTGCTCTCGCTGGGAGGGTGGGAGCGCGATAGGGACGGGGACGGCTGTGCACCTCCCCCTAAGGCTGCACCCGGGGCGGACCTCCCCCCCACCCCCTCCCCTCTTGGTACGCCACTGCGAACTGGTGCCAATTTTCTGAGTTGATAGGCGCTCATACCTCCGTTAAAAAACACCATCCAAACAGTATTTTTAACTGAGATTTGAGGTGCATACTGGCACCTAGAAAATCAGCATCAGAATCGTGCCTATGCAGGCCCTTTAGAATGTTGAATGCCAGAAGTGGCATTAGGTGGCCTAAAGTGCTATGTAGGCACAATTCTCTTGATGACAGGTGCCAAAAATGTAGGCCCGTAAAACCCTGGCCTACATTTTCAGTGCCTATCTTTTGTGTTGGCGCAATTCCAAAACAGGTGCTGATACATGGTTGACACACGATTGACAATTGCTTTTAAGGTGGCCACCAATATCGGCGTTGGTTCAAGAATCCATGCCATACTGCCTCCTTGGTATGCAAATCTACCTCATGCATATTTATTATGGATAGCCTGAAAACCCACCTGGCTGGGTGAGTCCTGAGGTCTGGATTGAAAAGCACTGTTCTGTGTTTATATATCCCTCTGCATTTTTATGTTATTTGTTTTGCATGTGTAAAACATTCTTTACACTTGAAAAATGCTGTATAAAATGATTGCGGCAGTAATTTTATAACACCCTGCATCTGTAAAAGGTGAGCAGGACCAGGTTCTGTTGGACTTTTCCAGTGAAAGCATTGCAGCTTTGAAATTACCCCAGGAAAACCATATACCCACATTTCTATATACTATTTGGCACATTTAGGCCTTCATGAAAAAAATGTGTGCATACTATTTAAAATTCAACAGTATATACAGAAGTGCAAATCTCTTTTCTGTAGGCCAACCAAAATGAGGGTTTGCAATTTTAGCTGAAACTGAATCTGCAGCTGAAATTCACCACTTTGTTTCAACTGAAACTGGCCCAGCCCTGTCTCCTCCTCTGTTCCAGGAACAGGCAGAAGTTGCTCATGCTTGCAAAGATCTACAGGGGTACGGGGTGAGGGGAAGGGATGGCGCGAGTGTGGCATGGTGCGACGGAGCTTAGAGGTGCTGGCGCCCCTACTGACACAGCGCCCGGGGTAGCCCGTACACCCTGCACCCCCCCTTACTATGTCACTGGGACCAGTGCTGTGTTTACGATGTATTATAATACCTGCTTTTTGGACTCTTACAAAATAAGACCCCAAAACTAGAAAAAATCTTTAGGATATCAGTTTCTAACTGCAGTATCAGAAACCTCTTATTTTTGTTCACACAGCTATGGATTCCATGAAAGATTTTAGGCATGGCATTTACCTATTATTATGTGGATAATATTTATAGGGGATGAGGATGAAATTTGATATACTGCCTTTCTGTGGTTACAATCAAAGCGGTTTGCATATGTACAGGTTCTCACTTTGTATCTGAGGCAACGGAGGGTTACGTGACTTGCCCAGAGTCACAGGGAGCTGCAGTGGGAATTGAACCCAGTTTCCCTGGTTCTCAGGCCACTGCACTAACCACTATATATGGTGAATCCTACTGATCTGATAAATTAAATACAAGACTGAAACAACACAATGCTAATCCATCTTTGCAGATTTTCTACAGTGACTCATGAACACTCCCTTATCAATTACATCAGATAAAATATATACAAAACATTAAAGCTATAATAAATGAACCTTCAAGATGAATGTCCGAAATAAATCTGATGATATATTAATGTGATATGATGTGCAAGCTACATATGCTAAGATAATTAATCTTTCTTTATCAATTATTCTACTATGGGCTTCTGAATTAAGAAAGCAGAAACACAAAGATCCGATACATCAAACAGAGAGAAAATAGATTATTTATTTATTTATTTAGATTTATAGCCCGTCCTCCCCAAAGAGCTCAGAATGGGTTACAGTTTACATTCACAGTGTTACAATATAGGGTTTGCAATATAGCTTCATACAGGATTACTTACTCATGCTATATTTTTAATGGGTATAACTAATGGACAGACTGGATGGACCATTCAGGCCTTTATCTGCCGTCATTTACTATGTTACTATTGTGAAGGGTTCAAGGAGTAACTAGGCAAAAAGGTAGGTTTTTACAGCTTTTCTAAATTTAAGAAATCCTTTAAGGGTTCTGATATGAGGAGGTAGGCTGTTTCAAGTGAGAGTCTTTCAGATATGCGTATTATATATATTCTTAAGAACTGCATTTGGGGCCTAGTTTAATAACGCATAACTAACTAAAGCATGTTGACTCAGAGGAGCAAAAAATTTCTCACATAGATGTATCACTGTTTTATTTCATTTCACAGTCATGTGGTATAAGAGGAGCAGAATGAAGTGAGTGTTCAGTTATAGTAACGCCAATAAACGGCATAGATTTGTCATTTAGTCGGTAGTCTGAATAGCAGTTATTCACTGATACCCACTCACAAATCAAAATTATTTTACTACTCCTACTTACTACTTAGGTTAAGGATGTGACAATTAGGTGAGTGGGAATCGAATCAGAAGAGCAGGTAATGGGTTTGGTAAGAAATGGGAACAGGATGGTTTCCAGGCTATCTAGAGTTTATTTTTGTTTAAAATTATTTATAACCCGCCTATCCACAAATCAAGGCAAGGAACAGAGTCACATACAAAATATGATATAAACACGCACAAAAACAGCATTACATACAAAATATAAAACAAAAGAATCTAAACATTCTTAGAGATGGAACCAAAAAAACACTCGTACAGTAAAGTCTTCAAACCTTTTCTGAAATGCAAAAGCACAGAAGTTTGGCACAAGGACAAAGGAAGAGCATTCCAAAACATTGGGCCCTGGACTGAAAGCAATGACTTGCGATTACTCGAAAGTCGCACCACCACTAACGAGGGAACATCCAAACAAGTTTTGTCAGCAGACCATAACTCACTGCAACAAAGAGCGAACACGCAATGGACAGTTACACTGAAGCAGTTTGAAGATCAAGCAAAGGACTTTAAACTCAATCCGCATATCGATTGGCAACCAATGAAGCTCACGAAGTATCGGTGTGATATGATCATATTTGGAGACATCTAATCTAATCTAATCTAAACCTTAAGTTTATATACCGCATCATCTCCATGAGAATGGAGCTCGACACGGTTTACAAGAACTTAAAATAGTGGGTAGAGAAGAAGAAAAAGGATTACATGAACTTATGTGTAGAAGGGGGGAGAGAAAGGGGGGAAGGATAGAGCTACAATTTGCTGAAAAGCCAGGTTTTCAGTTTTTTGCGGAATAACTGAAGGGAGCTCAGGTTCCGCAGCGCGGTGGTGAGGTCGTTCCAAAGACCTGTGATTTTGAAGAGAAGGGATTTTCCCAGTTTGCCTGAATAGTGGATGCCGCGTGGAGAGGGGAAGGCTAGTTTAACCCTTTGGGCAGTTCTGGAGGAGTCGGGACTGGAGGAGTTGAAAGACAGTGGGATAAGAGGAGGCAGGATTCCGTGAATGATCTTGAAAGCCAGGCAGGAACATTTGAAATGGATTCTGGAGATTATTGGGAGCCAATGAAGTTTGG
This sequence comes from Geotrypetes seraphini, assembly GCF_902459505.1. NCBI lineage: Eukaryota > Metazoa > Chordata > Amphibia > Gymnophiona > Dermophiidae > Geotrypetes > Geotrypetes seraphini. Next base: position 379,725,930 of record NC_047084.1, read on the forward strand.
CAAGGAGTGGGGAGGCATGGTCAGACTTGCGTTTTGAGATCAGTTTGGCTGCAGTATTCTGGATTAGCTGGAGTCTTAGAATACTTTTTTTTGATAGATTTAAGTAGATGGCGTTGCAGTAATCTAGTTTGGAGAGGATGATGGATTGGACAAGGATGGCAAAGTGTTGTTGGCTGAAGTAGGATCTAGCTTTCCTCAGCATGTGAAGGCTGAAAAAGCATGATTTTGCCAAGGAGTTGAAGTGGTCATTGAGGGAGAGAGAGGAATCGATAGTGATACCAAGGACCTTGCATGAGAACTCGAGCTGTAGTGTATCGACTGTGGGTAGTGTGAAAAGTGTGGGCAGGTGTTCGAATTTTGGGCCGAGCCAGAGTAGTTTTGTTTTAGATTCGTTTAGTTTCATGAACAATAAGACATGCTGCCGCGTTTTGTGCAAGCTGCAACGACTGCAAAGCTCATTTGGGCAAACTGAGATAAATGGAGTTACAATAATCAAGCAGAGAGGTTATCAACAAAGTGACAACCGTGCGAAAATTATCTCCAGAGATAATTGGAGTTGGAGGGAGTGTCCTGATGGTGTATGTAGGTGTATTTCATCTTGGGAGCATAGCGTTCTCTTTGAATCTGCAAGGGAACGCTTTCAATCCATGTGGTTACATACTTATTTATTTTTAAAATTTATATACAATTTAAAACTAAGCAGTTTACATAATTTACATACGTGGAGGGGCATAATCAAAAAATACGTCTAAGTCCGTTTCGGACCTAAGTCGCTAGTCGTCCAAAGTCGGATATGGGAAAAGGTCCATTTTCAAAAAATACATCCAACATAATTTTTTTTTTTTTAAATCATCTAATTGTATGTCCAGCTGTCTGATCGTCCAGACCACTAAGTCATCCATCTTTATACCCCATTTTCATCCAAAAATTTGTCCAATTCAAAAAGCCTAGAAAAAGATCTTTAGGACGTGGGCAGGGTCAGCAAAGTGATGGACTAGACACCCAAACATTGCATCAGAGTCATGGGGTACCTTACAGGGCACTGCATGTAATTTTGTAAACCGCATAGTTTTTATGCGGTGTATAAATTTTTAAATAAATACACATCTCACCACAACAACATTATAGGTCATGGTGAGCCCCCCCAAAACACCCCCTAGAACCGACTAGACCCACCTGTCTACCACCCCAATAGCCCTTATGGCTGCAGGTGCCACTTATATGGCAGTACAAAAGGGTTTTAGGAGGTGCACATGTTTCACCATGAATGCAGTGATTAGAGTGGCTTATGGGCCACTTAAGCCACCTCTGTGAAGTTCTACTAGGCTTTCCTATGCCAGGCTGCCAGGTGCTGATGTTCTGGAGGCAGATATGTAAAGTTATTACGATTTTTATGGGGGGGGGGGTCAGTGATCACTGGGGCAGTGTGTGGGGGTCTGTACTTTGTCCCTACAGTGGTTATCTGGTCACTTTGGATACCTTTTTGTGACTTAGACCTGGTTTTAGATGGCCTAAGTCACAACATCCAAGTTCCGTCTAGGCAGTGTTGTAAAACTTTCGGTTATACATGCAATACGACTAAGACTAGGATGGACCATGTCCCGCCCTCACCACTCCTCCTAAAACGCCCCTTTTGGCTCTGGGTGTACTGCAGCACTGTGAAGGCCTAAGTCATTTTTAGATACGTCTAAAACCCGGTTATATTATCGGCACTTGGACAACTTGTCTCTCTGATCATCTAAGTGCTGATTTAGGCCGGTTTTTAGATGAGCTCCATGTTTAGCTCATCAGGGGAACAAACAATGCAGTCCTGAATAGTGCAGCCACGCTGAGACCAGCCCATAATAATAATAATATCTTCCCATAAACACATGCAATGATGGTCCATAGGAGCTACACCTATTAAGTCATTCCCTAAAATATTTGTGAGGAAGTATCAGTAAATAACAGTGCTATCCAGAGCTTCCCTGGATGAAATAAAGTTATTCAAACAATGATGTCAGGACTGCACGTAATGTATCTTCGAGCAAAAACACTTTGAGCCCAATGAACAATTCACAAAAAGAGAAGATGCAGGGAATCCCTGAAGAAAATGTTGAAATGAGGGCCTCATCAGATGCGTCATTGATTTTGCAAGTGAGAGTCTTTCAGATAAGCGTATTATATATATTCTTAAGAATTGCATTTTGGGCCTAATTTAATAAAGCATAACTAATGCATGTTGATTTGGAGCAAAAAAATTTTCACATGCATGTATCACTGTTTTATTTCATTTCACAGTCATGTGGTATAAGAGGAGCAGAATGAAGTGAGTGTTCAGTGATAGTAACACCGATAAACGGCATAGATTTGTCATTTAGTCAGTACTCTGGATAGCAGTTATTCACTGATACCCACTCACAAATCAAAATTATTTTACTACTCCTACTTAGATTGAGGATGTGACAAGTAGGTGAGTGGGAATCGAATCGGAAGAGCAGGTAGTGGGTTTGGAGGATGACAGAAGATGTGGTTTCCTCCTCAGTGATTTTAGGGAATAACATTACATAAGAATTTATTTCCAGACCGCCATTACCATAAAGTTCAATGTGGTTTACAAAAGACTAGCTACGATACATAAATCCATGTGAAGAATACGTTGGTATTAAGAGCTAAGAAATTTAATAAACAAGAAAGTCTTAAGTTGTTTCCTGTAATGAAGGTAAGAAATGGATGATGATGAAAGCCGCTTGAAATCCTTGTCTCATAAAGCAATCTGAAAAGAGAGGGTTTTATCAAGATATCTTTTGTACCTTCAGCCATTAGATGGAGGAAATGACTTAAGTGTAGCTCCTTTGGGCCATCATTGCATGTTTATGGGAAGGTATTATTATATCCATTATATGCAAATCAATTTCATGCATATTTGTTGTGGATATCCTAAAACCTGACAGGTAAGGAGGCAGTCCAGGACCATCTTGGGAAATACTGTTCTAAGCTATAGGGAGCTTTGACACTACTAGAAGGGACTTCATGGGATTAGTCAGTCTGCCAGTCCTGACTTTATTAAACAGGTTATTTATGCTATCTTCAGAAAAAATAATCAATATAGATTTTTTTTTTTCAAGAAATACAGTACCACTAACAAATCATGTCTATTCATGTTTTGGCCATCTAAAAATCTGCATTTAGGTATCCATATTGCATGGATGTCCAAAGCTTGATTTTATACAGCCAGGATATGAACATCTAAAACTTCAGTACTTCCATAAAACAAGGTGATATGGTCTGGGTGTTTTTAGGGTGGGACTAGGGAGGGGTCAAAATATGGACATTCTGATTTCAGAAGAGGTAGGGATGTCTATGTTCAAAAAGATGGATGTTGTTACTTAGACCTGGTAATTTGGCACTTCCGGTTTACAGAAAGATGTTCTGATTGAGTAACTCTCCACTGCTGTAATTGAGGCAAGTCACCTTTTTTATCCCCCAGTGGTTACTGTCCTCCCGTCTCCTCCCCAAATGTGAAACTAGCAGGGGATATGAAGCTATACAATAGCTTCAGAAACTAGGGACATTCTTGATAGTAAAATCTTTTTTTTAAATTTAACTATTTAACTGATTTCCATGCAGAGTTGTGGAGTAACCTAATACAAGTAGCCGTTATAAAGTTCTCAGCCTAACCAAGAAGAGAATGATATGAAATGAAATGAAAAGTGTCAAGAAAAGCATGGAATAACTTGAAAGTTTCATGGCTTCTTGGTTAGGCTGAGAACTTTTCAGCGGCCCCTCATGCTGTGATGTCATAATGCCTCAGCCCACCAATGCCTAAGAGTCAACCTCATCGTTGATGTCACAATGGCTTGGTTTCCCAATACCTGTGCCCATTTATTAGATGCATTTGCCTCATTGAAACAAAAAGTGAGGAATAACTTGTAAGTTTCATGGCTCCACATCATTCTCTTCTTGGATGAGCTGAGAACTTTACAGTGGCCCCTCGTCATTAGTGAAGCAGTGTGAGAACCAAATTCCAGTTCAGCTCACTCAAATTTTTTGTTTTTTTTATTAGCCCTTCAGGGATAGAAAAATACCTACTGTATAAGAAACTTGCAAACCTGAAGGCTAATTAAGCCATGTACATTCTGGTACAGTAGCATTTCTCTCTTCTTGGAGGGCCCACATTTCAAAAGTGAAAAAAAACAAATTCACAAACAGCTGAAGAGGGATTTGAACCCAAGTAGGGTTACCATATGACTCCAGAAAAAGGATGGATTGAGACAAATGGGTTTTACTTCCACTGAAAGCAATGGAAGTAAAACGTAGATATCTCAATCCATCCTCCTTTTTCTGGAGCCATATGGTAACCCTAAACCTAAGTCCCTGGTTCATATCTCACTACTCCAACCATTAGGCTGCCTTCTACTCTATATGGATATCAATTTGGCTATTTTATTACAAGAACATTCCTATGCTGCCATAAAGATGTCCATTTCCTCGTTTTGCCCAGTTCAAAATTTGAATGTTTCAGTATATAAAATGGATGTTCATGCTGGTCATCCCCAGCTCTTGAATGTCAATTTCTCATGTATTTTAGAACAGATTCTGAAGCTCATCTTCAAAAAAGAAAAATGTCAAAAAAGCGGCATAAAGGGGCAGGTGGATATTTTTCTCACCAAATCTTTCCAATTCACTATTTACAAAACCAATTTTGTAGACAAATTTCTATGGTAGTTGTCTGCAATTCATTTAAATCTCAAGGGGGTGCGCTGGAGGCATGGTTTGGGCAGAACTAGGGTGGGCACATGATTTGGACATTTTTCCGCAATAATCGTTCATTTTAGAAAATGGCCAGGGCATAATTTCGATGTTTGAGGTTAGACCTGTTATAAAAATGAATAAGTTTCAAGTTTATTTAAAATTTATTATACTGCCCACTCAAACCTTCTAAGCGGTGTACAAAAATGCCATAACAATTAAAATACAATATTATCAAAAACAAACCAAGGACAAAGACAATTTAAGGACAAGAATGAACAGAAACAAAAGGGGAGAAGGGATTGCAACTACAATGATAGAAAAAAAGAGAACACTTAAGGGGAAAAAAACCAAAAGGATGGGGACTATAAAAGTAATCTTTTTAATTCTAAATCTAAATCATCCTTAAAAGGACAGTTTAAGCTACAAAGGCATCGAGAAAAAGGAATGTCTTTAGCTTCACTTTAAAATCAATTAAGTGTTAAATTTTCACGCAGGTAGTCAGGAATACTGTTCCAGAAAAAAGGAGCATTGACAGAAAAATCTCTGTCATTGTGCTGATCTGTTTCAATGAGGGAACAGTAAGGAGATTGTGAGCAGTAGATCGTAGAGTCCTAGTTTGATTATGCGGAATAAGTAAGTTATTGATAAATTCTGGCTGGTTATTTATTTTTGTTTTATAGGTTAGTAATAGAATTTTATAGGTGATCCTATGCTCTATTGGTATCCAATGAGCTTTACGTAAAAGAGGAGTGACAAGGTCATATTTTATGCATTAAATAAAATTTTTACTGCTGTATTTTGAACCAACTGAAGTCTTTTTATTTCCTTTTTTTGCAATGCCCTTAAGGAGGGCATTGCAGTAATCTATACAAGAAATAACGAGTAAATTAATTAAAAATATTCAGGGACGCGGGCTCTAAAAGTTTTACTAAGGTTGTAATCCTGCCTAATCGATAAAAGCAACGTTGCACCACAGTACTAATGCGTAAGTGATAAGTAAATTTGCAATCAAAAGTGACTCCCAGAAATTTTAAAGAGGGAACCACTTTAATAGGGAGGTTTTTAAGTTTAAGGGGGGTTAGTAGAGGGTGCCCAAACTGACCAATGACCACTGGAGAGATAAAGGCATGACCCTCCCCACACTCTCCTAGTGGTCACTGACCCCCTATTACCCCTCAAAGATGTGAATGAAACAGTAGATACCTGCCTGTATGATAGTTTCAGATGTTATGGCCAGTCCTATTACAGCAGCAAGCAGGTTCCTGGAGTAGCCTAACGGGTGATGTATGATGTTTTTTCTTATTTATATGGCTATATATATTTGTAAGAACATAAGAAGTTGCCTCCACTGGGTCAGACCAGAGGTCCATCTCGCCCAGCGGTCCGCTCCCGCAGCGGCCCATCAGGTCTATGACCTGTGAAGTGGTTTCTGACCACTTCTATAACCTACCTCTGGTTCTATCTGTACCCCTCAATCCCCTTATCCTCCAGGAATCTATCCAAACCTTTCTTGAACCCCTGTAAAGTGCTCTGGCCTATCACATCCTCCGGAAGCGCGCTCCATGTGTCCACCACCCTCTGGGTAAAAAAGAACTTCCTAGCATTTGTTCTAAACCTGTCCCCTTTCAATTTATCCAAGTGACCCCTAGTGGTTGTGGGTCCCCACAGTTTGAAGAATCTGTCCTTATTCACTTTCTCAATGCCCTTTAGGATTTTGAAGGTTTCTATCATGTCCCCTCTAAGTCTCCTCTTCTCTAGGTAGAACAGCCCCAGCATTTTTAACCTGTCAGCGTATGCAAAATTTTCCATACCTCTTATCAGTTTAGTCACTCTTCTCTGGACTCCATGTCCTTCTTGAGGTACGGCGACCAGTACTGGACACAGTACTCCAGGTGCGGGCGCACCATTGTGCGATACAGTGGCATGATGACTTCCTTCGTCCTGGTTGTGATACCCTTTTTGATGATGCCCTGTTTGCTTTCTTTGAGGCTGTCGCACACTGCGCCGAAGGTTTCAATGTTGTGTCCGCCATCACCCCCAGGTCTCTTTCAAGGTTGTTCACCCCTAGCAATATTCCCCCCATTTTGTAGCTGAACATCGGGTTCTTTTTCCCTACATGCATGACTTTGCATTTCTCTACGTTAAAACTCATTTGCCACTTTTTTGCCCATTCTTCCAGTCTCGTCAGGTCCCTTAGCAGGTCTTCACAGTCTTCCGTGCTTCTAACCCTGCTGCAGAGTTTGGTGTCATCAGCAAATTTGATAACCTCACATTTCGTCCCCGTCTCCAGGTCGTTAATAAATATGTTGAACAGGAGAGGTCCCAGCACCGACCCCTGTGGAACTCCGCTCGTGACCCATTGCCAGTCTGAGTATTGGCCTTTTACTCCAACCCTCTGTTTCCTGCCTGCCAACCAGTGTTTGATCCATCTGTAGATATCCCCTTGCACCCCGTGGTTCCACAGCTTTTTAAGTAGCCGTTCGTGAGGTACCTTGTCGAAGGCTTTTTGGAAGTCAAGGTAAATGATGTCTATGGATTCCCCCTTGTCCATCTGGCTGTTTATTCCCTCAAAGAAGTACAGCAAGTTCGTGAGGCACGACCTTCCCCTGCAGAAGCCATGCTGGCTCGCCTTCAGTTGTCCATTTTTTTCTATGTGTTCGCAGATCGTGTCCTTAACCAGTGCTTCCATCATCTTTCCCGGAACCGAGGTCAAGCTCACAGGCCTGTAGTTTCCCGGGTCACCCCTTGATCCCTTCTTAAAGATGGGCGTGACATTTGCTATTTTCCAGTCCTCTGGGATCTCCCCAGTTTTTAAGGAGAGGTTACATATTTGGCAAAGTATTTCCGCTATTTCGTTTCTCAGTTCTTTTAGTATCCTTGGGTGGATACCGTCCGGGCCCGGTGATTTGTCGCTCTTCAGTCTGTCTATCTGTCTGAGGACATCCTCTTTGCTTACCTCTAGTTGTACCAGCCTTTCATCATGGTTTCCGGTTATAATCTCCTCGGGTTCTGGGATATTGGATGTATCCTCTCTGGTGAAGACTGACGAGAAGAATTTGTTTAACCTGTCAGCTATCTCTTTTTCCTCCTTTATCACTCCTTTCCTGTCTCCGTCGTCCAGTGGTCCCACTTCCTCTCTGGCTGGTTGTTTCCCTTTCACATACCTGAAGAAGGGTTTGAAGTTTCTTGCTTCTCCTGCCAGTCTTTCCTCATATTCTCTCTTCGCTCTCGATGGCATTCTTTCTGGTGTCTTTTGTGCTCTTTCTGGTTTTCCTTTGTTGGTTCCTTTTTCCATTTTCTGAAGGATGATTTCTTGTCACTTATCACTTTTTTAACTGCATTTGTTATCCACGCTGGGTTTCTAGCTCGATTTTTTTTGCACCCTTTCCTAAACCTTGGGACATATAGGTCTTGTGCCTCGAGCACTGTGCCTTTAAGTAGTGTCCAGGCTTCCTCTACAGTCTTCATCTTCCCTGAGCTGTTGCTGAGCTTTTTTCCCACCATTTTCCTCATGTCCTTGTAGTTTCCTTTTCTGAAGTTGAGTGCTGTCATTGTGGTTCTTTTCGCCTTTGGTGTTCCTGTGTTCAATTTGTACTGGATCATGTTGTGATCGCTGTTTCCTAATGGTGCTAGTACCACCACTTCCTTTGCGGGTCCCTCTAGCCCGTTGAGGATTAGGTCCAGAGTGGCATCCCCTCGCGTTGGTTCCGTGCCCATCTGCTCCATGAAACAGTCCCTTATCGCCTCTAGGAATTTAGTTTCTCTCGTGCAATTTGAATGCCCAATGTTCCAGTCTATTCCCGGGTAGTTGAAATCCCCCATAACCACCACCCTTCCACTTTTGCACACCTGCCTCAGTTCGGCCTCCAGGTCCAGGTCGTTTGCTTCTGGCTGTCCTGGTGGGCGATAGTACAGTCCCAGTTTGATGTCAGCTCCTTCCCCTCCTGTTAGCTTAACCCATAGTGACTCCAGACTGTCCACCCTTACTGTTGTTTCTGTCCTGGATGAAGGAATGGAGTCCTTTATATACAGTGCTATTCCTCCCCCCTTCTTGTGTGCCCTGTCCCTCCTGTAGAGTTTATACCCTGGCAGGGCCACATCCCATTTGTTGTCCTCGGACCACCATGTCTCTGTGATTCCTATTATGTCTAGGTCCTTATTTCCGGCTTTAACTTCTAGCTCCCCCATTTTAGTCCTTAGGCTCCTGGCATTTGTATACAGGCAATTTAAGTCCCGGTTTGTCACCTTTTCTTTTGGATCTCCTCGTGAATTGATACTCCTGCCGATCTCCTCACGGGCTGCCAGTCCCTGAGCCAATATATTGATTAGCTTTGGATGCTTATTGTTCCTCTGTTGCATCCTTTTTGTTATTTTTACTATGATTGATGTATAATCTTTTCTATTTCTGTTCTCTTGTTTTTCGAAAATTCAATAAACAAATTTTAAAAATGAGATTGGAGCTCAGACCCTTATCCCGCTCTACTACATGCATGGTGTACTATGTACTACATATGTGACACCTTGAGGCATAAGGGTTACTAAAGTGGCAAACAGTTGGGTCCAGTAGGTTTTGGGTGGATTTTGGATGTCTCACCACACACTATAAGGGGGTTATGGTAAGATGTGTACCTGGGACTTTTTATATGAGGATCACAGTAGTGCCCCTAGGGTACCCCACTGATCTGCTGGGATGTCTATGTGGCCAGTCTACTAAGAATGTTGGTCCCTCCTACATCCCAATTGTTTGTTTTGTGCATTTTCCTTTTGGACATGTTTTTCTCAAAAATGGTTCAAAAAGATAGACACACTGAGGACAGGCACATCTGAGAAATGATCATTTTCGAAACAAAAAGATGTTTTTCAGTTTCAAAAATGGTCATGTTCGCAGCTGGATTTTTGTGCTTGTTCCGCAAAATGTCCAAACTCAGATTTGGATGTCATATCTAAAATGCCCCTCACACACACACACACACACATCAGCAGATTCAGTTCTAAAACACATAGGAAATGGATGTCCATACTCTGAGTTGGACATCCTTTCAAAAATGCCAGGCCACACATATACCCCTTTCCTTTACTAACCCGCGTAGTGCGGGTTTTGGGTAATAAATAGGTTAGCAAAAGCTCTGAACATTCCCAGATAATAAACTAAAGCATGTTCACATCTAGAGGCCACCCATATCCAATATGGACACTTTCAAAGAAGACTGGACAAATCCAGAGATATTTGGCAACCAGCTGGTGCCAAAATGATTAAGGGAACAGAACTGTCGTATGAGGAAGGGCTACAGATGTTAGAGGTCTTCGGTGTGCAGAAGAGATGGCTGAGGAGAGATATAATCAAGTTCTACAAAATCTAAATTAAGGGTCGTAGTCCATTCCATAATCTAATATTTTCACTTATGTATCATCATTGTCTTATTTGTGTGAAAGCTTGACTTTGCTCCCTAGCACTACATAGTTTGTTTTATCTTTGACAGCTTATGGTGGCTGTCTCAAGCCCTGGCTAATATCGCCTATGTTTTAATCCTCAATAATGAAGTTTGTAAGCTCACCAGATCAGTTTTAAAATCCTATTTTATATGGCTAGATGAATCTGGTAATACATTGCTGTATAATCCCATAAAGCCTTCTGAGAATTTCCTTGCAAAGAAATGTGGCAAAAGCAATATGGATTATTTGTATCTGAGACAGAGAGTGCTGAGTAAGATAATAGTGATTCTGAATTTGAGAAATTATTTTGGACGGAATACAGCAATGTGCAGAGGAAGCTGGTATCTAAAATAAATCTTGCATCATTTTCTAATGTAAAAGCATTTCATTTATATAGAATGCATTTATGGTTTATGAGGATCAGGGTTTGAGCTCACCTTCTGTTGTGCTCATTCGTTTGCTCTCTGCCCTAGGGCCTCCTTTGAGGTTATGCTGTCTTGCAAAGGCTTCCCAGTATCCTGGGATGGAGCAGACCAACCATCAGTTATACAAGACACTGGCTGCAGAGCAGAGACTGGAAGAGGGGAAGCAGGAATCTTGGCCAGGCTCAGAAAATGTCCTTGGGTTTTCACAGCATCAGCATGACACACTAGCTGCAGCCTCTTTCCTGCCTGCTTGTCATTCACTGCCTCTAACTTCTTCAGTATTTTGTCATTTTGCCTCATCGCATTTTTTCCCTGTACTCAGCTCTGTTGATTCCTGGATTCTCTGCAGATATACATTTCAATCTTCAGCCTTCACATTACATTATGTATATTTATAAACCACTTTTATATTATATATCTTTAAGTTGGACATAGAACTTTAAAAAAATAAATATATAATAAGATTGTATAAAATACATTAATCATAAAGTTCACGAAACACATAGGCACAAAAGTATATGAGAGGCTGCTGAAAAGTTCTCAGCCCAATCAAGAAGAGAATGATATGAAATGAAATGAAAAGTGTCAAGAAAAGCATTGAATAACTTGTAAGTTTCGTGGCTCTACATCAGGGGTACCCAAATGGTCAATCACGATCGACCAGTAGATCGCAAAGGCAACACAAGTCAATCGCATTGCCTTTACGATCCTTTTCTCCCTGCTGCTTCCTCGAGCCATGCCTGGCACGTACAAGCACCGGACTCACAAGACTTCACCGCCGACATCAATTCTGACGGCGGAGAGGAAGTTCTGGGCCAACCAATCGCTGCCTGGCTGGCCTGGAATTTCCTCCCCGACGTTAGAATTGACGTCAGAGGTGAAGTCTTGTGGGCCCAGCGCTTGTAAGCGCCAGGCCTGGCTCGGGGAAGCAGCAGGGAGAAATTGGCGTGGTGGCTGAGGGGGGGGTAGGGAAAGACAGGCAGGCAAGGGGAGAGAGAAAGAAAGGCAGAAATAAAGAGGGGGCAGGGGGAGAAAGAAAGACCGGCAGATGGGGGAGAGAGAAAGAAAGGCAGAAAGAAAGAAATATTGCCTTTAATGAAGAAGGAAGTGCAACCAGAGACTCATGAAATCACCAGACAACAAGGTAGGAAAAATGATTTTATTTTCAATTTAGTGATCAAAATGTGTCCGTTTTGAGAATTTATATCTGCTGTCTATATTTTGCACTAAGGCCCCCTTTTACTAAACCGTAATAGGGTTTTTAGCGCAGGGAACCTATGAGCGTCGAGAGCTGCGAAGGGCATTCAGCACAACTCCCTGCGCTAAAAACCGCTATCGCGGTTTAGTAAAAGGGGAGGGGGTATGTTTGTCTATTTTTGTATAGTTGTTACTGAGGTGACATTGCATATTTTAAAGTCATCTGCCTTGACCTCTGAAAAAAACCCCGAATACAAATAATTAACATTTTCTCTGCGTACAGTGTGCTTTGTGTTTTTAAAAATTTTATTGTTGGTAAATCATTTTGACTTGGTCATTTTAAAAGTAGCTCGCAAGCCAAAAAAGTATGGGCACCCCTGCTCTACATCTTTCTTTTCTTGATTGCACTGAGAACTTTTCAGCAGCCCCTTGTAATATACAATAAGACATGGAAGGTGATTCTATAAAGGAGAGCCTATTTTTAGGCACTAAGAAGGCACCTATTTGGAATCTATTCTAAAGGAAAAAAGGTGCCCACTTTCCTTTATAGAATACTAGGGTAGCAGAGAAAATATGCAGGTATATTTTAGACACAGCCACTTACACAGAAATTATGGCATTCTATAATTTTTGTGCATAATTATGTCACCCACCCATGCTCTCCCAGACTGTCCATCTTCAAACTATGCTCCATCGTCTTTAGGTGCCATTTTACAGAATAGCATGTAACCAGAATATTGATGCTTACTTGCACATATGCAATATTTTGGTCCTGTATACAGGTCCTTGGCACTTAAAACATTCTCTAAAAGGGCAGTTCTGTAACAGGTACTTGGTAGGAGCCTATTCTGTAATGGAATGTAGGTGTCTACTTCCCTTTATGGAACCCCAGCCTAACCAGGAATATAGGCACTCAGCACTAGTTTCCTGTAAGTTACACATGAGCTCCCTGCCCATGTGTACGCTCCCCTTAAAAATATGAACTATGTAAGTGAAGAACATAAGAACATAAGAAATGGCTTCGCCGGATCAGACCCTAGGTCCATCCAGTCCGGCGACCCGCACCCGCGGAGGCCAAGCCAGGTGTTCCCTGCTGAGAAACCTTCTTTACTCATATCCCCCAATGTGATTTGCAAGAAGGTGTGCATCCAACTTGCCCTTGAATCCCAGAGTATATTTACAGAATTGCTTTAAGTTGGAATTTTGGCATTTAAGTGCATATGTGCACACATACATAAATGCCATTGTTTTAACATTTAAAATGATACCTAAAAATGAACCCACAAAGACTGAATGAAACTATGAATAAATTTTATCAGAAAAAGGAGAATTAAAAAGCCATTCATTTTCAAATGTTTTCGCCGTCAGAAGCACATTAAGGGCTTCTTTTACTAAGCCGCGTTAGGGCTTTAACGCGCGGAATAGCACATGCTACATTGCCACGCACGCTAGACCTTAAAGCCAGCATTGAGCTGGTGTTAGTTCTAGCTGCGTAGTGTGGGTTTAGGGCGCGCTAAAATGCTGAATGCACTAAAAACGCTAACGCAGCTTAGTAAAAGGAGCCCTAAGTTTATATTACAACTTGGCTGCAATATTGAATTTTTGAGTTGCTATTGAGCAACTTTGATTAAAGTGAAAAATTTATTCAAATAAGCTTGTCGCAAAAACAAGGGTATTTTTTGACCAATGAGAATATTCACAGCCCCATTTAAAATCATGGGGCGAGTATACTGACACTAGAGCGTTTAAGGGAAATCTTGCCTCACCAATCTACTGCATTTCTTTGAAGAGGTGAATAAATATGTAGACAAAGGTGAGCTGGTCGATATTGTGCATCTGGATTTTCAAAAGGTATTTGACAAAGTACCTCATGTAAGATTTCTGAGGAAATTAGAAAGTTATGGAACATGAATTAATATCCTATAATGAATTAAGAACTGGTTGAAAGAGAGAAAACAGAAAGTAGGGTTAAATAGTCAATATTCTCAATGGAGAAGAGTAGATACTGGAGTTCTGTAACGCACTCTGCAAGTCATTAAAAAGGGAAAATCGTCTATCAGTCCACCACTATACCCCCTCCCCCCCAATATATTACACTATTCATGGTAGGAGAAACCAATGGACAACAACCGCTTGAAGAAGAATTCTCAGAAGACAGGAAAGCAGAAAAAAGAGAAACTGGAACAAACTTGATAGAAAAATAAATCTCCAGATAACAAAGGTAACAAAAGGAATTTACTGGCAAATTTGTTAGCTTTTGGAAATGTATATAGCAGATGTTTTTGCATTGTGTTCAAAAGAAAAGGAAATGCATTTCTGGTTTATTTCTCCAGTGCTGAAGTACTTTCTGACCGTTGCTGTGGCTGGTGGGGATCCCCAAGTACTGCTAGCTGAGGACCTCCTCCAAAGGTGACCAGAACTTCCCTCCACCAAGCATAGCAGTCACTGGCAGCATGTCTGAGCCATTGGCCACCTCCAGAGGAAGTCCTCCATTGACATAGCTTGATGGTCCTCATAAGTTGAAATATTTATATTTTATATTTACATTAGAGGCAGAAATCCATTTACAAAGTATGTATTCTTCCCAAATAATATTTCCAAATTAATAAAGTGTCTTTTTGCTTATTTGTAAATGGGTTTTTACCTGAGCCTTTAATTCAGTAGCAGAATTAATGAAATAACTACTTCTGAAGTTTATGGGGACTGTAGGGGTGTTTCCGTATTTGTACCTGAAGGTTAGGCCTCTATGACATCATCAAAGCCTGAACCATTGTCTACAAGAAATCATGGGCTGCAAGACATCTTTCTGCTGCAAGAAATCTTTCCAGCATGAATTGCAAGAAGAAAGAAGAAACATCTTTACTGTTTCTGCCTGATGCATTATGGGTATGTACCAGAATGTTATTCTACTCAAGGACATCCATCTGTGCCTTCATAATGGGACTGTGTGATTCTTGGGGAAATTATCCTGTTCTTATCTGTCTAACGGCCCTGGGTCTACCAGCCTATATGATACTTTACACAGAAAGGCTATTCATCTAAGTTCTGTTTCTGGATTGGTCCGAGGAAGTCATCTGATGAGATCCAAGTGAGAAGGTGCTAATTAATTAGTCTGTGTTGAGATGCGAGGAAGCTCACATCTTCCCACAGGTGTTCTGCACGCATCTTTTTCTTTTAATAATTAGACCTGTAAAGTTACTTAGTGTGACTCTCTGCCTAAAAGAGAGAGATTCGGACTCTTTAAACAGCTCTGAATTCCAGTCACTTCGAGGAACTGACTGCCAATGAATTATAGCCTTCCCCGGGACTGACGAACACGTGTACCTCTACCAAGAATTTTCTGCATCTCCTAAAGCTAACAAGAAGGTTTTCCATTTCACCTACTTTTCACCAGAGGCTAATCAAAGGGTGAGAATACAGAATTTACTATCTTATCAGCTGGGTTAGAGAAGTAGATCCGATTGGGATATAGGACGAGGTTTGTAAAGCTCCCTTGGTGATAATATAATCATTTGCTAATCAGGGATTATTATTATTAGAAGGAATTGTGTAGTGTGTGTAACAAGTAGTTTTACTTAGTTTCTAACAAGTGTATTGTGATAATTATGTACTGAGTTTCATTTATGTAATCAGATATTTTCTGAACAATATTTAGATATTGCAGCCAGCTTGTGAATTATATTTTTCTATTTTCATAATAAAATATTTCTCATTAGCCTGGGTTTTATGTCGTATAAATAGACCAAGAAATTTGGACCTGGCAGCGTTTATGGTTTTCCCTAGACAAAACTAACAAGACACGTAATTTGTTCATGCAA
Source organism: Geotrypetes seraphini (assembly GCF_902459505.1). Taxonomy (NCBI): domain Eukaryota; kingdom Metazoa; phylum Chordata; class Amphibia; order Gymnophiona; family Dermophiidae; genus Geotrypetes; species Geotrypetes seraphini. Next base: position 379,741,537 of record NC_047084.1, read on the forward strand.
CTGCTTAGTGTACCATAAATCTTGCTACAGGACAGAAGAGATTACTTGCAGAGATGGGCGGGAATAGATTTGATTCTAGCAGGGACGTGTTTGATTTCTTTCTATACGCAACTCTCTAATTCAGAAAATCTCCAAAATCTAATTGACGCAAACTGGAAGTAGTCAATTTCCCTGATATGAAACAAGCTGAAACCAATGCAGGTGCATATGTTTCTCCTGTTCTCTGTGCAATTCAGGTTGGAGGGCTGTAAAATGTCAAAAAGAGCTACAGATTCCACTCAGAGCAATATGAAGTATTTTTGTTTGAAGGTATTGCTCCATTATCATAATTTGGAATAAGTTTGTGTTTGCGGTGCTTGAAGTGTTTAACATTTGCCTTATTTTGAAATTTAAAAAAGTTTGGTGACAATTTTATGGTCTTATGGTCTATCTTTTTCTGACTTAACAATATCAATCCAAAAACAATAAAATTCCAAAAAGTGAAATATGCCCGGTCCCAAGGATTTCGGATAAAGGATCTCGTATCTGTACTCACACTGAAATATCATGCCCTTTTTTAACTCTTGTGACTGCAATGTATGATTTAAAGTTTGATTGTATTTCTGAATTGACCGAATTTGTTACAGATGACATCATCAGTAATGCGGCAGAGTGAAATCCCCAACAGACAAGGCCAAGCAGCCTGTTTATAGTGCTGCCGGCCTGACGCTGCTTCAAATAAAGGTAGGGTTCGCTCGTGGTCGGCGGGGAGGGAAGGATGGAGGGTCGGCAGGGGTTTGGCTGGGTGGTGGGGGCGCTCAAGGGTTCTGTTGCACAAGGGATGGAAGGAAAGATGCTGCACATGTGGGGGAGAGAAAGGAAAGAGGAAGAATTGGGGTGAAGGAGAGGGAGGGAGAGATGATCATGTGTATACCCCGGGTAATCAGCTAGTTGAACATATCACTTTTCCACATAGTCCCCATGCAAGATAACACATTTCTTGTGTCATTCAACTAGTTTCTGCATTTCTGCAGAAAAGTGTTCCGGCTGCTCCCGAAACCAGGTGAAAAATACTTCCTTTACTTCATCATCGAAAGTAAATCTGCAACCTTGCAGCATCTTTTTCAGTGGACCAAAGATGTGATATTCGCTAGGTGCCAGATCCTGGCTGTAAAGATGTGGAAAGTGTTCAAACTCAAGCTGTTGCCTCTTCTTTTCCTACAAATTACAGGCTTAAGTTCAGTTTGCACCAATGCACAGTAATTTTCACTTCACTGTTTGACCCTGCACTTGGAAATGTGCCAGAATAGGCCCTTTCATGTCCCAGGTTAACATGATTTTCTTGGAAGAGGGTCAACATTTGAATTTCTTCTTTGCTGGAGAAGATTGATGTCTGTACTACATGCTTTGTGTTGTGCTCTCCGGGTCGTAGTGATGCACCCATGTCTCATTGCCAGTAACAATTCTCTCTAGAATACTCGGATCTTCTTCATACTATCTCAGAAACTGGGTTGTAACCTCTACACACTGTTGCTTATACAAATCAGCAAGCTATTTGGGAATCCATCGTGTGCAGACTTTCCCGTATCCCAAATCATCATGCATTATGACAAATGCAGATCCCTAGCTGATATCCAAATTTGCAGCTAATTGAGACACCATTATCTGTCAGTCTTTTCCAATCAAGGCATCAACTCTGTCAATGTACTCTTGTGCACACAATGGTGATGAGCGAAAAAATGACCTTCGTCAGTTTCACCTGTTCTTCCCGCTTTAAATCTTTTCACCCATTCATAAACCTTTCATTGATTCATGATGCTATCTCCATACTGAGTCATTTTCCGACGATGAATTTCCACAGGCTTCACTCCCTCTGCCCAAACCCCACTACTGCATGTTGTTGTTCAATGGTGAAATCTTGCATTGGAGCATCCATATTTCTGATCCCGTAGCTGTCACACAACTGAAGGCTGAGTGCTGCACTATACATGGACGAACTATTCAAAAGACAATGTACAAGTACATAAGAATAGCCTTACTGGGTCAGACCAATGTTCCATCAAGCCCATTAGCCCGTTCTCACGGTGGCCAATCCAGGTCACTAGTACCTGGCCAAAACCCAAGGTGTAGCAATATTCAATTCTGCCAATACAGGGCAAGCAGTGGCTCCCCCATCTCTCAATAAGACTATGGACTTTTCCTCCAGGAACTTGTCCAAACCTTTCTTAAAAACAGCTACACTATCTGCTCCATTTCAGTTATTGTGTAATTTAACAATTGCCTTTAATTTTTTATTTTCCCTTGTATTTGTTCCAATCTGATGTATATGTAGGACTTTGATTAAAGTTGAGTAATCAGCATGATATCTTTGTTCATGTCTGCTCTTTTTATTTTTGTTGATATTTGGTGCAGAGAAGTTTTTTCTCCTTTTCTTATGTTTATCAGTTGTATATATATGTAGCAGTTTATTCCTATGTAAGAGCTAGAGGAAATGAGTTGGGTTGGATAGCTACGTATTTTCTAATGTTTAGCATGATTCCATAGCAAAGAGAATAAGTGAAAAAAAATGTAGCTAGAGAATAAACAAATCTTAGGGTTCTCCTTTAAATAAAATTGTTTTCCCTTGCGAGATGCATAGCAGCATTTTGGTTACTATATTTAAATGGGTGAGTATTCACTGCCTGTCAGTTTGCAACAGATACGGGTGCCAAACAGATCCTGGCTTATTTTGACACTGTATGCAAATGAGCGAAGCAGAGCTCTGTCACAAATTCAGCCTCCAGAGAGTTTGCGTTTAAACAGTATGAATCCTTCTGAAGTGCTCTGAAGACAGAAGAGAGACCAGCACCCTGGGGGTTGTGGGTTCAAACTCCCACGCTGCTTCCTTGTGACCCTGGGCAACTCACTCAGTCCTCCATAGCCCCAGGTATGTTAGATAGATTGGGAGCCCACCGGGACCGATAGGGAAAATGCTTGATTGTAAAACTGCTTAGATAACCTTGATAGCGGTATATAAAAACCTAACTTGATCTTTTGTTCTTTATCAGCAAATAGACACTTTTGGCTTTTAAGGCCAAATTTAGTAAATTCCCACTCACTCCTCTCTCCCTAATGCATCCTTTTATTGTGCCCCTCCCTGTTTTGTTAGAAAACTGTGACATAATTGTTTATTCTTTCTAAACTGCAGTATAACATTTTCCAGAATGTTCTTCTCTAGAAGGGAGACACTCTAGTAGTGAATGCCAGGTCTTTATCATTCTGCTCCAAAATTGTATGTGCTTTATATTTGTATTGGATTCTCTATTTCAAATAAAAGGCTACAGGAAAAATGACATGTACAGAGGGCCTGGTAATTTTACAAGAAAACACATTCAGGAGAGAGAAGTTTTACTTGAGTTTTCTACGTGTAAGAAATAGGATTTGCACCTGCAAGTGGCAATTTTGCTACTTATAGGTGGACTTAGTGGAGCCAATAAAGGAGCTGAATTCTCAGACTCAACTTGTTTCACTATATGAGGTGGTTTTGAATACAGGAATCCTTTCTGAATCACTCCTCCAAACCTCAAGCTGAAATAGGCAGATAACTAACAAGTTATGCAAGTAATGTAGCTATGGGTGGGCCCTGGTGGCTACAGACCCATCCATTCTTGGCTCAGGTCCACTTGAAATGGCCCACCAAAATAGTTCAGTGTCAGCCACTTTGCTCTGCTCGCTCCCACCCTGGATCTGGATTCACCTCAGATAATGATGTTTATGAATGCTTTGATTTTATTGATTTTTACTTCTCATGCCTTCTCTGTAATTTGTTTTAAATAATTTTATTGGTATTCATGCTTTTTTAACATATTTATCAATGATCTAGAGATGGGAATAACTAGTGAGAGAATTAAATTTGTTGTTGACACAAAGTCATTCAAAATTGTTAAATCGCCAAGAGGATTGTGAATAATTACAAGAGGACCTTGTGAGACTGGAAGACTGGGCCATCAGAATGGCAGATGTCATTTAACGTAAGCAAGTGCAAAGTGATGCATGTGGGAAAGAGGAACCCAAACTATAGCTATGTGATGCTGGGTTCTGTATTAGGAGTCACTGCCCAGGAAAAGGATCTGGGCGTCATTGTTGAGGATGCATTGAAACCCTCAGCTCAATGTGTGGCAGCGGCTGCTAAGAAAGCAAATAGAATGTTAGAAATTATCAGGAAAGGAATGGAAAACAACGATGAAAATGTTATACATAATGCTGTTGTATCACTTCTATGGTATGGCCACACCTCAAATATTGTGTGCAGTTCTGGTCACCATATCTCAAAAAAGATATAGAGGAATTAGAAAAGGTACAGAGAAGGGAAACAAAATGATAAAAGGGATGGGACAACTTCCCTATAAGGAAAGGCTTAAACTTCTAGGGCTCTTCAGCTTGGAGAAGAGATGGCTCAGGGGTGATATGATAGAGGTCTATAAAATAATGAATAGAGTGGAAAGGGTAGATGTGAATCGCTTGTTCATTCTTTCCAAAAATACTAGGATTAGGGAACATGCGATGAAGCCAAGTCAAATGAAAGGTGTAAGGCAGCATTCCTTGTGCTGTTTACAATTATTTTCAGTAGAATCCTTCTCCCACTTTCTGAAGGATTCTCTTTTAGCTCTAATAGCTTCCTGCACCTCACTCATTAACCACGCCAGCTGCCATTTGGTCTTCCTTCCTCCTTTTTCAATACATGGAATATATCTTGTCTGGGCTTCCAGGATGGTATTTATGAATAACATCCACACCTGATTTAAATTTTTGACCTTTGCAGCTGCTCCTCTAAGTTTCTTTTTTACCATCCTCCTAATGTTATAATAGTCTCTTATGTATTGAATTTCCTGTGGGATTATATCAAATCCGATCATATTATGATCACTATTATCAAGCAGCCCCAGCACCATTACCTCCCATTCCAATTCATGTGCTTCACTAAGCACTAGGACTAGAATTTCTTCATCTCTTGGTTCCTGAATCAGCTGTTCCATAAAGCAATCTTTGATTTCATCAAGGAATTTTATCTCCCTAGCACGTCATGATGTTACATTTACCCTATCAATATTGGGGTGTTTCAGTAACATATACCTTTCTCCTGTGCTGCACCACGTTAAATCATTTGTGAATTAAAAGTTGAACAAACACTCACAGCAGTAAAAGCAAGCACAAGTAAGTAAATAATTTGTGAAGAGTAAACAGATTCCTCACAGGGTTTGCTGAATATGCATCAAGAGAACAGCTCCATGGAAACGTTAACATCCAGTTATGATCATGAATACCTGGGACAGAGTTCTGGAAAAAGAAAAGCGGACCTTCAACCTTGCAGGCTTGATTAGGTGAAAGAAATAACAAACGACAAAAATAGCAAGGGAGCTGGTCAGCAACCTTTCTATCAAAAATGAAAAAAAAAAAAAAAAAGATGAAACCTGGTGACATAAAAAGAACTGCTGGGTGAGTTGAAAGTAGAACTCGGGTACTAAACATGTATTCAGGAAACAACATATATATATAAATATAAATATATAGAGAGATGGATACAGATATATAGAAACTGGTGTATATATAGATATTGTGACAAACCCACTGCCAGCCCTTTGTCTCAGGAAAAGTTAGAAAAAATGCCTGGTACCTGATCAGAAGAGCTGACATCCCTGAGACATACTCCTCAGATAGTGAGATTGAGCAGAATAGGGGATAGTCCAGTAGCAAGGAAGTTCCATATCAGAATAAAGTTGTTATAAAGCCTGACAAATTTATTGCTTACAAAAGGAAGCCTGTTTCTTTTAGGCAGCCTCAGTGCAGAGAATATAGGAGATGCCACACTCCGCTCCCAAGAGAGCCAAGCCCCATCCCCCTTTCTAGGAGGGGTGGCATGGTTATGAGAAACATAAGAAGAGAGTCCTGAACCAGGAAGAGAGGCAGGAATGTGAGGAATGGAACAGACTACCTGAGCTGTGACAGGGCAAGGAGGTGGAAATGTATGAGGGAGAAGAACAGGCATTTCTTCAAACCTCAGAGTCTAGAAACTTTTGAAGCAATGGACATAGCAGAATTGCCAGTGGAGCCAGGAGTGTCTCAAGAGTTCATGGAGATGGGTCCATGATAGGGAGGTGGTTTACTTTATTGTGCTGAAGAGGCAGTAGATTTTGCTTTCTAAGCAAAAGAATTGAACAGGTTCTGGGGTTTCTCCAACTCAGGGCTCAGCAGGAACTTACAACCACCTGCAGGCCAGGCAGCACTTGAAATATTTGCCTAAAGCTTTTCCTTCTTGTGTTGGATTTTTGGTGCCCTTCCCTTGCTGAGTGAGGTTTGTTTGTTTATAGACTAAAAGGAGATACATGTTACTTTGTCCTAGTGAAGAGGATTTACCTCATTAAGCCCAAAAGCCCAGATGTTATTAAAAGGGATTTGTATTTCTTTTGGATAAACAAAGAAAGTGGGGGAGGGGGTTATGTGTGTTTTGGTGAAATTGGCTATCCTGAACTATGACCAGTTAAAAGTTGGAATAAAAGCTGTTTACTGCTATTTGGATGTTGTTTTTCCTTGGGGACATTTTATGCACTGCACAGTTTATATAGCAGCACTAGGCAGTTGCCTAGTCTGGACTTGCCTGAAGGATTTCCTCATTTCCAGGGGAACACACCCAGATCTTAGCATGCTGCTCCTTGTGCTGCCCACAGTCCTAACCAGGGGCCTAGCACACAACAATATACAGATATACAGTATCTATATATCTGTAGCCATCTACCTATAACATACATTCGAACTGCCCCCCCCCCCCCCATATGGGCGGGTTTCTGAAAATAATTTGAAAAGGAAAAAAAGTATATACAGTGGGTTTAAAACTAGCATTTGTCTGCTAATTGAGAGGAGTTTTGACTGCCATCCATTTGTGCTGCAGAAGAATTGCATTAAGTTCATAAAGGTTGCATGACAGAAAGGTTTAGATAACACCTTATGAGGGATGAGCATACAGACATTTGGGAGGAATGTTATACCTTTTAGAGGATTAGTCTATGAAAGGAAATAAACATTGTGGGCCCAAATGAATGTGGGGATATAAATTAAAAAGAGTTTGTTCAGAATAGGGGGAAGTCTACTCCCCATAAGTTCATGACAGGGAAGAAATGGTTGTGGAAAACTCCTTGAGAGCAGAAAAGAAAAAGAATAAATGAATTTTGCAGTGTACAGAGTTATATCTGTATACTATACTCATTTCCAAACAAACTATGCTGGACACAATATACACCTATGAGTCCCAAAGAATTTGAATAACAATCTTAACAACAAGAGTACCCACTCTGATTTTTCACAACTCTTTTCATGACAATTGCAAGCGTTCGGAACCTTTTTCAAGGTAGAAGAACCACAAACCGGGGACAAGCCCCTAAATGTGGCCTCCTTAATTTTTCATAGCACTGCTGCTAGTCCATTTATGTTTTTATATATATGTGTATAATTGCTTGAGAATAAAAATATCATGGATCATGGATAATCAAGCAGCAATCCATGATATTTTTATTCTCAAGCAATTATACACATACATATAAAAATATAAATGGAGTAATACTGGCAGTGTTCAGCAAAATGTTCACTAACGTCGGCCTGAATATTTACCCCTATGCAGTCTATCATTTATGCATGTTTATTTATTTTATTTATTAGGCTGTATTAACTGCCTTTATGAAGAGATTTGTCCGAGGTGGTGTACAGCAAGTACAATTCAACACAGAACTTACAATTTTTGTTAAGAGCATAACAATAGTAAAAAGACCAAATGGAAACAAATACAATGAATGGTAAACTGAAAATCAGCAAATTGAAACTTAACAGAACTACCATGAAACAGTGTCAAAAATAAACTTATTAACAGCACTGAAATTCAAATAAGAGAGATATAATACAGTGTCAACTTAATACTTAAAAAAACACCCAATAAGCCCTTGTCAGAACATTCAAATAACATAGATATGACTCTAATGCTTTTCTACAATTTAGCTTATTATATAGCAGAGGGGCTAAGTGCAGATATTACAGTGTCCTGCAAACTTTTTGGCCAGAAGGCACACTAAACCCAGTGCCCCGGCCAGAAGGTACCCAGAAATGCGCGGACATCGACATGATGACATCACCCGCATGCGTGACATCACATTGACATCCTCACGTGTGCAGACGCCCATCTGGATCTTGAGCCTGAACCTGTCACTTCAGTGGGGGATCCTAAAGGAGGGAAGGTGCGGGGAGAGGAGGAGAGATGCCGGAGAGGAGAAGCGTCGCTGGCACTGGCTGATTGCCTACAGGATGTGCCTCTCACTGCGAGAGGCACGTCCTACAAGCAGTCAGCCCGTGATGGCACCTCTCCTCCTAAGTGGCATCTCGTCGGGGCACACCTGAAATCTGCTGCAGCACAGTTTGCGATACACTGAGAGATTAGATGGGAACAAGCTGGGTGGTTCCGGCCAATTGTTCTTTAAATGTAGGTGTGTCTTCTGCTACTTGCACCAGTGTTCTATATAGAAGAGAAGGTGCCTTTTCTTTATTAAATAGGCTTGAAATAGCTTTCCCTCTCACCCTAGTTCCCTATTATAGAATTACCTTCAACAGATCCAAGGATCACCACTGAAAACACCAGTCTTGTGTGCTATTTATTTTTCTGTTAACTCTTAATAATAATAACAACTTTATTTTTTTATACCGCCAACACCCAAAAAGTTCTAGGCGGTTCACAAAATAAAAAGGACTGAACATTCCAGTGATGATACAAAGCACACAAAAAGGCAGTACAACATTTCAATAATGAAAAATACAGTATGAAACTATGACAGTCATCAATCACGTAACAAATTTTTTGAACAAATAGGTCTAAACCAGTTTTCTAAAGGTACAATAAGATGCAGATTGTTGAATCAGACCATCTAACCATACTTGAACTTTACCCGCTTGATAAGCCAAAATACTTTTTATAACGGCAATTTTTGGGATTAGGAAAAGTGAATAGACCTAGTCAAACAGAACAATTCAAAATGAGAGAAGAGATAACGGAGCTAATCCAAACAACATCTTTATTGCAAATATAAGCAAATTTTAAAAGTACTCTTGCTTCCATTGGCAACCAGTGCAGCTAACGGTAGTAAGGGCTAACATGTTCCTGTTTTTTTAACCCAAAAATTAAAGGGACCGCTGTATTTTGGATTAGCCTTAAGAAGGGCTCTATGAGGTCTTCATAACTCATTTACTGCAACATCTTTTTGTTGCCCAGATAAAAGGTGTCATGAGCAACAGAAAAGCTGCTCAACATTAATTTCATTCTTGAGGTACAATAATTGTTTAAAAAGCCCAGTTTAAAAAAAAAAAATTTACCATCTATCATAATAAGTTATACTGTTCAGGCCACGGCATGCACAATCTTCCAAGTGTGAAAATCGTATTACTACAGTATGTGTTTGGAAACGTGGCAGGTTTTAAAGGGCTGAATTATCGATCTTGAGCTGGAACATAACGTCTGGTATGGAAATGAAAACAGCCCAGTGAGGAGAAGAATCCAGGACATGGTTTGGAATCAAAGACACATGATAAGGAAAGCAAGATGCCGCTGCCAAAGTAACCAAGCTTTAACCAAGAAACCAAGCTTTAAGTTAAGAAATTTTGAACTTTTTGAAATTCTTTTGATTGATTTATAGTTTATTTGGCACTAAGTTATGCTTAAAAGTATGAAAGATCTAGCAAAGATTGGGTGGTAAGGGGGGGGTTCCTTCAAAAAAAAAACAAAAAAAAAACTCTCCATGTCTCTGAGCTGATCTTTACATATGTATAGCATCTCTAGAACAACTATTTAAGTGAAACTAAGGGTAATGGTCTCTCTTTACACAAAAACGTATTTCGCTACCTTTTTTGCAATATTATTGGTATATGTATACCTTCTCCCGGGTATGTCTGACAAAGTAAAAGTGGTGGCATAGATACTAAATCAGTGCTTGAGCATGCATAAAATAAATTTTCTCTTGAGGCACCTTCAGAACAGAAATAGTACAAGAGGAATTCTGATGCAAAGAGATGTGAACTTACAGGCACCGTGCTAATTTCAAATAAAAAATAAGATTGAATTTGTCCAAATTTTTTAACTCATATTCTATATCTTTGTGGGACTCATGTTAAGCAGTTGAAGGAGGGAGATTTTAAGCCAGTGCAGCATTTCTTACAACCATTTGAGATAGGCAGCTGAAAACTTTCATTTTTGTGTCATTTCTGGAAACGTTCATTTTAATCATTTTTGTTTGGCCATTTTTTTCACAGGAGTATAGCTATATGTCCCCTAATTCTATAAAAGCACTGAAAATTGTGTGTGTAATTGCTTGTTGAAACACCAGTTGCTGATGCTAATTAGCTTGTTCAATTAAATTGCATACACAAATTAGGCATGCGCCTAGGGTGGCCAGGTCACCCATTCCAGAAGGGGGACTTTATGGCCAGTCCTAGTTTTAAAATTACATCCCCAAATTGTGTAGTATTTGTCATCTTTGACTCCATCCATTGAAATCGGTGCTGCAGGACCCATAATGCACCAAGGTTTGCAGAAATCCAGGACTGGCCATAAAGTCCCCCCCTTCTGGAATGGGTAACCTGGTCACCCTAGGTGCATACCCAATTTGTGTATGCAATTTAATTGAACAAGCTAATTAGCACCAACTGGTATTTTAACAAGGAATTATTGGCATATATTAGAATGAATTACAATTTACATGCACTTCATCTAAATATATCAACACATTCACTTATGCAAAATTCACATCGCGGGCAAAACACAGTCTTGTGTTGAGCTAATAGGCGTTCAAGTGATGTTAGTGGAAACGCAACTGATGATAAGACTTTGTAACAACTAAAGAGAAAAAGAAATAAGGAAAAAGAACTGACAATTAACATTAAGAGGACTCAGGTTTTCAATATGTTTTGAACTGTACAAGATTAATCCGGGAAGTTTTGTGAACATCAGAAGATGAAATGTGAATTTGTTGATATGTTTAGATGAAGTGGGAAGAGGCTCCTGCTGATGTGGTGTTGTATGTTTAGGCTTTCATATGGGAATTTGTATTAATTTATAAAAAGGTAATGATGATTATGAAGATGATAGATTTATAAAAATTATTTGTAAAATTGTATTTATAATTTTCAATAGATTCTTTGGAACAGAATTGTTTAATTACTTGGGCCTATTTACAAGTGAAAGTGGTTCCATATTGAAAGTAATGAATATGCATGAGAGAGATTTGCATATAATGGAAGTGCAGGTATGCAAATCTCTCTCATGCATATTCATTAGGGATATCTTGAAAACCCAACTTGCTGGGGGTCCTCCAGGACAGGGTTGGGAACCACTCTTAGTTAGTCTCCTAAATGTAAGAGCCTAAACCAAAGTATTAATTAGAAATTCAGCCATAATACATTTCAAAGAGGGCCAATTTAGAAGCCAAGCTCTCAAAGGTAAGAGCTTAAACCCTCTGAATATGAGCTACATTGATAACAAAATAATACATCAATATAAACCTGTGAAGACCAATAACATTTCAGTGGTCAATCCACAGGTACCTAAAGGAAATTCTATTTCAATTACATGAAAGTATCTATGCGTGTCTGCTCTCACACCTTAGTAGAGGTTTTAAGTTATATTGTGCAAACTGTACTGCTGAATAGTGGGCATGTGGACAAAGCCTTCAAAGGATTAGGATTCTGCATGAGAGAGGAGCAATTGCCCTGTGAGTAGAGAATACCTTCAATCAGGGAGAGGAGAATGGAAGTGCCATCCTAGATACAGCTTAACACCGACGACATTAAAACAGAACGTCTCTATAAGTGCCACTATCTATGCCTTGCCTTTCACAAGGAACACTATGAAAATTGCTTTGTTCCCTTTCAGGTTATTTCTAGAGGCAGGGATTCGGCTCATCCTAGTTTGCTTGAAGATCTTGGCTGCCCTGTGTGCTGTGATTTTCCAACTTCCTTTGCATAGGTAGCAATTAAGGTGCATCATTTGCGAAACCCACATGACTCATTGCCTGCTCCAGTTCTGTGCACTACCTTGTTATGATAAATTTAGGCTCAGTGCAAGGAAGAAGACTGATAATAGCTGAAGATATGGTACAACTGTGCCATCTCACTAATAAAGGTACAGTAGACTTTCAGCTATCCAGCATCCATGGGGATTGGTGGATGCCAGATAACTGTAACTTCAGGTTGCTTGAGAGTTACTATAAAAAATAGTTTTGTCTCCCTTCCTACCTCACTCTGTCATACCCCCACCTCCACTTGTAGGTCTAGCATCATTTATTCCCTTCTTTCTGGGTCATTTTCCCTCCCCCCTTTTTCTAACCCCCCCCCACGCCTTCTCTCCCACTTTCTCTTACCCCTTCTCCCCCCCACCACTCTCTCCCTTCCTCCTTTACCCAAAGCAGCAGAGCCAGTCCTGACAACCCTCTCCCTTCCTCTATTTCCAAAGCAGCACAGCTGGTTCCGACAACCCCCTTCCCTCCCTCTCTCACCTGAAGCAGTAGCTGCAGCCAGCAAGCAGTAAACAGGCAGCTTCTGGCCAACCACGGCAGGGCATTTCCTCTGCTGTTGATACCTCTGGTGCTGGAGGGAGTAAGAGTGTTGGGTCAGGTGCACAACTTTGGATGTTGTGAAAATTTTTTTGCTGACAATTTTTTTTCTGGTCGGTTGAGAGTGCTGATTAATCGAGTGCCAGTTAACTGAGAGTCTACTGTATATGGAAACCTTAGCAATATGTATACAACCACATGAAAGCTTCCAATATCAACACCTACTATACCAACTGATTCAGAGTTTCTCTTACTGAAGTGGACACACTGGTGCAGTAAATGACACAGACACAAACTATTAAAATATTATGCACACCATTTTAAAATTCTCTTTTTTTTTGTCATATTATCACTGTCTTTCAGTATGGTTGTTTTATTAGTTAAAAGGGGTCGCTTAACCCCAACCACTGGGCCATTCCTGGCTTTCCAGCAGCACTTAACAGCTTGGTGCCACTGAATATGGATATAGTTATGGTTTATTTACTTATATTCCCATCTCATACCAAATTGGATTACAAAAGTATATACATAATCAATTTCAAAAACCATCATAAATGCACTAAAAATGAGCCTGACTGCCAAGCAGTACAAATACAGAAAATGAAAACAACATGTATACAGCAAAGAGTCCTAACAATACAGCTCTCAACATATCAGGTTTAAGTATGCCTTATGCCAAATAATACAAATGGCTTTCGGTCTGTTAAAATGCGATGTATCAGCTGTCAATCTAGGACAAATTGGTAATCAATCCCACTGCCTGGGTCCTGCAATTGAAAAAGTACCGATACTGGTATCTTCAGAATAGAAAGAAACAATGCTCCATCAGACCACAATAATCTGTTAGGACAGTAACCTTAACAACAGAGATAGATAAGAAACAGACTCATTTCACAATACTTTATGAAAAAATGAATAAGCAAAATAATTTTATGCTTTATCTTTGATTCTACAGGCCATAGGCAGAGGAATGCTTTTAAGTTTGGGGGAGCCCAAAAGCTCCGCCCAAGACCCCAACCCATAATAATAATAGTACCATTGTAATAATTTTTCATATATAAAAACAATATTATCTTATTAACAACACATAATAATAATAATAATTTTATTTTTATATACCGCCAAAGCCATAGTAGTTCGAGGCGGTTTACAATACGAAGAGCTGGACAGTCAGCAAAAAAAATAACATGAAGTCTTTGAATACATGAATATTTGTAGGGGAGAAAGACAGTAAAAATTACAATGTAGGGACATTGAGTACATGTAAGTAGAATACAGGGGTAAAGCTTTAAGAGTTCTTGGTTACAAGTTGGTTAAACAGGTTGGTTTTAACTAGTTTTCTGAAGTTAAGATAGGATGAGGAGTGCTTGATGATGTTACCTAACCAGCCATTCTGTTGACTTGCTTGGAAAGCAAGAGTTCTGTCAAGGAATCTTTTGTATCGGCAGTTTTTTATTATAGGGTGGTTAAACATATGTATTCTGCGTGTAGGCCTAGTGGAACAATCCAATTTAAAATGAGAGACCAGGTATAGGGGGGCCAAACCAAGAATAGATTTGAAACTAAGGCAGGCAAATTTGAACAACACTCTTGCTTCTAGGGGCAGCCAATGAAGTTTTTGACATAATGATTAACCACAAAATTAAACTACCCAAAGCACACTATATGCTTCTCAAAATTCATTCCCATCAGAACACCTGGCCTTGGTCACATATGCAAAACACAGATAATCCCTATGGAAATACAGGACCACAAACTAAAAGTACTATTGTACACAAACAGTACAACACCAGAAAAATAGAAATAAATTAATTTCTTCCTGAACTGTGCAAAATATAGACAATGACTATAAATTATCAAAACTAACACATTTAAAATAAAATCTTATTCCCTATATTTGTCTGGTGATTTTATTTTTCTGATCATCTTTTCCCAGTCTCTGGTTGCACTTCCTTCTGTATCTGCTCTTAACTCTGTTTCCAGGGCCTTCTTATCCATTTGCTTTTTTTCTCTCTTTCTTCACTTTCTTCACTTTCTGCCCTACACCCATCTTTGGCATTAACTTTAAACATTCAAATTTCTTCCATTTTTCTGCTTTCTTCAAAAAATCTATCTGCTTTTCCATGTCTTTCTTTCCCGTCCCAGCTGCCCATGTATACCATCTCTTCTCTCTTTCTTCTCCCCTATTACCATCTATCCATAAGAAGCATTTCTTCTATTTCTCTTCCCTGTCACATCCATTGCTGTGCACCATCTCCTCCCTCTCCCATGGTCTGACATCTGTCTTCCCCCTTCTATGGTCTACCATCTTTCTCCTCTTCTTCCCACAACCTGACATCTCTCGCCTCTCCCATGATCTGGCATCTATCTCTTCTTCCCTCCTTCTTCCCATTGTCTAACATCTCTCTCCTTTACCCCCCACCTCTTCCCGTAGTCTGGCATATCTCTTTCCCATCCTTCCCTTCCATTGCCTGGTCTGGCATCATCTCTCTTTCCCATTCCAGTGATCTGAAATCTCTCTCTCCCTCCTTCCATCACCCTTCCCTGGAATCTGACATCTCTCCCTTCTTTGAGTCATCTCTCCTCCGTCCTCTCCATCACTAGCATGTCCAACAATACTTCCTTTCTTCATATATCATCTTTCTTTCCCTCCCACTCCATGCACCCATGTCCAACAATTCTCTTTTTTCTTTTCTCTCCCCCACTAGCAGCATCTCTTTCCCTCCCTTTCTAACTCCCCAGCCCATGCAGCATCTGTCCTTCCCTGCCTTCCCAACCCCCTCCCAGCCCATGCAGCATATGTTCTTCCCTCTGTTATCAACCCAACCTCAGCCCCGCCCCTGCCCCCTCAGCGGGATCCTGTGGCATGACCTCTCCAGCTCCTGACTCCCCCACCTACTGCCTCCCCAGCCGCCATAATTTTAAATCTTTGGACAGCAAGTGTTGGCAACGAAGTGAATCTACCACCATCAGCCTGCCTTGGAAGTCGTCATTCCGCAGCATCCTGCCTACCCAGGAAGAGGAAGTCTCTGCCCTGTTACGCCTCAGTCCCTCCCCCCCCCTGCTCTCGTCGGATATGCTCCTGCCCAACAGTGATTTGTTCCAAGCTTTTCAAAACTCAAAGTCCTGGGTTTTGAAAAGCCATCCAGACCCCCAGACATGTCCTCAAAAGGAGGACTCGTCCGAGGAAATCCAGACATCTGGTAGCCCTAATTCAGTACCAGTGCCCGCAAAGCTAACCAGATAGAACCACACAAAAAGGCAGTCCTAACTTTATCCAATTGGCTAGATGAGTAGCAGTACGGAATATAGGCCAATACTCACATAACTTTTGAGTCTGCAGCTGATTCAGATATTCAATGCCATTACCCAGACATGACCCTACAAAATCAGCGGATAGAGGTCAGTGGCTTAAAAAATACAAACTACCATGAGCTGAATATTGCCCATCAGAATTTTGGCATAGAATTCCCGTAGAAGGATTGTAGAAGCCATCTCTACCACAAGCCTATCTCACAGCTCATTCCCATCAGCCTCTCCTTCCTCTCCATCTTGACTAGCCCTTCCCCTCTTGACCACCCCCAACTATTTTCTCCCAATCCCTTGCTACCCTCTACCAGCTTTTCCTTCTCTCTCTCCCCAACCTATGTATTTCTCATGTCCACTGTTTTTGCTTTTCTTCTACCTCTCCCATATCCCCTCTCCGTTATTCCTAGCCCCCAGTCTTTCTCCCCAATCCCGCAACCTCTATTTATTTCTTTTCACTTACTGTCCTATCCTCCATCCCCATGTTCTCTACTCCCCAGCCTCTCTTTCTCTTCTATTTCCTTTCAGTCTCTCTTTCTGTCTTTATCTCTCTCCCTTTTTCTATCATAGGAGCAGGTAACTCCGGTTCACTTCTTTTGAGTGTTTCAAGCTTAAAATATACTATATTTGCATACAACGGAAGCTATGTTCTGCCCTTACAACTTGTGCGTGCATGTTCACACTTTGTTTTGCATTGTATTTACATATAAATAAAAGCAAGCAGCAGCTTCCTGCTGAAGCATATAATCTATGTTCTTATAGGGTAAATATGTGACTCATACCCTCCAATCCACTTGAGACTTGCCTGGCTTCATGACTCAGCTCAACCCGACCCTGTTGGTCTGTTCCACAGACTGTAGTCATTTTGGCCCTGATTCTATAAAGTCTACCTAAAGTGAAGCGCTGATATCAGTACCGATTATATAAAAAATTTAGGTGCCCCTTATAGAATCACGCTTAGTGCCACCTAAGCATGCTTAGGCAGTGCTCAGCATCTTAACATTTATGTTTTCTTTGCCTAAAGTTAGGTGCCGATATGGAGGCACCTAACTCGAAAACACACCCATGATCCACCTCTAAGAACACCTGCTTTTAGTGTAGGCACTTTGGGATAGGTGCCTACTTTCTTACAGAATTGAGTTTCTTGAGTTGGGCACCTTTCCCAACGTGTGTGGCACAAGGGTTAGAGCTACAGCCTCAACACCCCGAGTCTGTGGGTTCAAATCCCTCTCTGCTCCTTGTGACCCTGGGCAAGTCACTTAATCCCCTCATTGCTCCAGGTACACTAGATAGAGTTTGAGCCCACCGGGACAGATAGGGAAATACGATAAAGTACATGAATGTAAAACCACTTAGGATATAAGTGGTATATAAATAATAAAATAACAAATATAAATAAAAATCTAATTGAAGCCGATTGAGGTGTTGAGTGCCAATATTGGTACCAATTAAACCTATTGATAATGGCGCCTAAATTTAGGTGAACTTTATTGAACCAGGGCCTTTGGGTATTCTTCATGCGCCCCTTCCCCTAGTGTAAGAATCCCCATCGTGGGCTTGAAAAGCACGTACTTCTCAGCCTCTCTCACCCTCTCCATCCCTGAAATATTTCAGTGGCCAATCCACGTGAACTTAAAAGAAATACCACCTCATTATATGGAGGTTCCTAGGTATTTCTTTCTCACACACTTCTTTTACGATTGATTCAGCATCCATCTCTTCAGGCATTCAACATTTTCTCTCTCAATGCGACATTGTCCGTCAGCCCACTAATCAACATCCAGCAACAAATGGCTCAGCCTGCCAGTACAGCTCTCATTTCAACAATCTACAGTACGTTAGTTTTCACTTATTAGCAATAAAAACTGTTGACAACTGAGAAAGTGAATCTCTTATTTTCTTTTATATATTACTTATAGCCTAAGTGGTTTACATTCAGGTACTCAAGCATTTCTTTCCCATCTGTCCTGGTGGGCTCATATTCTACCTAATGTGCCTGGGGCAATGGGAGATTTAAGTGACTTGCCCAGAGTCACAAGGAGCAGTATGGGATTTGAACCCACAGCCCCAGGGTGCCGAGGCTGTAGCTCTAACCAGTGTGACACACTCCCTATTTAGAAGCTGAACTGGTTTAGCTCTCTACCGAGTAATGCATGGAAGAATGTGTTGTTAGAACAGAACATTTTTACGTCACAGGGAAGGTCTTATAAATGAACACAAACAAACACTGCCACAATCTTGTCTAGAGAGTGTAATGGACTTGATGGTGGAGTGCAATAACATTAATCTACTTAATCTTCGTTATTTACCTTATAAGTAATAACTGTTAAGACTGAGTCGGGTAGGTATGCAGTAAGAGAGATTTTGTATTTCTTACTTCTTATTTAGGGGACAGCCTTGATACAATCTGTGGAGCGAAACATGTCGGCAGAAGTCCCCAGCCGACAGAGCTTCAGCTAAATAAGATAAGTGCTTTGGCTCAGAATTTTAATAATATTTAATAAAACCATAAAAATGTTTAGATTGATAAAATAGAATAATGAAAGTATGTATACAGGATCGATGACGATTGAAGCAGTCTTTCTAAAAAACGTATGAAGGAAAGCGTACTGCATTACATTCCGAGGATCCTTAAATAGTGATGAATTGAATTTGGAATGGTTCATGAATTTTGAATTCTAATAGGTAGTTAGAATAGTATAAGCAGTGCATGGAAATTTATTCCATGTACATACAGCATGAATGTCTTCAAAATTCAATCGATTTGCTATTGTTGATGAGTGCCGTTACCTACTCCTCTTCTCTCCTCCCCCTTCCAGTGCCATCACTGGGTCTCGCAACTGTCACTATTACTTCTTCCATCCAGGTTCCTGCAGGTCAATCTTACTGCCACAAATATTGATTTTCATTACTTGCATACCATGCTATTGTTGCCACCATTTTCTCCATCAGCCTACATGAATGAAAGATGCAGTGAACATCTCCTTACTGCTTGCACACACGACCGATGTTTGGACTCGTGTTCTTGTATCTCATACTATCTAATAACCCAAGGCCAGCTGCAGCCCTGCAACCAGCCACACAAATCAAATTTTATGAAAGATTCTTCAAAAACAGAATTTTATACCAATTCGGAAGGACCAGATTAACACGATATTGGACACCAGGTAAATACATTGTGTATTTGGGGGTCCCAACTATGAACCCCTACTTTTTCCTTCTCACATCCTGCAAAACCACACTCCCTATCCCTATTACCTCTTCCTCACACAGGGGACTTCCATTCTTGGCCTCTCCCCTTAAACTTCCTTCCTCCAGTTCATCTCCTGAAAGGGCTGGAGATAGCTCTGAATATGGAAATTGGCAAAGCACTTGTTTGGAGTGAAAGCACAGCCTAATAAGCAATGAATCAAAGAACCCAGGGTTCAAATCTTATTTCTACCAATCATTTTTTTTTTTGTGACTTTGGGCAAATTATTTTCACTTTCCACTGCTTCTGGTACAAACTTAGGCCCTATCAAGAATAATAGGCCGTGCATTAAATACCTTGCAGTAACTCACATTAATGCATTATTTTAATGCACATTAACGCACTAGACTTTAAGCTTCATGGGCTGTGAACCTACCATCTGTGTCTGAATTTGTAACTTGCCCTGATCTAAATAGATTCTGATAACATATGAATAGCTGGCTGCTACTCATACCTCTCCTCAGTGAAAGAAAAAAAAAAATATCTTGTTGCCTGAAAGGAAACGTCACTGAGAAATAAAAAGGACACCACCAAATGTTCTTAAGATGATGCTTTAGCACATTGGAAAGCATACATTTTCACAATTCCAACCTCTAACACCCCTCCAGGTTTAGCTGTTGTGGTGAAAAACATAGTGGATGTGCTCATTTCACATGCAGCTCACACGTTTCAGCTTACTGTAGCCTCTGAAGTCTTCACGCCCACACTGTGCATCTTTCAGTGGCTAGCTCACAGAAGCTGGCATGCAATTTCCCCAACTATGAAAATTTAAAATACCTGACCCTCACTGTCTATATAAGAAAAAAAATGAAAGTGCATCTATTATCAAAGTTTAAAGCAGTCTGTGGACTCCTGAATGGTAATGATTAGAATTTGGTTGCATTTCAAACTCTTTTAAATGTTTACGTCTTAAACATTCGTCTTCTCTGTAGACTGGCTTTATCTTTTCCCATCACTTCTCACCTCCCAAAAACAACATGTCCTCCTTTCCCAGATCTTTCACCTTATCAGCTCCTCCACAAACACAAAGATTTCATGCCATAAACACAGAATGTGAGAGAGGATAAAGATTTCAGGATTCATTCAGGCTGTCCATTATTCCTCACTGTTGTCCTATAGGAAATCATACTGCATTTCATATTTTACCCTCATTTTCCAGCAACCAAGGATGCAATTTCTAAAACTCTTCCATTCACCCTGAATATCAACTGCTTCTCATTGTCCATACAGGTCTTTCCTTCTTCAGAATATTTTGGCATGATCAGCTATGAAGCAATGCAGGCTATAATACTTTATAATTCTTCTATCAACAAGATGCACATACAACCATCATCATTCTTTTAAAATGATGTTTTCTTTTTAAAGAGCTCCTAAAAATGCCAAAGTGATAGAGTTGCCATGTGTGGCTCATCATTCAACTGTCAAGAAGGAGCAACGGTAAACACTTCCAATTGGCTAAACGCAAACTAGTCTGCTGTATGTATTTGAATAAAAATCATAAAAAAGACCAGAAAGAGAGGAAGGGGGGCCGCCACAGTGGAATAACCAAAGGAAAAAGAGGGAGAACAATGGGCTTCCAACAGGAAAGGAAGGAAAAGCCCAAGGTGTAACAACAAAAAAAAAAGTCTTTAAAACAATAGCAAGTCCAAACAATTGTCACCAAAGTATAATGATAATTCTGAATAATCGTCTCAGAAAACACATGTAAAAGACCCGACACAGCATCATGTTTCGATAAGACTCACACCTACTCAAGGGTTGAGGTAATCTTAAAAAAAAAGTATATAAAAACATTTTATAAGGCAACTTACAATATGTGTTTACTCAAAGAATAGTTAAGCTCTTGAACTTGTTGCCAGAGGAGGTGGTCACAGCAGTTAACAGAGCCAGGCTTACGTTCTAGTGTCCTGTTGGGTCTTTTCCATGTGTTTCCTGAGAAGATTTTCGGACTTTTCATTGTCCTTTGGTGACAATTATTTGAACTTCCTATTGTTTTAAAGATTTAGGGCTCCTTTTATCAAGCAACGATAGAATGTTTTACCATGGGCCGGCGAGGTAAATGCTCCAATGCTCATAGGAATTGAATGAGCGCCGGAGCATTTTACCTCGCTGGCTTACAGTAAAACGGTCTACCGCTGCTTGATAAAAGGAGCCCCTAATAAACTGTTTTTGATTACACCTTGGGACTTTGCTTCTCTTCCTGCTGGAAGTCCATTGTTCTCTTCCACTTTTTTTCCTTTGAATAAATGTCAGTCAGTTGCAGGTGGACTAACATAATGCATATAGAGGTCCTTTTACTAAACCGCATTAACCCTCCCTTTTTACAAAACCATAGTACGGTTTTTAGCACTAACCACACCAGTAACAGTTCCGACACTCATAGAATTCCTATGTGCGTCAGAGCAGTTACCACCGCAACCGGCGCTAAAAACCGTGCTACGGTTTTGTAAAAGCGGATGGGGGTAAATGCAGGAAAAAATGCTTACTGCAAAACATATTAAAGCATTTTGCAATAATTTGTCTGTCAGCGTGCACTAATCATGTGCCATTTATTATTTATTCGGGAAGGGCGGTGCCGTATGCATGGAATGGGCATGGAAGCATTATCCAGCTAGTGAATTTACATTAGCACCTACTAACTGGATAATACAAATCTAACCTGGAAACATTCAGGGCTCCTTTTACAAAGGCGCGCTAGGGCCTTAACGCACGGAATAGTGCGTGCTAAATTGCCACGTGCGCTAGCCGCTACTGCCTTTTTTTGAGCAGGTGGTAGATTTTCTGCATTAAAAATGCTAGCCCTCAATGTCTCATAAACAGGAGACACTAGGTGACAGCACCATTAATATATAGGGTGGGCCATGGAAAATTAGCCCACCTCTAATAACGGTGCCAGAAAGAAGGTGTTCGCACATAGCCTTCCACAATCGCTATTCGGTGTTTCAGGGAGAAGTGCATCAATTAAGGAAACGCAAGAGGCCTTCGCCGACAAATACCCAGGAACAAAACCACCAGCTAAACGTTGCATTCAGAGTCTGCCTTGGAAATGGCGTCAAACTGGCTCTGTCACAAACATGAAGAAAATCGAGGCCTCCATCAGTCTGGACGCCCAAAAGTCGTCTGTGACATTCAGCAGTGGATTGCAATTAGCCCCGAAAATCAACTCAAAATTTTTAACTGTGGGGAAAGTTAAAGCAGAAAGTGTACGCCAACAATCCACATACCCTGGATGAACTCAAGGACAACATCCCAAACACTATCCGCAGCATCACTGTTGAAGAGGTGCAAGCAGTTATCAGCCAACATGATCAGACGTGCCCAAAGGTGCATAGACGCGAACGGGGACCACTTTCACCATCTGTTGCAACTTGTGGGTAAGTGAATGAAAACAATCCACTTGCTTGTTCATCTTGTCACACTATTGCCAGAGGCGGGCTACTTTTCCGTGGCCCACCCTGTATTTGCAGGTCTCATATGCTAATGGAAAAACTAGCATGGGACCACTGTTCCCTCTAAGCCAGTATCCCGCAAACTTTTCGGCTGGCGGCATGCTAAACCCAGTGCCCCGACTGAAAGTCACCCGGAAGTGCACATAGGTTGACGCATCAATGTCCACGCATGCGCAACATCATCGCGTCGATGTCCATCTGGCCACGATCCTAAACTTGTTGCTTCAGTGGGGGGGGGGGGGAACCTGGCGGAGGGGAAAGGCGGAGAGATGCTAGCGCCTAAAGGATATGCCTCTCACCGCATTAACACCTCTCCTCCTTACTGGTGTCTCGTAGGGGCACACCTAGAATCTGTTGCGGCACACTGCTCTATGCCGAGTGGGAATCCTCCAACTGCATTGCTGCCAGTGGGGGGGGGGGGCAGTGCTTTAATATTGTGCTTTAAATCACTAGGACAGGCATAATCAAGAAGGGTATTACAACCAGAACAAAAAAAGTTATCCTGCCATTGTATCGGGCGATGATGCGTCCGCATCTGGAGTACTGCGTCCAGTATTGGTCGCCGTACCTTAAGAAAGACATGGCATTACTCAACAACACTCTGAGTGAAGAAGAACTTCCTTATATTCTTACGGAATCTATCCCCTTTCAATTTTAGAGAGTGCCCTCTCGTTCTCCTATCTTAGAGAGGGTGAACAACCTGTCCTTATCTACTAAGTCTATTCCCTTCAGTACCTTGAATGTTTTGATCATGTCCCCTCTCAATCTCCTCTGTTCGAGGGAGAAAAGGCCCAGTTTTTCTAATCTTTCACTGTACGGCAACTCTTCCAGCCCCTTAACCATCTTAGTCGCTCTTCTCTGGACCCTTTCGAGTAGTACCATGTCCTTCTTCTTGTACGGCGACTAGTGCTGGATGCAGCACTCCAAGTGAGGGCACACCATGGCCCGGTACAGCAACATGATAACCTTCTCCAATCTGTTCGTAATCCCCTTCTTTATCATTCCTAGCATTCTGTTCGCCCTTTTTGCCGTTACCGCACATTGCGTGGACGGCTTCATTGACTTGTCGATCATAACTCCCAAGTCTCTTTCCTGGGAGGTCTCTCCAAGTACCACCCCGGATATCCTGGATTCGTGCATGAGATTTTTGTTACCTACATGCATCACCTTACACTTATCCACGTTGAACCTCATCTGCCATGTTGATGCCCATTCCTCAAGCCTGATTATGTCACGTTGCAGATCTTCACAATCCCCCTGCATCTTCACTACTCTGAATAGCTTTGTATCGTTTGCAAATATCACCTCACTCGTCATGCCAATGTCTAGATCATTTATAAAGATGTTGAAGAGCACGGGTCCAAGCACCGAGCCCTGCGGCACCCCACTGTTGACTTTCTTCCAGTCCGAGTATTGTCCATTTACCCCCACTCTCTGTTTCCTGTGATCCAGCCAGTTTTTAATCCACGTGAGTATTTCACCCTCGATTCCATGGCTCGCAATTTTCCAAAGTAGTCGTTCATGCAGAATCTTGTCAAACGCCTTCTGAATATCCAGATATACAATGTTGACCGGGTCCTAGACATTTTATTATGTGGATTTTATGACTGTATCTTCAATAAAGCCTGCATCTTGGACATCTTCTCCGCAGCGTTTTTGTTTTTGGTGATTTGAATATAAACCAGGGGAGGTTTATATTCAAGTGCCCTCTTGCAGTCAGCCCGCCTTTCCTCCCTCCTTCCTTCCCTTCATACCCAGCCCCTGATGTCCACTACAGGTCCACCTGAAATCCTGGTGGTCCAATGGTGAGCCAGGACAGAAGTGATCCTTTCTACTTCCTGCCCCAGCCAACTCTAAACCACCCTGCCTCCCTGACTCCTGCAGACTTTATGCTCCTGCCCCGTAAAAGCCATGATCAAAAATGTCTGCTGTGAGTTCCTGTGGTCTCATGAGACTGCAACGGAAACTCGTGACAGGGAGGTGGGAAGGAGGGATGCCACACTCGAGAGAAGGGGCAAGGAGAAAGAGAGAGAAAGAGAATGCAGGAGGCAGAAAATGTTGGACTCACAGAGAGAGGGATAGTTGTTGGATTGGGAGGGCAGAAAGGAGGGAAGGAGAAACATCACACTCAGGAGAAGGCAGAGAGTGAATAGTTGGACTCATGGAGGGAAAGAGAGTTGTTGGTTGGGAGAGAGAATGAGGACTGAAGGAGAGGAAGTGTGCAGGAGGCAGAAAGAACTGGTGGAGGAAAAGGAGGGAAAAATGTTAGACTGGGAGGAGGGGTTCAGAAAGGAAGAAGGGAGAAAGAAATGTTAGTTTAAGTTTATTAGGATTTTATATACCGCCTATCAAGGTTATCTAAGCGGTTTTTTTTTTACAATCAGGTACTCAAGCATTTTCCCTATCTGTCCTGGTGGGCTCACAATCTATCTAACGTACCTGGGGAGGGGGAGGAGAGATGGCTCAACGAAGGGAGAGATGTCAGATCTGGAGAAGGGTGATGGAAGGAGGGGGAGAGATGTCAGACCACTGGAAGGGGGAGGGAAGGAGAGAGAGATGTCAGACCAGGGAATGGAAAGGAAGGAGGGAACAGAGAGAGATGTCAGACCAGGGAATGGAAAGGAAGGAGGGAAGAGAGAGATGCCAGACAGTGGGAAGGGGGGAAAGGAAGAAAAGAGGTGTTGGACCATGGAAAAGGAGAGAAGGAAAGAGAGACCAGACATGGGAGAGGAGAGAGATAGGAAGGGAAGACATGGAAAAGTAGATTTTAAGAAGAAAGCAGAAAAATGGAAATAAAAAAAGTTGAATATTAAAAGTTAATGCCAAAGATGGATGTAGGGCAGAAAGTGAAGAAGAGAAAAACAGCCAATGGATAAGAAGGCCCTGGAAATATAGTAAAGAGCAGAGACAGAAGGAAGTGCAGCCAAAGAAGTGCAACCAGAAACTGGAAAAGAATGATTAGAAAAATTAAAAAAAAAACAAAAAACCACTAGACAACAAAAAGTAGGGAAAATGATTTTATTTTCAATTCAGTGATCAAAATGTCAGTTTTGAGAATTTATACCTGCTGTCTATATTTTGTACTATATTTGTCTATTTTGCTGTAGCAGTTACTGAGGTTAACATTGCATATTTTAAAGTCACCTGCCTTGACCTCTTTGAAAAACCCCAGAAATGGTAATTAAAATTTTCTCTGCATATATCATGCTTTGTGTAGTTTAATGTTGTGGTTACCATTATGTATTGCTAATAAGATTATATTGTTTGTGTATATGAATGGAAGAAATTGCATTACAATTAGTACAATTATGGGGGCGGGGTGGTGTCTGGGGCAAAGCTTGGGCATTTCAGGAGCAGAGCTTGGGCAGGACTGGGGCGGACCTTTGGCTGTTGGTGGCCAGAGGTACTTGGTTGATATTTGTTAGACTCCAGTACAGTAACTTACCCTTATAGATAGAATTGTGGATGTATTGAATAGTTTTTCCCATTGTGTGTTTATGAAATATAAACACTTAACACATCAATTATAAAAAACATATTTCTTCCATAGATTGACCAGCCTCACCTACCTCTCACTCTCAACACTCACCCTTTCCATCAAAAAATAAAAGAATCCATGTTCAAAACAATATAGCAGTAGTTATCAGGACTTTATTTATTTATTTATTTTTATTTATTTATAAAATTTACACATTTATTGTCAAGCATATCATCTTGTACAGAAAGTGAGATCAAGAAAAACATAATAATATTATTTACTCTCAAACCTGAAAGCAATTCAAAATAATAAAGAAAGTATACATCCTAACTTAATCACACACTAAATCAAATTAAGATCCAAGATTAACGATAAGAGTAGAAATTAAATTAAAGTAAAACGTTTTAACAAGAAAAATCACTTAAACTACTACTGAGAGGTGAGCTAATTATTATCACAATGGTACAGATGGTTCTACAGACTCAAGACGTTTCGCAGAAAGGAAACTAGTCAAGTGAGCTGGATCTACAAATACATATTTCAAGGAACGGTATCTTATGACACATTTACAAGGATATCTAAGAAAAAATAAACCCCCTATTTGAGTCACTACTGGTTTTAAATTTAAGAATTCCCTTCTTCTCTTCTGAGTCTCTCTCGAGACATCAGGAAATATCTGGATATGAACCCAAAAAGTCCTTGGCCCTATTTTTAAAGAAAAGTTTAAGAATCCAATCCTTGTCTGGGGCCAAAGCCACAGTCAATAAGAGAGTGGCTGGAATAGCCAATTCTCTATCTGATTGCTCTAACAAAGTGGAAACGTCCAAGGGTTCTTTCTGTGGTATTCCTTCATCTTCTTTCTTTTGAGGATCCTGATTTCTTATAGGTAAATAGTAAACCTTTGTAAGAGGTGGTAAAGCATTTTCAAGTATTTTAAGAATTTCCAGAAAGTATCGCTTTATCATATCTCGTGGAGAAATTGATAATACTTTAGGAAAATTAATTAATCGCAAATTATTAATCCAAATATTGTTATCTAAAGCTTCCAATTTTCTCTGCATAATCGTATTGTCTTTAACAAATAAATCTTGGTTACTCTTAATTGTTTTTAAGTTCTTCTTTTCTTCTTAGATATCTAATTTCAGTGATACACTCTCTTCCTTTAAAGTTTTTATCTCTTCTTTCTGGATTTGTATTTCTTTGTCCAAATTTTTTACCTGTAAGTTAAGGGCATTTCCAAAATTGGACATTAAGGCCCAGATTCTCTAAAAGTGCGTCCCGATTTTAGGCAGCTGTAGGCGTCCTACAGCTGTCTAATCAGCCAATCGGGATGCACGTTTTTTTAAAAAAAAATGCTCCCCAGGCAGGCCGCCTATATTGAAGGCGAGGCCCGCAAGACACCTAGGCCCTGATTCTGTATAGGACGCCCGGGAGAGGCGTCCTATTCAGAATCGGCCTAAACTAAACCCCGATTCTGTAACCGGCGTCCATGTTACAGACGCGGGTTAGAGAATCGGGTTAGATTAGACACGGCCCGCTACACTTATCGCGGCAAGGGATCTCTCTGCCGCTATAAGTATAGCGGGCCATGGCCCCCTGACCGATCACTGGCAGGAGGGTGCCCAAACCCTCCTGCCCGAAGACGCACCCCCCTCCCTGACACTACCGACCGCCCCCCCCGACACTACCGATCACCCCAACCGACATTACCGATCTCCCCCCCCCGACAATATCGGTCGCTGGCAGGAGGGTGCCCAATCCCTCCTGCCCGAAGACGCCCCCCCCCCGGCGCTAACAACCCCCACTCCACCAATCCTGTTCTTACAGATGGGTCTTGCATGTCGAGCAAGCAGGCACGCCTCGTCGA
Source organism: Geotrypetes seraphini (assembly GCF_902459505.1). Taxonomy (NCBI): domain Eukaryota; kingdom Metazoa; phylum Chordata; class Amphibia; order Gymnophiona; family Dermophiidae; genus Geotrypetes; species Geotrypetes seraphini. The sequence continues at coordinate 379,769,480 of NC_047084.1, forward strand.
AATGAGGCGGGCCCGCCCCTTCCCGGCCCATCCCGCCGAAGCCTAAGGCCTGATTGGCCCAGGCTCTAGAAGCCTGGACCAATCAGGCCTTAGGCATAGCGGGTCCGCCCATCCCCACTTAATCTAAGGCCTGATTGGCCAATCAGACCTTAGACTTAGTAGGGATGGGCGGACCCGCTATTCCTAAGGCCTGATTGGTCCAGGCTTCTAGAGCCTGGGCCAATCAGGCCTTAGGCTTCGGCGGGATGGGCCGGGAAGGGGCGGGCCCACCTCATTTCGACGAGGCGTGCCTGCTTGCTCGCCGTGCAAGACCCATCTGTAAGAACAGGTTTGGTGGAGTGGGGGTTGTTAGCGCCGGGGGGGTGCGTCTTCGGGCAGGAGGGATTGGGTACCCTCCTGCCAGCGACCGATATTGTCGGGGGGGGGGGGCGATCGGTAGTGTCGGGGGGGGGCGGTCGGTAGTGTCGGGGGGGGGGGTGCGTCTTCGGGCAGGAGGGATTGGGCACCCTCCTGCCAGTGACCGATATTGTCGGGGGGGGGGCGATCGGTAGTGTCGGGGAGGGGGGTGCGTCTTCGGGCAGGAGGGTTTGGGCACCCTCCTGCCAGTGATCAGTCAGGGGCCATGGCCCGCTATACTTATAGCGGCAGAGAGATCCCTTGCCGCGATAAGTATAGCGGCCGCGTTTACTTACAATGTAGACCAGCATTTTGCTGGCCTACATTTTTAAGCTTCTCATCTACTAGGGAGATGCGTAGGGCCGCCTAGGTTCAGGCTAAGGCCCGCCTAAGGCCCTTAGACGAGCTTAGGCATCTTGCGGGTCTCCCTAGGCTCCCGGAGGCGCCTTCAGGCCTGCCTGGGGAGCATTTTTTTTTTTTTAAACGTGCATCCCGATTGGCTGATTAGACAGCTGTAGGACGCCTACAGCTGCCTAAAATCGGGACGCACTTTTAGAGAAATTGGGCCTAAGTCCCAGAGAGAGTCTAGAGTGACTTCAGAAGGTCTAACAGGAGAAACAAAAATTGGTTGTGTCATTAATAAGTGTTCACTCGGCTGTTTTACCTCTCCGGAGCCTTGATCCCCTTTAGCTGGAGTTATTCCTACCGCTGGTTTTTCTAAAAGGAGTAACTCACTTTCAGCTGTCTTCAATTGCAAGCCCTCCGACATGCTGGCCTCTCGAGAGGAAAACACTTCCTCCTCCGGCGTGCTCTCCTCTCGCGGTGAGCTTGCTCCCAGCGGCAACGGCTGCAGGGGCGGTGACCTTACGTCGGGGCTCAGAGAGACTTCTAGCCCAAGGGAGTTCGCCGCGGCACTACTCTCTGCCGGCGCTCCCAGCGGGCGATTCCCCGACGAAACCTGCTCACTCAAAAGATGCCTAAAAATGGCATCCACTGCAGGCAGAGGGGTCTCCGAGCGACGGGAGGCACCACCGACGCTTCTTCCCCTTCTCTTAGGCATTTTTTCCGAAAGTAAGCGAGACACTCGTATGCGTCTACTCAGCAGCAGCAAGCGGCAGCCATCTTGGATCCAAGCCCATCAGGACTTTATTTTATCTAGTCAATATAATTCACCCAATAAACCCTGCACAGCATATAAATGTGTTGGCTTGCATTGCAAGACCTGAACTATAAATGCAAGAAACCTCATATGCCACATTTATACTGGATCCCTTGATGGGCTGCTTTAGTTCTCTTTCATTTTCTTTGAACGTGCATGAATGATATAAGGATAAATTTGTCCCTGTCCCCTTGGGATCTCAATATCCCCATCCCATCCCCACAAGTATTATCCCTGTCCCATTCCTGCAAGCTCTACCTTAACTGCACAAGCCTCAAGCACTTATGATTTTCAAATATTCAAGGCTTGTGCAAATGAAAACAGAGTTTGCAGGAATGGGGCATGGATGGGGATAGGACAGGGGCAGAGAGATCCCGCGGGACAGATTCGTCCCCATGTCATTCTCTAGCATGCCAAAGAATAAATATATCTCTGCCTCTCGTGTGGGCTTAAACACTCCTGGAATCCAGAATTTAATGATGTCATAAAGGAGAGACAATTTTCCAAGAGGAAGTAAATGAGCTTCTGTTTTTTTGCTTAAAATTTTATGAGGCCCTTTTACCAAACTGGCATTGTGACAATGTATCTGTGCTAACCACCTAGCACAGAATATGCGCACTTTCTGTTCACAGACTTGCCCCCAGCATTAAAATATATATATATATATATTTTTTTTTTTAGCACGTGGGTAGTGCATATTGATCCCCAGATTATCATGTGATGTCTGAATGTGCCCCACAGTAAGGCATTTTAGCTCAGGTAAGCAAGTGTTAGTCTTTACCACAGCTTAGTAAAAGGACCCCCTATACTTCCTTTTTCTGAAGAGCCCTGGAAAAAAAAACCAGTGGCTGAAATCCTAGGTAGTTAATACATTCGATTGCTGGAAACCCATAGAAAAAAACATAGCAAACACATATGCCTTGAAAAAAATCAGTTTGGGCATATAAAAATAATTCTATAACTGGGCATCCACATTTATGTGCTACTTATTTTACTAGAGGCAGGCCTTGTCAGAGAAATCTGATTAAATCCTTTATCTGGGTGACCAAAACTTGGATTTAGGAGAAAGGCTACATGTGGTTTACTTAGATTTTAGCAAAGCCTTTGACTATAGGCGATTGATAAATAAACCGAGTGCCCTTGGTTTGGCCCAAAAGTAACTGAATAGGTTAGAAACTGCTTAAGTAAAAGGAGACAGAGGGTAATGGTAAATGGAGTTTGCTCCAAGGAAAAGGATGTTTTTAGTGGAGTACCACAGGGATCTGCCCTTGGGCCAGCTCTTATTTTCTTTGAGAGTGATAATGTGGTTGGCGTACCCCAGGGTTCTGTCTTAGGAGTTCTTTTCTCTCTATATATGTCTTCCCTCTGTGCCCTGATCTCCTCCCATGGCTTCCAGTATCACCTATATGCTAATGACTTCCAAATCTACCTCTCTACATCAGAAACTTCATCTAAAGTCCAAGAAAAAGTCTCTGCCTGTTTGGCTGACATTGCTGCCTGGATGTTCTGCAGTTATCTAAAACTAAGCATGTCCAAAACTGAGATGCTCCTCTTTCTTCCTCTCCCTCTGTTCTCTGTAGATAATACTGTCATCAAGTCTCCTCTGCTCGCAACCTTGGAGTCGTCTTCTAGTCCAACCTCTCATTTTCTACACACGTCCAACAGACTGCTAAGGCCTGTCTCTTCTATCTCTACGACATCTCCAGAATTCGCCCTTTCTTCTTTGAGCACACTACCCGGACCCTTGTCTACACTCTTGTAACCTCACACTTGGATTACTGCAATCTACTTCTAACTGGTCTCCCGCAGTGCTGCCTCTCCCCCCTGCAATCTGTGCAAAATTCTGTTGCACAACTCATCTTCTACCAACCTCGCTACACTCATGTCAGCCCTCTCCTTAAATCACTTCATTTGTTCCCTATCTACCTTTACATACAGTTCAAGCTCCTATTGCTGACCTACAAGTGTGTTAATTTTGCTGCCCCTCAATCTCTCTCCTCTCTCCTTATACGCCTCCCAGAGAACTCTATTCCTCAGATAAGCTGCTCTTAGCTGTACCCTTCTCCTCCACTGCCAATTCCAGACTTTGTTCCTTTCATCTAGCTGCTCCCTATGTCTGGAATAAATTACCCGAGTTTGTCTGCTAAGCCCCTTCCCTTGTTTAAAAGCAGACTGAAAACCCACCTTTTTGATATAGCTGTCTTGTCTGTTTAGATTGTAAGCTCCTTCGAGCAGGGACTGTTTTCTTCATGACTCTGCACAGCGCTGCGTACATCTGGTAACGCTATAGAAATAATGAATAGGAGTAGTAACAATACTAGTTGTAGTCCATGTGGATGATACCAAACTCTGTAATAAGGGAGTCATCCCAGAGGGTGTGAATAGCATAAGGAGGGATCTAATGAAGCTTGAAGAATGGTCCAGAAATTGGCAACTAAAATTCAAGGCTAAAAATGCAGTGATGCACTTGGGCTAGAAATATCCAAAGGAGAGGTATAATATAAAGGGTGAAGTATTTCTGTGTACGAAAGAAGAGTGGGACTTGGGGAATATTCGTTCTGATAATATTAAGGTAACTAAACAGGTAACTAAGGAAACAGACAAAGCCAGAAAGATTATCGGGAGCATAGAGGAATGGCCAGCAGGAAAAAAAAAAGCTGACAAACAGGATGTCTTTGGAGCAGGGAATGGGCATGTTGATAGTGCCCTTGTACAAGGCTCTGGCAAGGGCCCATTTAAAGAATACAGCTACAAGACTGCTTGATGGTCGCTGTCATAAAGCATATGAGGACAGACTTAAAGACCTCAATATGTATACTCTGGAAGAAACGCAGGAAAGAGAGTCTCTAACAGAGATATTTAAATATCTTAGTATTTAAGGTACAGGAGGCATGTCTCTTTCAATTGAAAGAAAACTCCAGAATGAATGGACATAGGATGAAGTTAAAAGCCTGTAAGCTCAAGAGTAATCTAAGGAAATCCTTTTTTTTTTTTTTTTTTTTTTACAGAAAGGGTAGTGGATACATGGAATAACATCCTGGTGGAGACAAAGAGTGTCTGAATTCAAGAAAGCATGGGGCAGGCATATGAAATCTCAAGAAGAGGAAGAGATAGTGGATGGGCAGAGTGAATGGGCTATTTGGCCTTTCTCTGCCTTCATGGTTCTCTGTTTCTATTTTTCCATGTGTACATTAATAAAAAGAACCAGTTTTGTGAACAGAAAGCCCTCAAAATCTGCAGTACTATCATTCTTAATTCCACAGTTCCTTTTGCAGTTACTGTTAAAAAGGGTTAACTTAGTTTTCCAGCCCCCTTAGCGCCTCCTTCCTTCCCCCTCCTGTACACCAGTGCACCTGTAGATATGAAATGATCACACAGGGTATATATTATTGTGTGCTAACAACCTTGGATGGAACTCCAAGCTCAAAATCGCTCAAATCGCTGGCAGAGATTTCAGTGCCAAGGGAACAGTGTAGAACATGCAATGCAGGTTTTCAGGACACAGGTGTGTGGCAGCTTTGCCAAACATGTACCTTCCAACCTGGGACACTTCACATGATAAACTGCAATTTAATTAAATTGGAATTAAACAACACCATTTCTCTCGGAGGTTAAAAAAAAAAAATCACTCAAATATCTTACCTATAGCAGAAATCCACAGATCAGCTGTATTCGCTTGCTCAGAGTCCCAGAATCATAGAAGTAGGCGAGGGAAGCAAAAGGATTGCAATGCTGAGGGATCACTGCAGAATGAAAAGATTTTTACATGAGCAATGCCTGTTCAGTATCTCTTTTTCTGCCTTGTTGGCTATAGTGTACAGATTGCTGTCTGGAGCCACCTATGTAGGAACTCAGGGATTCCTGGGGATTCCCCCTCCCCCCTTCTCTGTCTGCTCTAATGAAGTAGTACAATCCTGCTAAGGTCTGCAGCAGGGAAATGCTGCATTTAACCCCTTCTATACCAGACTGGCAGGATCTTCTTTCTAATACCAGAATGACTGGCTTTAACTCTGTGCCTTTCACTCTCTCTTTCCTTGGGTAGGAATGAAGAAATCCTAGCGCACTAGTCATTCACAAATAGCTGCACTAAAGCATGCCCAAGGATTATATTTGCAAAGAGACATTACAGCCATGTAGCAGATTTATAAAATGCACTGATCACATGTTGCTGCAAGTTACATCAAATTATTAAGGGGAAATACTGCACTGTATTTAAGACATCATTTAATAAAACACTAGCCCCACAGGTGCACCAAAATCTGACACTAAAAAATGCTTGTATTGTGAGAAAAGCACTAACCACAATTTTATAAGGGATCAAAAATGGGTTCATATATAGGCAACTGCACCCAAAAGTACATGCCAGCAAAAGAGGTGTCTTTGGAGCAGGGAATTAGCATCTACTGAATAGGGAAGAAAAGTATACGAGTAAGTATGATGTATCCTATAGGCAATAGCCAGGCATACAGCAGCAAAGATTGACATTTGCATCAGCTATACATACTGTCCAGAAATTAATGGAAGATGTCTTTTTGACTGGAATGTTGGTTGATGCATGGACCCGCTTGGTGGTCCTCTTTGGCACTTCAGAGCATGGTCAAGCCATCTTTCTCCACCCAAAAATCCTCTCTTCTGCCCTCCTTTAATTTTCTGTTGCCTCATTCCTAATTTTTCACCTTTGTTCGACTACAGAGGAGGAGACACCTTCTGCAGAAGATATATAGGCTCAGAACTCAGTTCTTGCACCCGATTAAACATGTACACAGTGGCTGAGTAAAGGGGGGGAGTGAGGGGGCGGTCCACCCCAGGCAACGTACGTACCCACCTTTCCTTTCCCCCATACCTCTAGTTGTTTAAAGCCCCAAGCAACAACAACTTCAACATGTTCCTTGTGACCACATCAGCTCTCTCGCTGATGTCACTTCCGGGTACCACACAGGAGTGACATCAGAGTGAGAGCTGCCAGGGACGCGAGGAGCAGGTTGAAGTTGGTTACTCATGGCGGTGAACAACTAGAGGTATGGGGGATGGAGTGGGGGCCGAGACCAGGGGAAGGTCGCCACCACCCTGGGCGCCTCTCACCCTCGCTATACCACTGCATGTACAGGTTCATATTTGGTAAAATGACAAAGAGTTCACCTACACAACCAGGTTGCGGAAGACCTAAAGCCCACTGTGTGGAGGGGTTGAACCTTGCAGGTGTACTTGCCAGTGACTCCTGTCTCTCTTTCTTTCACACATCCAACAAACTGCTAAAACCTGTTGTTTCTTGTTCTATAACAGTGTCTCTCAAACCTTTTTAGCTCCGGCACACTAAACAGAGCAAATGTTTTTCACAGCACATTATAACTGAAATTATAAAATTGCAAAACCAAGAAAATATTCTTTAAGCTATGTAACAACAGTGAAACTAAAGTAGATACATAGAATAGAACTGCTAATGGTGGAGAAGAAGAGCAAGCATGATCCCTTTTTAAGGACACAGTCACCGAGGCGTAAAATCTATATATTCCACGTATCAACAAAGGATCCAAGAGGAAAACGAATAAGGAACCGGCATGACTCATTGTAGAGATGAAGGAAGCAATCAGAGACAAGAAGACTTCATTTAAGGAATGGAAAAGGTCAAAAACGGACGAAAACTGGAAAAAGCACAAACAACTTCAAAGCAGGTGCTATAAGGCGGTAAGAGGGGCCAAAAGAGACTACGAGGAAAAAAATAGCCAAGGAGGCATAAAACTTCAAGCCGTTCTTTCGCTATATTAAGGGGAAACAAGCCACAAAGGAAGCGGTGGGGCTGTTGGATGACCATGGAATAAAGGGAGTGCTAAGGGAGGACAAAACCATCACCGACAAACTGAACACATTTTTTGCGTCTGTATTTGCCAAAGAGGATATACACAGCATACCGGAAGTCAACAGTTTATATATACACAGGAAATGAAGACGGGAAACTGACAGGGTTAAAGGTCAGTCTAGAAGACGTATGCAGGCAGATTGATAGGCTTAAAAACAATAAATCCCCAGGAACAGATGGCATCCATCCGAGGGTAATCAAAGAACTGAAAGGGGCTATAGCTGTATTGTTCCAACTAACAGCCAATCGGTCGATAAAATCAGGAAGGATTCTGGAAGACTGGAAAGTGGCGAATGTTACGCTGATCTTCAAGAAAGGTTTGAGGGGAGATCTGGGAAACTATAGACCAGCGAGTCTGACCTCGGTACCGGGAAAGATGGTAGAGGTGCTGATAAAGGACCACATCATTGATCACCTAGATGGACACGATCTAATGATGGCTTCAACAAAGGAAGATCTTGCTTGACGAACTTGCTGCACTTCTTCGAGGGAGTAAACAGGCAGATAGATAAGGGTGACCTGGTCGACATTGTATATCTGGATTTTCAGAAGACATTCGACAAAGTCCCGTATGAACGACTACTTCAAAAAATTGCAAGCCATGGAATCAAGGGTGAAATACTCATGTGGATTAAAAACTGGTTGGCGGATAGGAAACAGAGAATGGGGGTAAATGGACAATACTCGGACTGGAAAAGCGTCAAGAGTGGAGTCCTACAGGGTTCAGTGTAGAGAATGGCACGGTGACAAAATTCGTCACCGTTCCCGTCCCCGCGGATAACTCCATGTTATTTTCTAGTATCTATTTCAACCTCAGTCCTTCTACACCAGCATTCTTCAAAGCAAAGCTTGCGGGTCAGTGGTTGTGCCTAATTATACTCTGATTCTTCCCCCTCTCCTTAAAGAATGACATGAAGATGGTTTCCCGCGGTTATCCGCGGGGGCGGGAACGGTGATGAATTTTGTCACTGTGTCATTCTCTAGTTCAGTGCTTGGACCCGTGCTCTTCAACATATTTATAAACGACCTGGAAATTGGTACAAGTGAGGTGCATAAATTTGCAGACGATACAAAGTTATTCAGAGGAGTGAAGACACAGAGGGATTGTGAAGATCTGCAATGTGATAAACACGCTTGAGAAATGGGCTGCAACATGGCACATGAGGTTTAACGTGGATAATTGTAAGGTGATGCTTGTCAATAGTCGACAAGCAAACATGCATTTCATCATCCACCATCTGCAGTCATTCTCTTTTTTCAATTTAATTTCTGTCAGAGCTGAAAATCCAAATTTCCAAAGATAAGAAGAACCAAATGGTAACAAAGCCTTGATTGCTTCATTGCTTAAGTTAAGACAACTACTGCACAAAAAAATAAAAATCAAATTACAAGCATTAGTTTTCAAGGACCAATCACGTCAAAGAACGATACTAGTATGGGAGTTATATCCTTAAGCACACAGATGCAAGACTCTTGCTTGGGTGATGTACATGGTTTTTATCTGCCATCATGTTTCTATGCACCATATATACTTGAATATAAGATGAGATTTTGGGGCCAAAAAAATGGCCCAAGAATGGGGTCTCATCTTATATTCGGGTCATCACCTCCCACTTAAACTACTGCATCTTGTTCCTCACAAGTCTCCCGCTAAACCATTTTTTCCCCTTCAGTCTGTTCATAATCCTGTTGTATGACATCTTCCACCAGTGTTGCTACATTCATATAACGCTTCTCTTCAAGTCACTTCATTGGCTCCCTATCTGCTTCTGTATACAATTCAAACTCCTCTTGCTGACTTGCATACCTATCTCTCCCTACACCTTCTTGGAAATTCTTTTTTGCAAGCTGACAAATATCATGACTTTAGGATGGTTGTGAGGAAGGGAGGGTGGACTTGATGACAGTTGTGGGAATGACACGGTGACAAAATTCATCACCGTTCCCGTCCCCGCGGATAACCGCGGAAAACCATCTTCATGTCATTCTTTAAGGAAAGAGGGAAGAATCAGAGTATAATTGGGCACAACCACTGATCCGCAAGCTTTGCTTTGAAGAATGCTGGTGTAGAAGGACTGAAGTTGAAATACATACTAGAAAATGTCACCGTGTCATTCTCTAGTGGGGATATAACTGTGTATATGAGATAGCCAGTAGAAGGAAGAAGGTGGGACAGGGGATATATGATTCAGACGTTCAAATACTTGAAGGGTATCAACGTAGAACTAAATCTTTTCCAGAGAAAGGACATAATTTGAGGTTGAGGGGTGGTAGATTCAAGAGCAATGTTAGGAAATTCTACTTTATGGAGAGGGTGGTGGATGCCTGAAATGCGCTTTCAAGAGAGGTGGTGGAGAGGAAAACGGTGATGGAGTTCAAAAGAAGCATGGGATGAACACAGAGAATCTAGAATCAGAAAATAATAGTAAATATTGAACCAACTGGGCAGACTTGCACGGTATGTGTCTGTATATGGCCTTTTGGTTGAGGGTGGGCTGGGGAGGGCTTCAATGGCTAGGAGGGTGTAGATGGGCTGGAGTGAGTTTTGACGGAGATTTTGGCAGTTGGAAGCCAAGCACAGTACAGGGTAGAGCTTTGAATTCTTGCCCAGAAATAGCTAAGAAGAAAAAATTTTAAAAAAAATTTTAATTGAATCAGGATGGGCAGACTGGATGGACCATTCAGGTCTTTATCTGCCGTCATCTACTATAGATGCTGCTGTATTTCTGCAGTTAGAGAATACGGCAGATCTTCAATGTTATATGTTTTGCCATGTATGAAGATGAACCTCATGATACAAATGTTATAGAGATACAAGATTGGGAATGATATTATCTATCTCACCTCCCCAAACTAAAGTTAGGGGCTCTGCTACCTCCAACATAAGGAAAAAGGATGGGGACACCGAAGAGCAAGACTCACATGGTTGTGAGGAAGGGAGGGTGGACTTGATGACAGTTGTGGGATCTCAAGGTATCATGTTGGCTCACCCCTGGCTCATCAAATGTGGCTAGCTCTTGTTGCTTAGTGGAAGTGGGAGAGATGTTGCTTTCCAGGTAAACATTGCCAGTTCTTCCTAGCCTTTTCCCTAACATCATGCTACTTTCTTGAGGTCCTAAACATCACAGCGAATATAGTATATGGCAGTGGTCTCCAACATGCAGACCGCAGACTCTTGAAATCCTCTGCTGCTGCCCTCAACATTCCCCCCGGTTGTTATCCTCCCACTTTTGGTTCCATCTATACCCCTGCCTCAGACCTCCAAATCTGCCTCAAGTGCTGCTGCACTGAAGACATGCAGCTTCTCTCACTGCCCGAGGCCTATGTCCATGGCATCCTGCCTCCTCTGACAGACTTCCATGTTTCCAGGTAGGACATTACTTGGGCAGTGAAGAGAAACAGCATGCCTTCAGCACTTAAGAGGGAGGGGAGGAAAATAATTGTTAAAAACATCAAGTTAAGAATAATTGCAATGAGATGTGAACATATTTTGACAGTTCTTGTCTTTTGAGAACCTTAGAATCATTTCTTTTATCCAAGATTGGGAATATCTGTAAAGAATAGTGGCAGAACTCAATGTTGTACTCTTCTTAGAGTTAAGAACATAAGAATTGCCATACTGGGACAGACCAAAGGTCCATCAAACCCAATATCCTGTTTACAACAGTGGCCATCCCAGGTCCCAAGTACCTAGCTAGATCTCAATTAGTAAAACAGATTTTATCCTAGGAATAAGCAGTGGATTTCCCCAAGCCATCTCAATAATGGCCTATGGACTTCTCTTTTAGGAAATCATCCAAGCCTTTTTTAAACCCCGCTAAGCTAACCGATTTTACCACATTCTCTGACAACGAAGTCCAGAGTTTAATTACACATTGTGTGAAGAAATATTTTCTCTGGTTTGTTTTAAATCTACTACTTAGTAGCTTCATCACATGCCTCCTAGTCCTAGTATTTTTGGAAAGTGAACAAGTAATTCACCTCTACCCTTTCCACTCTACTCACTATTTTATAGACCTTTATCATATCACCCCTGAGCCATCTCTTTTCCAAGCTGAAGAGCCCTATCACATGAATGTTCATACATTCCCCCAACAGTAAGCACCTACTTACCTCCCTACCCTTATTTGCTGTGCCAAAAGTTTTTTAAGGCCCAGTTTCCATATTACCTCTCAGATTGTCTTAGCCATACCATGGAAGACTGGTTCAAACGAGACAGGTGGAGGCTGATGCTTGGTGATCAGCTGTTCTTTGAAGAAGCCAACCTGTCCCAATATGAAGGGTTCTGAGACCCAGTAAATAGGAGGAGGAAAGTCCAGGACTGCTGGAAGTCAGAAGATATGGCCATGGAGCAGATGGACAATCAAGCTGCTAAATAGAAGCAGGCACTCAACCCGTTAGGTTTGAGCTGAGGGGGAGGATATATAAAATAGTCATGGATTCTCCCTCAGTAATAGGCAAAATGCCCAATTGTGTTGAAACTACAGCTCCCAGGATGCACTGGGCTCAGCAGTCCTCCAGCAAGGAGGAGAATATATGCTTGAGCCTGAGATTAGTATGGAGAGGTCCCTGAGAGAGAAGAGAACTCCTGATTTTTCCCTAGACATCAGCTGAGGGCAGAGCTGTGGGAAAAGGATTGATGCCTCTACTGCTTGGCTGAGGTAAACCAAGCTAACTTTCTGTAAAGTGTGAGGCAAACTAAAAAGAATGAAAAATGTTTTGTTCATATGAGACTGTGTTGTGTCTTAACCTCTCCCCTCCAGCACATGTGCTTCCTTATCACAGGGTCATGCTTACATCATTCTGGTTAGGGCACCTTTCTGGCACTTTTTCATTGTTAAAACAGGTCTAGTCCCAAACATCCAAGCCGTGCCCTGGACATATTCTTAAATGTTCAGCTATGGCAGAAAAACATCTAAGTCATAAGCCTGCACCATTTCTGCCCGCACCACACTTCTAACAAACTCCCTTGAGTTTTAGATGAACTGCTGATGAACAGCATAGTAATGTAGTAACATAGTAAATAACAGCACATAAAGATATGAACAGTCCATCCATTCTGCCCATTAGTCACATGCATAATAAATTCATATTTACATTGCAGCCACCAAGGTTCTAAGGAACAGCACCCCCTGGTGGCCACAGCAAAAACTGACCTAGGCACACTTCTCAGTAAGGAAATAGCCCTGCAGGGTTTAAGGAAAAATAAAAGCAAAAACCACCAAAATGCTTACTTCCAGCATGTTGCATAATAATTATAATGTTCAGAATGGGCCAGAGCATTTCAATACATTCAGATGCAACAAAACAAACGAAAGGGAAAAATCCTGTGAAGCTCTCAGGATTTCCTTGGAAAAAGGAGAGGGAGGGGGGAACACTACTTTTCTAAACAGTTCTTTTCCAGAGTTCTTTGCTCCAAGCCTGCCTAATGTAGACTCCAGGTAAGTCTTTATATGTTTTAGTAGCCCAGGCACTCCAAAACTATGCTGTGGCGAAAAGAGCAAACAGAATGCTAGAAATGATTAAGAAGGGGGATCACAAACAGATCTGAAAAGGTTATCATGCCGTTGTACCGGGCCATAGTACACCCCCACCTGGAATATTGCATCCAACACTGGTCGCCGTACATGAAAAAGGACATAGTACTATTCGAAAGGGTCCAGAGATGAGCGACAAAAATGGTTAAGGGACTGGGGTAGTTGCCATACAATGAGAGGCTAGAGAAACTGGGCCGCTTCTCCCTTGAAAAGAGGAGACTAACAGGGGACATGATTGAAACATTCAAGATATTGAAGGGAATTGACTTAGTAGAGAAAGAGAGATTGTTCACCCTCTCCAAAGAAGAGACCACCAGAGGGCACTCGCTAAAGTTAAAAAGGAATAGATTCCGTACAAATTTAAGGAAGTTCTACTTCACCCAGAGTGGTAGAAAACTGGAACGCTCTTCCAGAGGCTGTTATAGGGGGAAATAACCCTTCAGGGATTCAAGAAAAGGTTGGATAAGTTCCTGCTGTAACAGAATATATGCAGGTAAGGCTAGACTAAAATAGTGCAATGGTCTTTGACCTAAGGGCCGCCGCATGAGCGGACTGCTGGGCACAATGGACCACTGGTCTGACCCAGCAGCGGCAAATCTTATGTTCTTTCTCACTGAAGCCTCCAGCTAAACAAAAGAACAGCGCTGGGGTCAGCAGAATTGCCTTAGGTTTGCTTTATCTTGTAGCTCAATAAACAGCTTCAAAATGCCCACCCTGATAGTGGCAAACCTCTCCCTCATTAAGACAAAACTCAGCTTCTTAATCAATCTTTACTGCAAGGTAGAACAGCAACCCTTGCAGCCAGCAAATCGCAGTGCACAAATCATAATTTTTTTTTAAAACACAATCTTTTTCTTCAGGACACAGACTAGTGCCCCATCCCATACAAAGTCCAAAAACAATTGGGGGGTTTCAAACCCAGGGAACTTGATACTGTCCTCACCAACACTCTAGCACAGTGAGAAAAGAAAAATGTCATCAAAGGAAAAATCAGTACAGCAAAAACATAATTACTTCCACAAGTGTCCCAAAACTCAGCATTCCACACAACAGTGTCCTCAGCAGTGCTTGGTAATTACACTCACGTCCATTCTTTCTGGCTCTTGGCACAGACCTGCAGAAATCAGTTCCTCCTCCACTTCTATTGTTCCTCCGGTGAAGTTGATGCCAAGTCCATAGAGGAGCCAGTCTCCTCTACTTCCATAGGGACTGGGCCATTACCCTGCTTGGAGCTGGAAACCTATTCAGGGAAAAGTCTTGTTCCTTCTCCCTAACCTCTCTAACAGTCTATCCAAATCTACTGGCTTTTCATGTGGGGAGCCATGCTCTGAGCTGGATCTCACCTGGGCCTCTCTCTGGCTCCCCCGGTGGACACTAGGGATATGACATTGCTCCCTTTTCTAGCACTGCTTTGTGAAGTATAGTGACTGGGTAGGATTTCCCTGTCTTCCCATTCTGGGTCTGTGAAATCATCAAGCTGGTCTAACTGGTACTGTGAGTTGGCCTTGGAAATCCCCTTTTTGGGCTTCTTGCTATCCTTTCTACCAGATTTAACAGGGACCATGGCAGGCACAGAGCCTGACTGGTCACAACATTACACTGTCCTTTTTGCTTTTATATTTCTGGGCCATAGACCGTAAAGTCCACACAATACTGTCCTTAGGTCCCAACTTCTGGTGTTGCCGTCAAAGCTAACTCTAGCCCATCCAACCATCTCACCTGGTTTCGGGAGCAACCGAAAAACTTCTTCTCTGCAGGAATGCAGAAGCTAGTCATTTTTTTTTGGTTTTTGCTTGAAGCTAGTTACAACACAACAAATGTGTCCTCTTGCATGGGGACTATGTGGAAAAGTGATATGTTCAATCATAGGCAGTGGAAAGCTTTTTTGTTTGTGGGGGCCCATAAGCTCCACCTTAGACCCTGCCCCAGACCCACCCAAGCTCCACCTCAGACCTTGCCAAAGCTCCACCCCAGACCCACACCCATAAAAATAGTACTAATTATAAATGCTATTTCTTCCATTCATTTTTCATATACATACAATATAATCGTATTAACAATACATAATGGTAACCACAAAATTAAGCTACAGAAAGCACATTCGTTCTCCCCTCCCCACTCCTGCATATCATTTTGTCCTCTCTCCTCCACCCCCATATGCAACGTCTCCCTCTATCTCACTGTCCACCATCTCTCTCATTCCCTTGCTGCAAAGAGAGTGGAGAAAGAGAGAGAGAGAGAGATCCAGGGTGCATCTCTCCAAATCCCTCTACTGCCACATCCAACATTTCTCTCTTATCCCCCAGACTGTTGCCCCTGCCCTGCATCTGTTGCCCCTGCCCACCAGCCCTATCAACCCTCTCCAGCACCATGCCACATCTCTTCCTTCATTCCCTCCACCACATCCAACATCCTTCCCTCCTACATCCCTTTCCAGCTGTCCCACTGTTCCCTCTCTACCTCCAACATGTCTCCCTCTCATCTCTCTCTACCTCACTCCTCTTCCAACACCATGTCCAACAATTCTCTCCCTCCCTATGTCCAACAATTCTCCTCTTCCTTCCTTTCCCCATCTCTTTCCCTCTCACTCGCACCCATGCTCAACAATTCTACCTTTCTATTCCCTCCCCCACCTCAGCAGCTCTTTTCCTCCCTCTTTCCAAGTTTCAAGTTTATTAAAATTTGATGAAATGTTAATCATAAATATCTAAGGGGCTCATAATCGAAAGAGAAAAACGTCCAAAAACCAGCCTTAAGTCAGCACTTGGACAAACATTGTCCAAATACATCCAAGTGCCGATAATGAAAACGGGTTTTGGACGCATTTCTAAATGACCTAGGCCTTCATAGTGCCGCTGAATGACCAAAGCTAAATGGGGTGTTTCATGAGGAGAGTCGAGGGCGGAAGTTGGGCGGGACGTGGGCCAACTTAGACTTAGTCGTATAGCATGTATAACCAAAAGTTATACAGCCCAGCATGGTCTAAGTCACAAAAAACCACCTAAAGTCATCAGATAAGCACTGCAAACACATAATACAGACCTCCACACACTACCCCAGTGATCACCGACCCCCTTCTCCCCCAACACCATAAAAATCATAATCACACCTTTAAAATTCAGCCTCCAGACTATCATCACCCGGCAGCCTGGCATAGGAAAACCTAGTAGTCTAGCACAGAGGCCATCTTGGGGGTAGGTTAGGGGTTAGGGACCCATGGAGAGGAGGATCCATGCCCATAATCCCCTGTAATCACTGCATTGATACTTAAACATGTGCACTCCCCTATACACCCCCCAAACCCTTTTGTACTGCCATATAAGTGGTTCCTGCAGCCATAAGGGCTATTGGGGTGGTAGATAAGTGGGTCTAGGGGATTCTGGAGGTGGTTTGGGGGGGCTCACCATGACCTATAAAGGAGCTGTAGTGAGGAGAAGATATGGCACCCTTTTTATGAAGTTCACAGCAGTGCCCTGTAAAGTACCCCACTATTTAGGTGCTATGTCTGGGTGTTCAGTCCATCACTTTGCTGGCCCCTCCAACATCCAACAGGACTTGTTCTAGGCGTTTTTGACTTGGACAAAAATGTGGTATAAAGCTGGACGATCAGATTGGCAGGATGTATAGATAGACGATTTTCGAAATAAAAAATATTTTGGATGTATTTTTCAAAAATGTGTCCTAGGCTGGTTTTTACTTGGACGACTTATGAGTTAGATGAAAACGGACTTAGACGTTCTTTTCAATTATGCCCCTCTAAGTGTTTAACAATTAAAACGGGGCACAACTAACATACTTGTTATAGACAAGACATAACTTACATGAAAACAAAAGGATAGTAGGGGGGAAATACAATTTAAAAAGAAAAGAGTACAATTAAGGTTAAAACTAAAAGGGCAATGGGAGAGATTATATCAATGATGAATGAGAATAGTACAGAAAATGGTAGTGTGGACCCAGAGATCATTAGCATTCAAATGCGTCTTTAAAGAGGAAACTTTTGAGGTGTCCCTTAAATTTATCTAAATTTTTCTCAGACCTTAAATGTAAAGGTAAAGAGTTTCAAATTGTGGGGGCAGATGTTGCAAATGAAGAAGCCCTACGAGTATTAATGATTTTTAAAGATGGAATGTGGAAAAGGTGCTGATAAGCTGATCTTAAGGTTCTCGAAGGATCATGAGGGATAAGGAGCTTATGAATGAAGGCTAGTTCTGTGGTGTTCATGGTTTTAAAGGAAATTAAAGCAATTTTATAAGTTATTCGATGAGGGATTGGTAACCAGTGTGCACTCTTAAGCAAGGGGATAACGTGATCAAATTTCTTCTTGTTCAGTATAATTTTTATGGCAGACACCTTTATATAAGGAATTACAACAGTCGAGCTTGGAAATAATAAGGGAGTAAATTAGAATGTTGAGAGACTGAGGGTCAAGAATGTTTGCTAAGGATCTGATCATCCTGAGCTTGAAAAAACAATTCTTAACAACTGCACTAATCTGAAGGCGGTAGGACAGTTTACTGTCAATCATTACACCAAGTATTTTAATTGAACTGACGGAGTTTATCGGCGTGCCATTGATAATAATAGGAGATGTTACCGTATTTTTCGCTCCATAAAACGCACCCTAGATTTAGAGTAGGAAAACCAGAAAAAAAAACATTCTAAACCAAATTGTGTACTAATATATACCAGGCTCTACATCCTGTCTCCCCTTCCCTGCCAGGCTGTTCATTTCAGGCTGGGCACAGAACTAGAAGGAGCAAGTAGGAGCGAGCAGGCAGGAGGGGAGAAAGAAGGAAGACAGCCAGAGAGGAGCCGAGAGAGGAGGCTAAGAGGAACGGGAAGCCAGGGGCAGCGGCGAGAGTAAGCTCCGCCCACCCCCACTGCGTCGGCAGTCATTGCCCGAACTCCCCCTTAAAAGGGGTGGAGCCAACAGTGCACAGCTATTCGGCATGCGGCAAAGGCGCCTTTGCAAAGGGCCACCAGGACCTAAGGACACCAGGGAAGGACAGCAAGGTAAGGACAACAACAAATAACAGCTATATAACCAAACTAGTATAAGAACATAAGAACATAAGAAGTTGCCTCCACTGGGTCAGACCAGAGGTCCATCGCACCCAGCGGTCCGCTCCAGCGGCGGCCCGTCAAGTCTATGACCTGTGAATTGGTTCCTGACCATGTCTATAATCTACCTCTTCTTCTATCTGTACCCCTCAATCCCCTTATCTTTTAGGAACCTATCTAAACTTTCCTTGAACCCCTGTACTGTGCTTTGGCCTATCACAACCTCCGGAAGCGCGTTCCATGTGTCCACCACCC
This sequence comes from Geotrypetes seraphini, assembly GCF_902459505.1. Taxonomy (NCBI): domain Eukaryota; kingdom Metazoa; phylum Chordata; class Amphibia; order Gymnophiona; family Dermophiidae; genus Geotrypetes; species Geotrypetes seraphini. The sequence goes on from NC_047084.1 coordinate 379,787,748, forward strand.
TCTGGGTAAAAAAGAACTTCCTAGCATTTGTTTTAAACCTGTCCCCTTTCAGTTTCTCTGAGTGACCCCTAGTACTTGTGGTTCCCCAAGGTCTGAAGAATCTGTCCCTATCTACCTTCTCTATTCCCTTTAGGATTTTGAAGGTTTCTATCATATTCCCTCTAAGTCTCCGCTTCTCAAGGGAGAACAGCCCCAGCATTTTCAACCTTTCAGCGTATGAAACATTTTCCATACCTTTTATCAGTTTAGTCGCTCTTCTTTGGACCCCCTCAAATACTGCTATGTCCTTCCTGAGGTGCAGCGACCAGTACTGGACACAGTACTCCAGGTGCGGGCGCACCATAGCACGATACAGCGGCATGATGACTTCCTTCGTCCTGGTTGTGATACCCTTTTTAATGATGCCCAACATTCTGTTCGCTTTCTTTGTGGCTGTCGCACACTGTGCCGATGCCTTCAATGTTGTGTCCACCATCACCCCCAGGTCTCTTTCAAGGTTACTCACCCCTAGCAATGATCCCCCCATTTTGTAGCTGAACATCAGGTTCTTTTTCCCTACATGCATGACCTTGCATTTCTCTATGTTAAAACTCATTTGCCACTTTTTTGCCCACTCTTCCAGTCTCATCAGGTCCCTTTGCAGATCTTTACAGTCTTCCGTGGTTCTAACCTTGCTGCAGAGTTTGGTGTCATCAGCAAATTTAATAACCTCACATTTCGTCCCCGTCTCCAGGTCGTTAATAAATATATTAAACAGGAGCGGTCCCAGCACCGATTCCTGTGGAACTCCGCTCATGACCCATTGCCAGTTTGAGTAATGGCCCTTTACTCCAACCCTCTGTTTCCTGCCTGCCAGCCAGTGTTTAATCCATCGGTGGACATCCCTTTGCACCCCTTGGTTCCACAGCTTCTTAAGTAGTCCTTTGTGAGGTACCTTGACGAAGGCTTTTTGGAAGTCAAGGTAAATGATGTCCATGGACTCCCCTTTATCCATCTGGCTGTTTATTCCCTCAAAGAAGTACAGTAAGTTCGTGAGGCACGATCTTCCCTTGCAGAAGCCGTGCTGGCTCGCCTTCAGATGTCCATTGTTTTCCATGTGTTCGCAGATTGTGTCCTTAACCAGTGCTTCCATCATCTTTCCCGGGACCGAGGTTAAGTTCACTGGCCTGTAGTTTCCTGGGTCACCCCTTGATCCCTTCTTGAAGATGGGCGTGACATTTGCTATTTTCCAGTCCTCTGGGATCTCCCCAGTTTTTAAGGATAGATTACATATTTGGCGATATGTGTTTCCGCTATTTCGTTTTTCAGTTCTTTTAGTACCTTGGGTGGATGACATCTGGACCTGGTGATTTGTTGCTCTTCAGTCTGTCTATCTGTCGGAGGACATCCTCTCGGCTTACTTCTAGTTGGACTAGCTTTTCGTCATGGTCTCCGTTTATGATCTCCTCGGGTTCTGGGATATTGGATGTGTCCTCTCTCGTGAAGACTGACGAGAAGAACTTGTTAGCCTGTGAGCTATCTCTTTTTCCTCCTTTACCACTGCCTTCCTGTCTCCATCGTCCAACGGTCCCACTTCCTCCCTGGCTGGTTGTTTCCCCTTCACATACCTGAAGAATGGTTTAAAGTATCTTGCTTCCCCCGCCAGTCTCTCCTCATATTCTCTTTTTGCTTTGCTAATCACTCGGTGACAGTCTTTTTGGTGTCTTTTGTGCTCCTTCTGGTTGTCCTTTGTTTGGTCCTTTTTCCATTTTCTGAATGATATTTTCTTGTCACTTATCGCCTTTTTCACTGCATTTGTTATCCACGCCGGGTTTTTGTTCGATTTTTTTTTGCACCCTTTCCTAAACCTGGGGACGTACAGGTTTGTGCTTTGTGCACCGTGCCCTTGAGTAGGGCCCAGGCTTCCTTTACGGTCTCCATCTTCCCTGAGCTGTTGCTGAGCTTCTTTCCCACCATTTTCCTCATGGCCTCGTAATTTCCTTTTCTGAAGTTGAGTGCTGTCGTTATGGTTCTTTTCACCTTTGATGCTCCTATTTTTAGTTTGTACTGGATCATGTTGTGATCGCTGTTTCCCAGTGGCGCTAGTACTACCACCTCCTTTGCGGGTCCCCCTAGCCCGTTGAGGATTAGGTCTAGAGTGGCATCTCCTTGTGTCGGTTCCGTGACCAGCTGTTCCATGAAATAGTCCCTCACCGCCTCCAGGAATTTTGTTTCTCTCATGCAATTTGAGTGTCCAATGTTCCAGTCTATTCCAGGGTAGTTGAAATCCCCCATTACCAACACACTTCCGCTTTTGCATACCTGCCTCAGTTCGGCCTCCAGGTCCTGGTCGTTTGCTTCCGGTTGTCCTGGCGGGCAATAATATAGTCCCAATTTTATGTCTGCTCCATTTCCTCCTGTCAGCTTAATCCATAGTGATTTCAAGCCGTCCGCCCTTACTATTGTTTCCATCCTGGTTGAAGGAATGGAGTCCTTTATATATAGCGCTATTCCTCCACCCTTCTTGTGTGTCCTGTCCCTCCTATAGAGTTTGTACCCTGGTAGGGCCACATTCCATTTGTTGTCCTCGGACCACCATGTCTCTGTGACTCCAATTATTTCTAGGTCTTCCTTACTGGCTATAACTTCTAGCTCTCCCATTTTGGTTCTTAGGCTCCTAGCATTTGTGTATAGGCAATTTAAGTCCCGGTTTTTTACCTTCTCTGTTGGTTTTCCTTGTGGTTTGGTGCTCCTGTCGACCCCCTCACGGGCTGCCTGCCCCCAAGCCTCGTTCCGTTCATCCTCCTCCTGAGGTGTGTCTGTTTCGTCCTCATCTCCCTCCTGTGGTATGTCTATCTCGTCATCTGCCTGCTCCCCCATTTTTGGATGTCCCTCTGGCTCCGGTTGCTTCCTCCTCGCTCTTTAGTTTCGTTTGTTCCCTGGGCCCCTGCATTGCGTCTTTGGGGGTTTTTTTTTCAAAAAATGTCCACTCAGTCTCGGGCCCTCTATCACCTTTTCCCGGTTCAGTATCTTTGATGTGTCAAGGTCAGCTCGACTATCGGCTTTTCCCTTGTCCTCAGTTTAAAGCCATGTCTATGCCGGTCTGGATGTTGCGTGCCAGAATCCTCGTCCCAGCCATGCTTAGGTGCAGTCTGTCCCTCCTGTAGAGCTTGTTTTTCCCCAGGAAGGCTGTCCAGTTCCGTACAAAGTGGAACCCCTCCTCTTCGCACCATCTCCTCAGCCAAGCGTTTGTTGCTTGCAGCTCGGTCTGCCTCCTTGCATCCGCCCTCGGGACTGGCAGGATCTCTGAGAAGGCTATCTTCCTTGTCCTCATAGTTTAAGCTTCCTCCCCAGGATCTTAAACTGCTCGGTCAGCGTAGTTCTGTTGTAGTTCCTTCTGCTGACGTCGTTGGTTCCAACGTGTATTATCACTGCTGTCTCCTCCGTCTCAGCTCCTTCCAGGATTCTCTCGATTCTGTCGGAGATGTCCTTTGTCCTCGCCCCTGACAGACATGTCACAAGTCGGTCTGCTCTGCCCCCTGCTATGTGGCTGTCCACCTCTCTCAGGATTGAGTCAGGATTGCAGATTTCCCTTTTCTCAGCTTCCTTTTGGGTCTCAGGTCCGTATCATTGACTAGATCCCCCAATCCTTCCTCTGGGTTTTGGTGAGTTTTTGCCTCCTCTGCCTGTTCAATTTCCCCGCAATGTCCTTCCCCCCTAGTGTCTGGTGGGTTCTGTCCTCCATCTGTTGTCTCCCTTCTGAGTTGCTGGTGTTCCTGCAGGCCTCCTCGATGAATCTCTCGAGCTCTCTAACCTGTTCGTTGATGTGGCTTTCTCTGGTGGTATCCTCAGTTGCCTCAATTGCCCACGGTTCCTCTACGGTGCGGAGTCCCTCCAGCAAAAGCACAGTACACGCAGAGGGAACATATATAACAGCAGGAATAGGGAAATAACAAGCCGAGAAGAGAACACACACACACAAGCAAAAAGGTACCAGCGCAATAATAAAGAGTATTCCAAAAAGGCAGACAACAATGGAAGCAGAGAGAATCCAGAAGATGAGCTTTCCAGTGTACTGCACGGACTGCCATATGTACAATTACCTCCCCTCGGAGAGGCAGTCGTATGTATGCGGTCGATGTCAGGAATTGAAAAGCTTGAAGACGGAAGTTAGTCAACTGAAGTACAGGATTCAGGAACTGGAGCGACTTTGCATCACAGAAGACTCAATCAGGACAGCTGAAGACCCTATGAGAGAGAGGAACATCGAGGAACAAGTCAGGGAGCTTGAGAAGTTCATTGAGGAGGCCTACAGGAGGGTAGAACAACACGAACAACATAGGAAAGATGGAGATAAACCCACATGGAATGGAGAACAAGAGCAATCTGACTCCAAGGAAGAAGACACTCATAGAGGTATCCCGCAGGAAGGGGAGGCAAGGTCTTGCCGATACCTAAAAGAGGAAGCAGCAAAGCACTCCGAGGACATAGACCTGCAATCAGAGCGAAAACTGAAAAAAGGAAAGTCTGCGATCCTAGTGGGAGACTCAATCCTAAGGCAAGTAGATAGTCACATAGCAGGAAGGAGAGAGGATCAACTAGTGACCTGCCTCCCAGGAGCAAGAACAAAAGACATTGTCGACAAAATTGAAAGGATCCTAGAAGGAGCAGAGACAGAAGAGACTACAGTGATGATCCACATCGGAACAAATGATGTCAGCAGGAGAGACTACAGTAGGAATGCACTGATCGAACAGTTCAAGATTCTGGGAAGGAAGTTGAAGATGAGGACTCAGAAGATAGCATTTTCAGAGATCCTACCAGTACAGAGGGCAGATGTGAAGAGGCAGACGGAACTACAATCAATAAAAGCATGGATGAGGAGATGGTGTGAGGAAGAGGGGTTCTACTTCGTGAGAAACTGGACAACGTTTTGGGGCAAGAACAAGCTCTTCAGGAGAGATGGACTACACCTGAGTGCGGCAAGAACAAGACTTCTAGCAAACAATGTCAGGAGAGGAATAGAACAGGCTTTAAACTAAGAAGAAAGGGAAAGCCGGCGGTCGACCAAGTGTCGATGATTCGGAAAAAGGTATCCCGAGAAGATACTAAGAGGGAAAAATGCTAGGAAGACACAACGGGCAAAAAACAAGAGTTGACAGATCAAGAAGATGATAAGAAGAACACAGCACAGGGGGAAGACACAATGGGCAAAAAACAAGAGCTGACAGTTCAAGATGAGGATGATAAGAACGTAGCATAGGAAATGAAAATGAAGGCCAAAAAAACACCATGACTTAAACTGCATGTATACTAATGCAAGGAGCCTAAGGAACAAAATGGGAGAATTAGAAGTCATGGCCAAAAAAGAGAACCTAGACATCATTGGGGTCTCTGAAACATGGTGTAATGAAGAAAACAAATGGGACATAGTACTGCCAGGGTACAAATTCTATCGCAAAGACAGGTCAGGTCAGAAAGGAGGAGGAATAGCCCTATACATAAAGGATAACATACACTCGACCATAGTGGACACAGCAGCGGCGACCGACAAATGGGAATCACTATGGGTTAAAATACCGGGAAGAAATGGGACCAAGATAACAATGGGCCTGTACTATCATCCACCTGGGCAAGCCAAAGCAAATGATGAAGAAATGAAAGCTAAGATGAGGCGAGAATGCAAAAGCGGTAACACGATTGTTATGGGAGACTTCAACTATCCTGGGATAGACTGGAGTCTTGTATACTCAAAATGTGCTAGGGAAACTGAATTCCTGGAGGCTATACAGGACTGCTTCATGGAGCAGCTTGTCAGAGAACTGACAAGAGGGAATGCCACTCTGGACCTAATCCTTAATGGGCTAAGAGGACCTGCAAAGGAAGTGAAAGTAGTGGGACCGTTGGGAAACAGTGATCATAACATGACCAAGTTCAAAGTTGAAGTAGGAATACTGAAGGGGAAGAGAACCACAGCGATGACTTTTAACTTCAAGAAAGGAAACTACGAAGCAATGAGAGTAATGGTATGAAAAAAAACTTAGGAACAACTCAAAAAAATCTCAAACTGTAGAGCAAGCCTGGTCATTATTCAAGGACATGGTGAGCAAAGTGCAAAATCTGTATATCCCCAGATTTAGAAAAGGATGCAAAAAGAACCAAACTATAGACCAGGCGTGGATAACCAAAGAAGACAAGAAACATTAATTCCGGAAATGGAAAAAGGACAAAACCAGGGAGAACTGGAAAGAGCACATGAAGCATCAAAAAGAATGTCACCGCACAGTTAGAAGAGCAAAAAGAGAATATGAAGAGAGGCTAGCCAGGGAAGCACGAAATTTAAAACCATTCTTCAGATATGTTAAAGGGAAGCAGCCAGCTAGGGAGGAGGTGGGACCGCTGGATGACGGAGATAAAAAAGGAGTGGTGAAGGAAGAAAAAGAAGTGGCGGATAGACTAAGCATGTTCTTTTCATCAGTATTTACAAAGGAGGACACATCCAATGTGCCGGAACCTGAACAAATCTTCACAGGAGATCAAGCAGAAAAATTAACATCAATGGAGGTAAGCCTTGAACATGTGCAAAAGCAGATAGATAGATTAAAAAGTGACAAATCTCCAGGCCCGGACGGAATCCACCCTAGGGTTTTGAAGGGACTAAAGGAGGAAATAGCAGAACTACTACAGCAGGTTTGTAACCTATCCCTGAATACAGGCGTGATCCCGGAGGATTGGAAGATAGCTAATGTTACGCCCATCTTTCAAAAAGGATCAAGAGGTGACCCGGGGAACTACAGACCGGTAAGTCTGGCTTTGGTTCCATGGAAGATGGCGGAAGCGCTGATAAAAGACAGCATCGATGAGCATCTAGCAAGAAATAAACTGATGAAAACAAGCCATCATTGCTTCTGCAAGGGAAGATCGTGCCTAACAAACTTATTGCACTTCTTCGAAGGAATTAACAAACAAATGGGCAAAGGGGACCCCACAGACATCGTTTACTTAAATTTCCAAAAAGCCTTTGACAAGGTACCCCATGAACGCCTACTACGGAAACTGAAAAACCATGGGGTGGAAGGAGACGTACATAGATGGATCAAAAATTGTTTGGTGGGTAGGAAGCAAAGGGTAGGAGTGAAGGGCCACTACTCTGACTGGAGAAGGGTCACGAGTGGTGTTCCACAGGGGTTGGTACTCGGGCTGCTGCTGTTCAATGTATTTATAAATGATCTAGAAACAGGGACGAAGTGTGAAGTAATAAAATTTGCAGACGACACCAAACTATTTAGTGGAGTTAGTACTAAAGAGGATTGTGAAGATTTACAAAGGGACCTGAACAAACTAGAAGAGTGGGCGACGAGATGGCAGATGAAGTTTAATGTAGAAAAATGTAAAGTCTTGCATGTAGGAAATGGAAACCCGAAGTACAGCTATACGATGGGAGGGCTGGTAATGGGTGAAAATACCCAAGAAAAGGACTTGGGGGTATTAGTGGACAACACAATAAAGCTGTCGGCACAGTGCGAAGCGGCCTCTATGAAGGCGAATAGAATGCTAGGTATAAAGAAAGGTATTACAACCAGAACATTGTATCGGACGATGGTGCGCCCGTATCTGGAGTACTGCATCCAATATTGGTCGCCGTACCTTAAGAAGGATATGGCAATACTTGAGAGGGTTCAGAAAAGAGCAACTCGATTGATAAAAGGTATGGAAAACCTTTCATATGCTGAAACATTAGAGAAACTGGGGCTCTTTTCCCTGGAAAAACGGAGGCTTAGAGGGGACATGATAGAGACTTATAAGATCATGAAGGGCATAGAGAAAGTTGAGAGGGACAGGTTCTTCAAACTTTCGAAAACTACAAGAACGAAAGGGCATTCGGAAAAATTAAGAGGGGACAGATTCAGAACCAATGCTAGGAAGGGTGGTGGATGCCTGGAATGCACTTCCAGAGGGTATGATAGGACAGTGTACGGTATCGGGGTTCAAGAAGGGATTGGATGATTTCCTGAAGGAAAAAGGGATAGAAGGGTATAGATAGAGGATTACTATACAGGTCTTGGACCTGATGGGCTGCCGCGTGAGCGGATTGCTGTGCATGATGGACCTCTGGTCTGACCCAGCAGAGGCACTGCTTATGCTTATATACAAACAATACACACAGCAGATATAAATGATCAAAACTGACACATTTTGATCACTAAATTGAAAATAAAATAATTTTTCTTACTTTTGTTGCCTGGTGATTTCATGAGTCTCCTTCCTTTCTTTCTTCCTTCCTTCATTCAGGCCCAATAATTGTCCCTTTCTATTCCCTCCCTTCCATGTCCCAAGTTTGTGCCCCCTCCCACTCACTGCCTTCCAGCCTTTTTTCTTTGACATATCTCCCTCCCATGTCCCGAGTTTGTGCCCCTCACTGCCTTATAGCCTTTATCCTTCGTTCTCCCTCCCATGTTCCGAGCTCGTGCCTCCTTGCCCTCACTGCCTTCCAGCCTTTGTTCTTCGTCCTCCCTGCTGCGCTGGAAACTGCCTTCCTCCCCCCCAGCCTGAAACACTGAAACCTGCCTACCCTCCGCTGATTCCTACTCCTCTGATCCCGGTCCACCACCGCTGCGCCACAACTCAAAGGGAAGGGCCAGTGTGCAGCGATTGCATGTCGCTGGCCCACAAGCTTTTGCCCGACGTCAAAACGGCCGGCGACATGCAATCGCTGCACACTGGCCTTTATCTTACCTTCTTTGAATTGAAGCGCAGCGACAGCCAGCAGGGAGCAGGGAGCAGGAGCAGCAGCGGTGGGGAGCAGCGGTATGCAGCAGTCAGCCTGCATACCCCCAATGAGTGGGTCATTTTAAAAAGGTACACCAGGGTGTGTGGGGGATGTTTAAAAAAAGGTTACCTTCGTTTCATAAGACGCACTGAAATTTCCACCCCAATTTTGGGTGGGAAAAAAGTGCATCTTATGAAGTGAAAAATATGGTAAGTGAATATTTTCTTTCCATGGAAAGAGAAGACAGTTGATTTTGGAGGTACTTAACAAAAGCATATTATCACAGAGCCATTGGCTGATCTTATCTAATTTTGAGTTGACGAGATTAATGTCATTGAGATTGGATGTGTCAATGGGATGGATAATCTGAATATCATCCATGTAAGTGTAAGTGATTAGACTGATAGATTGGCATAAAGTAAGTAAAGGGGCCAGGTAAATATTGAAGAGGAGAGGAGAGAGTATTGATCCTTGTGGGATACCAAAGTTATTTTTGAAAACAGTTGATGATGTGTTATTGAAGGATACTATGAAGGTACGATTTGAAAAATAAGAAGAGAATCAGTCAAACATTTGCTCAGAAATTCCAACTGCGACAAGTCTTTGGAAAAGTAATGAATGGTCTATCGTGTCAAAAGTGTCTGAGAAATCTAAAGAAACAAGAATGAGAGATTTGTGCTATCCATCCTTCCAACTTTCCATCCTATGTCCCAAGTTCATGCCCCATCCCTCCCTTCAGTGTCCCAAGTTCATGCCC